>NC_064644.1:548007641-548607641 GCF_023864345.2 Schistocerca serialis cubense
TAGCACTTTCTCCAGATTTTCCGTTGAGAAACTGCATCTTTTCTCTGTTAATAGCATCTTATATGTCGAGAATGAGCGTTCCAGATACCACTGGAACATATACAAATGGCGGTATTAGGCGCAATGGGAGCGCGTACTCATGTTCTGCTGATTTACCTCACTAGATATCAGCCACGATTTTTTTTTTTTTTTTTTAAGCACCGTCCTTAGTTTCCAATAGAACCTGGGACCAAGTTTTTTTTTTTTCTGTCACGTCTTCCGTCTTCTATCAATCGCAGTTGCGTGTAGACTGATTTCCCTGAACACTCTACAGCTTTAATAATAGGGACCAAGAATGCATAATGAGATTTTATCTATGTACTGCCGTCAGAAATCGTTGGATTCTTTAGAAGATCTTTAGCTGAAGTAATGCTCGCGGCCTCCTCCCGCAGTTTAAGAACAATATTCTTAATGTCTTCCAAATGCTCGCTATCACATTCCACGGCCTCTAGCCACATTCCCCAGCGAGTAAGTATGCGTTCTGGTAGAAGTGCTACGTTGGGGAGTTCCTCTCTAAATAACTGGATTCTTGTAGTCATGTACAGTGGCTACATTCCTGCCGAATCTTTCTGCAGTATCGCAGAAGAAACATCCAGCATCTCATAGTCCCCGTTCAAACTCAAAAATGGCTCTGAGCACTATGGGACTTAACATCTACGGTCATCAGTCCCCTAGAACTTAGAACTACTTTAACCTAACTAACCTAAGGGCAGCACACAACACCCAGTCATCACGAGGCAGAGAAAATCCCTGACCCCGCCGGGAATCGAACCCGGGAACCCGGGCGCGGGAAGCGAGAACGCTACCGCACGACCACGAGCTGCGGACGATTCCACATACGGTTCCGATGCAACTGACATGAATAGTTTTGTACCTTTCTTTCCTTTCTCCTCCCCCCCCCCCTCTTCCTTTAGTTTGGATATACTGTGTCACAACTGCCGGATTCCACGTGGTGCCTCTTCTTTTGGACACATGCGAAAGAACTTCTCTCGGATATTTCTGAATGTGAGGGATAGACGACACGAGCTCTGGTCCACTCAACACCAGTTGCATGTAATAGCGGAATCCGTTCCGTGGTGATGGTAGTTAAAAGTAACATACTTTCCCGTATAATGGACTGTGGCTTCCGTATTCATATTACACTCCTGGAAATGGAAAAAAGAACACATTGACACCGGTGTGTCAGACCCACCATACTTGCTCCGGACACTGCGAGAGGGCTGTACAAGCAATGATCACACGCACGGCACAGCGGACACACCAGGAACCGCGGTGTTGGCCGTCGAATGGCGCTAGCTGCGCAGCATTTGTGCACCGCCGCCGTCAGTGTCAGCCAGTTTGCCGTGGCATACGGAGCTCCATCGCAGTCTTTAACACTGGTAGCATGCCGCGACAGCGTGGACCTGAACCGTATGTGCAGTTGACGGACTTGGAGCGAGGGCGTATAGTGGGCATGCGGGAGGCCGGGTGGACGTACCGCCGAATTGCTCAACACGTGGGGCGTGAGGTCTCCACAGTACATCGATGTTGTCGCCAGTGGTCGGCGGAAGGTGCACGTGCCCGTCGACCTGGGACCGGACCGCAGCGACGCACGGATGCACGCCAAGACTGTAGGATCCTACGCAGTGCCGTAGGGGACCGCACCGCCACTTCCCAGCAAATTAGGGACACTGTTGCTCCTGGGGTATCGGCGAGGACCATTCGCAACCGTCTCCATGAAGCTGGGCTACGGTCCCGCACACCGTTAGGCCGTCTTCCGCTCACGCCCCAACATCGTGCAGCCCGCCTCCAGTGGTGTCGCGACAGGCGTGAATGGAGGGACGAATGGAGACGGGTCGTCTTCAGCGATGAGAGTCGCTTCTGCCTTGGTGCCAATGATGGTCGTATGCGTGTTTGGCGCCGTGCAGGTGAGCGCCACAGTCAGGACTGCATACGACCGAGGCACACAGGGCCAACACCCGGCATCATGGTGTGGGGAGCGATCTCCTACACTGGCCGTACACCACTGGTGATCGTCGAGGGGACACTGAATAGTGCACGGTACATCCAAACCGTCATCGAACCCATCGTTCTACCATTCCTAGATCGGCAAGGGAACTTGCTGTTCCAACAGGACAATGCACGTCCGCATGTATCCCGTGCCACCCAACGTGCTCTAGAAGGTGTAAGTCAACTACCCTGCTCAGCAAGATCTCCGGATCTGTCCCCCATTGAGCATGTTTGGGACTGGATGAAGCGTCGTCTCACGCGGTCTGCACGTCCAGCACGAACGCTGGTCCAACTGAGGCGCCAGGTGGAAATGGCATGGCAAGCCGTTCCACAGGACTACATCCAGCATCTCTACGATCGTCTCCATGGGAGAATAGCAGCCTGCATTGCTGCGAAAGGTGGATATACACTGTACTAGTGCCGACATTGTGCATGCTCTGTTGCCTGTGTCTATGTGCCTGTGGTTCTGTCAGTGTGATCATGTGATGTATCTGACCCCAGGAATGTGTCAATAAAGTTTCCCCTTCCTGGGACAATGAATTCACGGTGTTCTTATTTCAATTTCCAGGAGTGTACGTATAGTGGGCAAGTGGGGACATGCTTTCTCTGCAATGAAAGTGACCTCCTTAGATTCAGTTGCCCGCGAAGGTATTTGTATTGAAGTCCTCATTTGAACAGTGTGAAAAATTGACGGTAGCTCATCTCGTTTCTATCATTTACGAAGTTGGTACCACGTCTCCCCTGACTGCAATGGAAGAACCGAGGGATACGCCGCTTAATGCTCCTGACTTTTGGCTTCACCCTCGCTGCACGCTTTAGAAATTGTTGCTCCGAAGCTGGCAGTGTTTGCAGTGTAACATAAGAGACGTCGTATGCAGGGTGGCTAGGAGTCGGATACGTCCGCTCCTCACCTATCCCGCCGGCCGCTGTTGCCGAGCGGTTCTAGGCGCTTCAGTCCGGAACCGCGCTGCTGCTACCGTCGTAGGTTCGAATCCTGCCTCGAGCATGGATGTGTGTGATGTCCTTGCCTTAGTTAGGTTTAAGCAGTTGTAAGTCTAGGGGACTGATGACCTCAGATGTTAAGCCCCATAGTGCCTAGAGCCATTTGAGCCATTACCCATCCCTCCCTGAAGTAACTTAGTCGATTGATATAGCTTATAGTGCTGAATCCTGTATTCGTGATGGGTTCGATAGTGCAAAAACTGGCCGTCCGCTGTGGCCGAGCGGTTCTAGCCGCTTTAGTCTGGAACCGCGCGACCACTACGGTCGCAGTTTCGAATCCTGCCTTGGACATGGATGTGTGTGATGTCCTTAGGTTAGTTAGGTTTAAGTAGTTCTAAGTTCTAGAGGGCTGATGACCACAGATGTTAAGTCCCATAGTGCTCAGAGCCATTTTTATTTTGCAAAAACTGTTACTCGGGTATCTAGTGTTTCTGCAAGTATTCCTCCTCCGGAACCACCCAGCGTGGGGAAATCGTTGAACCTTCTGATCTTCCACTCATTCAACAACAGTGAATTGAGGCATCCCTTAAAAGTATCTGTTCACTTCATGTCACCAATTCTCCTAGTTGGAGTGACATGGGACCCCCTGATAAGTCTAGATACGACTCTGACACATGATCAACTGGATCCATTCATGTTCACTGTGCACTTCGTCGGACTTGGGAAATTCCAGCACGACAGTGCGACATCCCAAAGGTCCTAAATTGCTACAGAGTGAGTCCAGGAACACTCTTCTGAGTTTAAGCACTTCCGCTGGCCACCAAACCCCAGACATATCTGGATATCTGGGATGCCTTGCAACGTGCTGTTCAGAAGAGATCTCCACCCCCTCGTTCTCTTACGGATTTATAACAACCCTGCACGATTCATGATGTCGATTCCCTCCAGTACTACTTCAGACATTAGTCTGAGTCCATGCCACGTCGCGTTGCGGCACTTCTGCATGCTTGCGGGGGCCTAAACTATATTAGGTAGATGTATCAGTTCCTTTAGCTCTTCAGTGTAGGTTCAACTGGCTGAGAGTCAACTCTAGCAGAAAAAAATCTAAGACTCCTTAGTGCTGATGGCCACAAAGTACTATTAAGAGTATTCTGACGTAATCTATACTAATAATAAATTTATGAAATCTTTGTGCCTGTCTGACTCTGCTTGTTTGAACACGCTAACCTCCAAAATTACGAAGCGAATTTTAATGGAGTTTCCACAGGTTGTTTGAGCGCAGCTTGGAACAACATATATTTCATTAAAAATACTTGACGTAAAAAATATCGTAATTTAAAATCTTACTCGTTGGAAAAGCTGTTTTACATTTGTGAACATTCTTTTATTGGTTAATATGTTCTCAGTATTACGATTCATCGAAATGAACACAATGCTTTGGAGTCTTCAACGTGTTTCATGCGTAGTTCCATACTAATACGCTGATGCAAAAAAGATCGTAACACAAAGAAGAAGTTGTGCGACATGAACGAAGTTGGCACCCGTGTTTCTAAATGCGAAATATAATGTCTATTCAAATTTTGTGCTTGTAGCGCCACTATGCGGACGCGTTGGAATATGGGGCAATGAACAGGCCGATCGGGCTGCCAAGGAGGCATTCAGAGAGCAGGATGTGGTCCAGTGCCATATTCCCTAGCAGTGTGTCATTTCTGCACTCCACAAGAAGCGCATGGAGTTGTGGGAGATAGAACGGCTGGTGGTGACGGACAATAAACTGCGGTTGGTGAATTCAACAAGTCGGCCGTGGCGTTCCTCCGGCTGGAAAAAATGACCCTCACGCGTCTTCGGATCGGACACTGTGCTCTCACACATAGTTTTCTATTACGGCGGGAGCATTCCCCGTTTTGTGATGCTTGTGGTGTGCACATCTCTGTCCGCCAAATTTTGACAGACTGCATTTTATACCGTGATGCAAGGGCAGAAGCACAAATTCCTGGGCATCTGCCTGTATTTTAGCTACTGATGAGACGAGTGTATCTAGGGTTTTAAAGTTTTGTGATGTGTCTGCACTCTGGCCTAAATTTTTAGGCTGCAGGTTTTAGTGTAATGCTGCGTGGCTGGCTCCTCCCTTTTTTCCTTGTGGTCAGCCAGCCAGTTCCATCTGCTATATTGTTTTAGCTCCTTCTACCACTTTCTTCCTGTGTTGTCCACGTTTTACTGTTGACGGCATGCTTCGTCCCATGCTTCGGTGTGGGTAGGCACATATTTTTCCGACCTTGTTACCTGTGTTTCACGCCGGCCAGAGTGGCCGTGCGGTTCCAGGCGCTACAGTCTGGAACCGCGTGACCGCTACGGTCGCAGGTTCGAATCCTGCCTCGGGCATGGATGTGTGTGATGTCCTTAGGTTAGTTAGGTTTAAGTAGTTCTAAGTTCTAGGGGACTGATGACCACAGCAGTTAAGTCCCATTGTGCTCAGAGCCATTTGAACCAACCTGTGTTTCACGTTCCGGTTTATCTTCCTGTTCTGAGGATTTTCTTGACACCCGTGTGAATCTGTTATTGAGCGGGCGCTGAAGACCTTGTAGTCGTGCGCCCATACAAACATCTCCATCCATCCACTATGAGGATGCAAATCAAGTTTGCTTTAAATACACGCTGTAACGGTTTTGGGTCTTACAAGGGGAGGCCGCCAATTATGAAATTCAGATTCGATTCATACTGCGCATAATAAAAGCTCATGGCCAGAGGTGTAATGTGGCAAAGCACCGAGATGCACTTCTCAGCCGTTGGCGAGAAAATCGACAGTTAAAAGAAACCGTTGCGGTGAAATAGTCTCTACGATTGATAATTTTCTCCAGCGTCGTGGTGCAGCGGTAAGCGCTCGGGTTCGTAATCCGAAGGCCGCCGGATCGAATATCACGCCATGCAACCTTTTTTTTTAGTATTTGTTTTTTGTAATTCAAATATATATATATATATATATATATATATATATATATATATATATATATATATATAATTCCTGGCAATCAGTTGCAACAATTATGCATATAATAAGTTGTTGAAAGTCGTTTGTCGTGGAGAAACTGGCGACTTCGAATATCATTATGTTTTCCGTAAACAAAGTTGTATTTCACAAATGTTATTAATTGTCTTCATAATGTTAACCACGAATAGTTAACGGAAGTCGTAGAAACGATGTTCCGAAAGGAATACGTATAGCGTAAGTCAAACGTTCGAATTAGAATAGAGACCCCACGAACACAAATTTGCTGTGGCAGGTATGAAATATAAACTCTGTTACTCGCTCGTTACACTTGAAGAACAGACGTCGAATGGGCCGAAACGAGCCGCCGCATAACTAGCGTAGTTGCCTGCTAACTTCGAAAGAAGGTAGATGCGGTCCCTAGCACAACTTATAACACCGTCGAAAATCAGTGCGGACGGGAGAGCTTTGGTACACCCTGTTAAACAAACGGAAAAATGGAGGCGGTACAATTGGAGAGCGATCCGCCTTCACCAACATGCATAAGAAATTCATTAATAGTATATATATATATATATATATATATATATATATATATATATATATATATATATATTAGAATTACAAAAAGCTAATTATAAAAAAAATTGCATTGCGCGAGATTCGATACGGCGACCTTTGGATTAAAAACCCGAGCTCTTACCGCTGCGCCACGACGGTGGAGAAAATTATCAATCGTAGAGAGTATTTCACCGCAACGGTTTCTTTTAACTGTCGATTTTCTCGACAACGTCTGAGAAGTGCATCTTGGTGCTTTGCCAGATTACACCTCTAGGCATGAGTTTTTATTATGCGCAGTATAAATCGAATCTGAATTTCACAATTGGCGGCCTCCCCTTGTTAGTAACCTTTGAGGTTGGACGTGAAGAGTCGATGTTAGCCAAAAATGCCTTTAAGACGTCAAAGAAGCCATTATCAACACCTAAATGAGTTTGAACGGGGACTATGAGATGCCGGATGTTTCTTCTGCGATACTGCAGAAAGATTCGGCAGGAATGTAGCCACTGTACATGACTACTGGCAGCGGCGATCACGGGAATGTACGATCGCTGCAAGATCGGGCTCTGGACGGTCACGTGGCACTAACCACAGGGAAGGCCATCGTGTTCAGTGTATGGCTCTGGTACATCGTATTGCATCTGCAGCAGCAACTTGAGCACCAGTTGGCACCACAGTGACACAACAAATTGTTGCGATTCTTTTGCTTCAAGGACATTCGACTGACCGCAAACCACTGCCATTTTCAACTTCAGTGGTGTCACCATGTGAGATCTCATCGGTGGACAGGGTGGAGGTCTGTTGCGTTTTCTGATGAAAGCTGGTTCTGCCTCGGTGACAGCGGTAGTCGTGCGTTGGTTAGGAGAACCTGCAAGTAATCTGTCTGCGTGCTAGACACACTGAACCTACACCTCGATTTATGGTCCTGGGTGCGATTTTTTTATTACAGCAGGAACACTGTCGTGGTTATCTCACGCAGCATGACTGCAAATTTGAACGCCAATATGGTGATTCGACCTGTTGCGAAGCCATTCATGAATAGCATTCAAGGTGTGTTTTCCACTGCCCGCACACATACCACAGAGTGTCGGAAAATTGCCTTGCCCTGCTCGATCACCAGATCTGTCTCCAACCGAGCGCATATGGGACACCATAGGAGGACAGTTCCAGCTTCACCCACAACCAGCATTAACTATCCTTATATTGACGGACCAAGTGGAACGGACATGGTACGCCATCCCACAAACTGAAATCCGGACCTGTACCGGTTATTAACGTACCAGCATTTCACACTTACAATGAATTATCTCTCGCTTACATTAACCTGTGATCTTGCAATTTCAAACACTTAAATACGTTACCTACACAAATGCATTCCAGAAATTTCATTTCTTTTCATTACAATGTCGGTGATGTTTGATATAGAGCGAGTTTCAACCCTGAGGCCGGCCGCTGTGGTCCAGCGGTTCTAGGCGCTTCAGTTCGGAACCGCACGGCTGCTACGGTCGCAGGTTCGATTCCTGCCCCGGGCATTGATGTGTGTGATCCTTATGTTAGTTAGGTTTAAGTAGTTCTAAGTCTAGGGGACTGATGACCTCAGATGTTAAGTCCCATACTGCTTAGAGCGAATTGAACCATTCCACCCTGAGGAAAAGCATAAGCCACTTTAGAAAGAGAGAGAGAAAAAAAACATACTCCTAGGGGAGTGAAATAGAGGGTGGAACATGTTTCTTTTTACATCAATGCACTTCAAGTACTTAAAGAAACTTTAATTTGTTGGCCGGCCGCGGTGGTCTAGCGGTTCTGGCACTGCAGTCCGGAACCGCGGGACTGCTACGGTCGCAGGTTCGAATCCTGCCTCGGGCATGGGTGTGTGTGATGTCCTTAGGTTAGTTAGGTTTAAGTAGCTCTAAGTTCTAGGGGACTTATGACCTAAGATGTTGAGTCCCATAGTGCTCAGAGCCATTTAATTTGTTGTATGATGTCTACTTTGTATCATGTATAGTAACTTCAGTGGCAGTGGCCCTGCGCATGCCGGCACATTTAGTTTTCATAGCACCCAGGTCCCCAATCTTGTAGTGTCTAGGAAACCTGCATACTCGGCTCGCTAGACAAACAATCGAACAAGTTGTATTAATGAGTTTCGCAGTTTCACAGATGTGTCGCAAAGTAGGGGAGACATAGAAAATAGTCAGTCCTTGCAGTGACTGCTGATCTCTAACTGACAAAAGTCTTTCTTCAATTGATATCGAAGTCGCTATCGTTCAGCTGCTATCCAAGTCGCTAATCTTGAAACTGCTTTTGTACTGGGCCGTCACCAGTCAGTCGCGGCGCTTATGACCTCTTCACACTTGGGCCGCTGCTGTCGCATTGTCGTCCTGGAAGGGACGTCGGTCAGCGTGCAATTGGCTGAACCTTTCTCACAGCCTTCTCTGCTCTATTGTTCGCGAGTGGGGTGCCGGCACTTGACTTCATGCTGTGACATCGAGCATCGGTGCAGTGGAGCTATGGATGACGAGTCGGGGTGTGTACACCACTAGCTACGCTTACTGGAACAGACAGACATGCTAGGGCAGCCGAGACTATTGTACGTACTTGTACGTACTCACCATCACTCACTATAACAAAACTGCTGATATGTGAGCGGAGCTGTGGGTTGCAGGTACTACGAGTATAAACTTGGAATGCTTTGTACCGCAGGTAAGTAAAAAAGTGATGCGGATGCTTTGGGGGTCTCCTATATGTTTGCAACCTATAGCCCGTAGAGAGCGATAGTGATGAGGTAACAACCGCCTAGTGCCACAACTTTAGTGGTTTAAAATAGGATATTCAGAGAACTTAAATTTTCGGAATGGTTTCACATGGCTGTTAAAGTGTGTGTTTAATAGTAAAATATAATGCGATATGTAGCAAATAGTCCACAATTCAAACCAGAATAAAACTTGTAGACGTAGAATGACATTTTCACTCTGCAGCGAAGTGTGCGCTGGTATGAAACTTACTGGCAGATTAAAACTGTGTGCCAGACCGCGATTCGAACTCGGGCCCTTTGCCTTTCGTGGGCAAGTGCTCTACCAACTGAGCTACCCAAGCACGACTCACTCGCCGTCCTCACAGCTTTACTTCCGCCAGTACCTCGTCTCCTACTTTCCAAACTTTACAGAAGCTCTCCTGCGAACCTTGCAGAACTAGCACTCCTGAAAGAAAGCACTTGCCCGCGAAAGGCAAAGGTCCCGATTTCGAGTCTCGGTCCTGCACACAGTTTTAATCTGCCAGGAAGTTTCTTTTAGACGTGTTTTACAATCTACATACAGCAAATCTTTCAACATGGCAATGTAAAGAAATCAGGAGTTGTGTGAAAAAAGTGATTAAATAAAACAGAAACTGTTTAAATAAAAGTCCCGATGATTCACAGCGTTTCCAGAGGACAGTCTAGCCCGCATCGCCTCGCGGACTTTCTGTGAAATGATTTTGATAACTGACGGACACTTATTCAACACTTCCTGTATGACTGTTCTTATCCACGACTCTCTTGTTGCTCGTGTAAATACTGTAAGTATGTTTTTAAAAGAAAATGTGTTACAGCAATTGTCCCGTTGTTTTATAGCCACACTTCTTATGAATAGAGTTCAAACACTATGTAATGATTTTTACGATATTAGTCATACAAATTAATTAGGCACTCGATGCCCAGGAAAATCGGCAGGCCAGCGAACTAAATTTCGCATCCCGTATACTCCAAATTGTCTGCTAACCTAATTACACCATCTTCTTATTACAACGTATACGCACAAAAAGTAAAAACTTCGTTATTTGCAGTCCTTCCTGGAAATAAAATTTTATTGTCTAGCAGTGCACACAATGTGGATCAGCTAGAGTCTCTCGGTGATCGTTATCTGATTAGCTACTATATGCTGGTGTGTGAATTGTAGCACAAGACAAAGATGGGGAGCAAAGATCGGTACATCAGCTGTGCAACATTTGTTCAGAATTTTGTAAAAATGTTTTTTGAATTTTAATTTCGTATCCCACATTATCGAAGAAGTAAAGTTGTTTTCGAGATTGATACTGTTTTCACTCATTTTCGGTGATACTTCAGGGACTTGTCTGTCTCTGTGATTGATACCCATGTTTCACAAATTTACCAAATACGGCACGTTGACACACAATACGAAGTGGCTTCAGGGTTTCGTCAAATTGCATGAAGCTCTTTTGGTTTTTCTGCATTCGTGCTGTTGTTATTATGCTTATCAGATACTTTGTCTCTTTTTTTTTATACACCGTTTAATCTTATATTTCCTTTTTTTTCCTCTCTAGAGTTCGTGAGTAAAAAATACTGTGTGCACTTCTCGTCGAATTGTGCTCAGAGATATCTGTTGTTTTTGTCTTGAGTCCTATGGTGGGTTTGAAGCCCCTCTCCACGCTAGACGCTACGACAGAACTCTTTTCATCTGGGTACAACTACTGCATTTTACACAAACTCGAAAGTATATTTAATTGTCTGATTCTGACCTCCGTCTACAATGCTTATTTCTAATTCTTCACTCCAACACGAAATAACTATTCAGTGATTGCCACTGATCGCCAGAATAAATTTTCGTTCTGTAGTGGAGTTTGCTATGATTTGAAACTTTCCGTAAGACTAAAACTGATGACGAACCGGAAATAGAAAATGGAATCGTTGCCTTTCGCATGCAGCTATTTGGAAGGTGGGGGATGAGTTACTGGATGAGGTAGAGCTACTGAGATCGGGTCGTAATCTCAGACGGTAAAGCACTTGCCAGAAATATTTAAATTTGTATTTATCTCTATGTGTCCCATGTTCGTCACACAGTTTTTATTTCTCAGGAAGTTTCTATTCGTTAATAACTTGCAATATCCCATATCAACCAATCCCTTCTCTAAAGTTAAGATTTGTAATAAGACTGTTTACACTCCAGGAAGAGTCTATTACACGTCGAACCACATGCATTATGGCGTCTGGTATCGAACCGACTGGTTCACTCTCATGCCTGACCTTAATGACAACCCTCTCAAATTGTCATCACATGCATCACACAGTGCCGGTCGATAAATATCGTAATATACATATGTTCACTATACAAGATTATATCAAGTCACTTTAATTATTAGTGGTAAAGTGAGCATATGTGCACTGCCGCAAAAAAAAGCCCCAGTAGTGCGAGACAAAAGAAAGCTCCTGGGCGTATTTCTACATCGGAAAGACGACCTCTATACAAATTTCGCGCCAGTCACATAAGCGTGGCGCCAGTAGCTTCAATGCGAGGGTGTAAATCAGGTTTGATTTAAATAAGCGTTGTAACGGTTGCAAACATTAGTTATCTTCGCGCGGCTTCCCCCATCGGAGGTTCGAATCCTCCCTTGGGCATGGGTGTGTGTAACGTCTTTAGCGTAAGTTAGTTAAGCAGTGTGTAGGCTTAGGGACCGATGACCTCAGCGGGTTGGTCATACAAGACCTTACCACAAATTTCCAAATTTCCATTACCTACCTCTGAGATTGGACGTAGTGAGTTGATGGCAGTCAACAATGCCTTCAAGGTAACGAAGACGCCATTGTCAACAGTTCACCGAGTTTGAAGAAGGTCGTGTAAACGGGTTGCGAGAAGCTGGATGTTCCTTCTGCGATAACGCAGTGATACATGGCAGGAATGTGGTCGCGGAACACTAGTGGCAGTGGTAGTCAAGGGAATTTGCCGTCTCAAGAAGAATGGGCTACGGGCGGCCACGTGGCAATACCGTCAAGTTCGGCGTATGGCTGCGGCGCATCATACTGCGCCTGCAGCAGCTATTCGAGCAGCAGCTGATACCACAGAGACACAACGTTATGGTACAAATCAGTTACTTCAAGTTGAGCTCCGATCCAGCCGTCCTGCAGCGAGCACTCCACTCACACCAAACCACCACCGTTTTCGATTTCAGTGCCATCAAACGAGAGCTCACTGGAGGTCAGGATGGTTGTAGTTTCTGACGAAAGCCGGTTCTGCCTCGGTGCCACTAATGCCCACTTGTTGGATAGGAGGAGGCCAGGTGAGCTCCTGCAGCCGACCTGTCTGCGGCCTATACACGCTGCACCTTCACTGGAACTATATAGATCTAGGGATGCGATTTCATATGACAGCAGGGGCACTATCGTGATTATTCCACGCACCCTGACTGAAGATTTGTACGTCAGATGGTGATTCGACCTACTGTGCTGCTATTCACGAGCAGAGTTTCAGGAGGCGTTTTCCAAGAGGACAAATCTCGCTCACATACCGCTGATGTAACTCAACATGCTCTACAGAATGTCGACATGTTGCCTTGGCCTGCTCGGTCAACGGATCTGTCTCCAACCTTGAAGGTATGGGACATCATCGGGCGACAACTCAAGCGTCATCCACGACCATCATTTCCATCTCCATATTGACCGAGCAACACTCATGGAAATCCATCCTACAAACTAACATCCCAGCCTTGACAACAAAATGTATGCACGTTTGCATGCTTGCATTCGTCATTCTGGCTGTTGCTAATGTAGCTGCATTTCACATATGCAACGGCGTATCTCGCCCTTCCATTAACATCCGTTCTTGCAACGTTCATCACTTAAACACGCTACGGAAACATACCTATTCCCGAAATTTCATTACCCCACATTAAATGTTTCTTGGTGTTGGGGCTATTTCCGTCAGTGTCTTTTGCGAAATTTACCCAAAGTCCCTGTGTAATGCATTTATTGCCAATTTAAATGGTTGTCATTAAGATAGAGTTCTTTTACTGCAACCTTAGTAGGTCAGGATTGAGAATCTGTGAAATTTATCATGCTCCACTGTCATCTGAGGGCTATGAAAAACTGCTTTTTGACCTACACAGCACTGAAATATAGGGCTTCGTGGGAAACTGTTTCTTAAATTCGTTGCGGTCTGTATCAGTTAAGGTAGAGGAGTAAGAAAAAGTCTGACTTTAAATATACTGTTCCCGCGGGATTTGAGCCAGACTTATAAACTTCAATGTGTCATTGGCCATGTGCCTACAAGCAGTACATCCATTATGTATAATCCTGTACAGTGGAGACTTCTTTTCTGAAACTTGCTTGCCAGGTATCGGCGGATAAATACGACAATGCAGTGCCTGTGTTATTCTTAATTACGATGCAATCTTCCTTCCGATATACATGGCCGTCAATAGGGCACGGATAGCTAAAAGATAAGGCGATCGCTCGAGAGAAGGGGAAAATCCAGGTTCGAGTATCGATCCAGCACAGGTTTTCCTTGTCGTCACTCCATTATGCAGCGGATGGTTGTCCATATTCAAAGTGCATGTAAATAACTACTTGTTACAGTTCATCTGCCACAGAGTTGCGCAACTATTTGCAGTGAACTAAATACACACATCAAAAAATGTTCTGCATCACCTCGGTTCCCAGAGTTCCGGAACCTGCACATAAAATTGGAATGGAGATCAACATAAACATCATTTCCGCCCTTTTTATAGCTCATGAAAAACATACATTGCATGTTGCACCACCATACAGCGCGACCTTCAGAGGTGGTGGTCCAGATTGCTGTACACACCGGTACCTCTGATACCCAGAAGTACGTCCTCTTGCATTGATGCATGCCTGTATTCGTCGTGGCATACTATCCACAAGTTCATCAAGGCACTGTTGGTCCACATTGCCCCACACCTCAACGGCGAATTGCCGTAGATCCCTCAAAGTGGTTGGTGGATCACGTCGTCAATAAGCAATCTATCCAACGCATGTGCGATAGGTGGTAGCCTTTAAATCGGCCGCGGTCCGTTAGTATACGTTGGACCCGCGTGTCACCACTATCAGTGATTGCAGACCGAGCGCCGCCACACGGCAGGTCTAGAGAATCTCCCTAGCACTCACCCCAGTTGCACAACCGACTTTGCTAGCGATGGTTCACTTACAAAATACGCTCTCATTTGCCGAGACGATAGTTTAACATAGCCTTCAGCTACGTCATTTGCTACGACCTAGCAAGGCGCCATTATCAGTTACTATTGATATTGTGAATCATGTACCGTCCAGAACGACGTTCACCACTAATGGATTAAAGTTAAGTATTCCACCAGCTACGTCAGTTTTTCTAAATTCTAATTTCCTTGTCTTGTTCCAGACCTCACGCCAGCCTGCGTGAGCTAAAACGCGTGACTTTCGGCTTCCTCTAGTAACACGGTGTTGGCTCTCCAGCCAACCACAACAAGATTCATGTCTGAAGAACATGCTGCCTCTCTAGTCGAGCGATGTCGTTATCCTGAAGGAAGTCATTCACACGATGTGCACGATGGGGGCGCGAATTGTCGTCCACTAAGACGAATGCTTCGGCAATATGCTGTCGCTGTGGTTGCACTATCGATCGGAGGATGGCATTCACGTATCGTACAGCCGTTACGGCGCCTTCCATATTCACCAGCGGCGTGTGTCGGCCCCACATAATCCCACCCCCAAACAGCAGGGAACCTCCACTTTGCTGCACTCGCTGGACATTGTGTCCAAGATGTTCAGTCTGACCGCGTTGCATTCAAACACGTTCCATTCGGCATGTTGTTGGGCGCATCTGTACCACGCTGCATGGTGTCATGGTTGCAAAGACGGACTTCGCCATGGACGTCGGGAGTGAAGTTGCGCATCATGCAGTCCATTGCGCACAGTTTGAGCCGTAAAACGACGCCCTGTGGCTGCACGAAAAGCATTATTCGACATGGTGGCGTTGCTGTCAGGCATAATCCGTAGGTAGCGGTCATCCACTGCAGTAGTAGGCCTTGGGCGGCCTGAGCGAGGCATGTCATCCACAGTCCCTGCCTTTCTTTATCTCCAATGTCGAACCACATCGCTTTGGTTCACTCCGAGACGCCTGGATACTTCCATTGTTGAGAGCCCTTCCTGGCACAAAGTAACAATGCGGATGCAATCGAACCGCGATCTTGACCGTCTAGCCATGGCTGAACTACAGACAACACGAGCCGTGTACCTCCATCCTGGTGGAAAGACTGGATCTGATCGGCTATCGACCTCCTGCGTCTAATAGGCGCTGCTCATGCATGGCTGTTTACATCTTTGGGAGGGCTTAGTGACATGTCTGTACAGTCAAAGGGACTGTGTCTATCTACATCTACATCTACGTGACTACTCTGCAATTCACATTTAAGTTCTTGGCAGAGGGTTCGTCGAACCACTATCATACTATCTCTCTACCATTCCACTTCCGAACAGCGCGCGTGAAAAACGAACACCTAAACCTTTCTGTTCGAGCTCTGATTTCTCTTATTTTATTTTGATGATCATTCCTACCTATGTAGCTTGGGCTCAACAAAATATTTTCGCATTCGGAAGAGAAAGTTGGTGACTGAATTTCGTAAATAGATCTCGCCGCGACGAAAAACGTCTTTGCTGTAATGACTTCCATCCCAATTCGCGTATCATATCTGCTACACTCTCCCCTATTACATGATAATACAAAACGAGCTGTCCTTTTTTGCACCCCCTCGATGTCCGCCGTCAATCCCACCTGGTAAGGATCCCACACCGCGCAGCAATATTCTAACAGAGGACGAACAAGTGTAGTGTAAGCTGTCTCTTTAGTGGACTTGTTGCATCTTCTAAGTGCCCTGCCAATGAAACGCAACCTTTGGCTCGCCTTCCCCACAATATTATCTATGTGGTCTTTCCAACCGAAGTTGTTCGTAATTTTAACACCCAGGTACTTAGTTGAATTGACAGCCTTGAGAATTGTACTATTTATCGAGTAATCGAATTCCAACGGATTTCTTTTGGAACTCATGTGGATCACCTCACACTTTTCGTTATTTAGCGTCAACTGCCACCTGCCACACCATACAGCAATCTTTTCTAAATCGCTTTGCAACTGATACTGGTCTGCGGATGACCTTACTAGACGGTAAATTACAGCATCATCTGCGAACAACCTAAGAGAACTGCTCAGATTGTCACCCAGGTCATTTATATACACTCCTGGAAATTGAAATAAGAACACGGTGAATTCATTGTCCCAGGAAGGGGAAACTTTATTGACACATTCCTGGGGTCAGATACATCACATGATCACACTGACAGAACCACAGGCACATAGACACAGGCAACAGAGCATGCACAATGTCGGCACTAGTACAGTGTATATCCACCTTTCGCAGCAATGCAGGCTGCTATTCTCCCATGGAGACGATCGTAGAGATGCTGGATGTAGTCCTGTGGAACGGCTTGCCATGCCATTTCCACCTGGCGCCTCAGTTGGACCAGCGTTCGTGCTGGACGTGCAGACCGCGTGAGACGACGCTTCATCCAGTCCCAAACATGCTCAATGGGGGACAGATCCGGAGATCTTGCTGGCCAGGGTAGTTGACGTACACCTTCTAGAGCACGTTGGGTGGCACGGGATACATGCGGACGTGCATTGTCCTGTTGGAACAGCAAGTTCCCTTGCCGGTCTAGGAATGGTAGAACGATGGGTTCGATGACGGTTTGGATGTACCGTGCACTATTCAGTGTCCCCTCGACGATCACCAGTGGTGTACGGCCAGTGTAGGAGACCGCTCCCCACACCATGATGCCGGGTGTTGGCCCTGTGTGCCTCGGTCGTATGCAGTCCTCATTGTGGCGCTCACCTGCACGGCGCCAAACACGCATACGACCATCATTGGCACCAAGGCAGAAGCGACTCTCATCGCTGAAGACGACACGTCTTCATTCGTCCCTCCATTCACGCCTGTCGCGACACCACTGGAGGCGGGCTGCACGATGTTGGGGCGTGAGCGGAAGACGGCCTAACGGTGTGCGGGACCGTAGCCCAGCTTCATGGAGACGGTTGCGAATGGTCCTCGCCGATACCCCAGGAGCAACAGTGTCCCTAATTTGCTGGGAAGTGGCGGTGCGGTCCCCTACGGCACTGCGTAGGATCCTACGATCTTGGCGTGCATCCGTGCGTCGCTGCGGTCCGGTCCCAGGTCGACGGGCACGTGCACCTTCCGCCGACCACTGGCGACAACATCGATGTACTGTGGAGACCTCACGCCCCACGTGTAGAGCAATTCGGCGGTACGTCCACCCGGCCTCCCGCATGCCCACTATACGCCCTCGCTCAAAGTCCGTCAACTGCACATACGGTTCACGTCCACGCTGTCGCGGCATGCTACCAGTGTTAAAGACTGCGATGGAGCTCCGTATGCCACGGCAAACTGGCTGACACTGACGGCGTTGGTGCACAAATGCTGCGCAGCTAGCGCCATTCGACGGCCAACACCGCGGTTCCTGGTGTGTCCGCTGTGCCGTGCGTGTGATCATTGCTTGTACAGCCCTCTCGCAGTGTCCGGAGCAAGTATGGTGGGTCTGACACACCGGTGTCAATGTGTTCTTTTTTCCATTTCCAGGAGTGTAGATCAGGAACAGCAGAGGTCCCAGGACGCTTCCCTGGGGAACACCTCATATCACTTCAGTTTTACTCGATGATTTGCCGTCTATTACTACGAACTGCGACCTTCCTGACAGGAAATCACGAATCCAGTCGCACAATTGAGACGATACCCCATAGGCCTGCAGCTTGATTAGAAGTCGCTTTTGAGGAACGGTGTCAATAGCTTTCCGGAAATCTAGAAATACGGAATCAACTTGAGATCCCCTGTCGATAGCGGCCATTACTTCGTGCGAATAAAGAGCTAGCTGCGTTGCACAAGAACGATGTTTTCTGAAACCATGCTGATTACGTATCAATAGATCGTTCCCTTCGAGGTGATTCATAATGTTTGAATACAGTATATGCTCCAAAACCCTACTGCAAACCGACGTCAATGATATAGGTCTGTAGTTAGATGGATTACTCCTACCCTTCTTAAACACTGGTGCGACCTGCGCAATTTTCCAATCTGTAGGTACAGATCTATCGGTGAGCGAGTGGTTGTATATGAGTGCTGATTAGGGAGCTATTGTATCAGCGTAATCTGAAAGGAACCTAATCGGTATACAATCTGGACCTGTAGACTTGCCCGTATCAAGCGATTTGAGTTGCTTCGCAACCCCTAAGGTACAATACCCACAGTCAACGTCTATCTTCAGGAGTTCTGGGAACAGGGATGATGCAAAACTTTGTTTTTGGTGTATGTATATACCAGTTTTGGGGCAACTCCTTGTAAAAATGACCAAGAAGCATTAAATGTTACAGAGCGAGGTGGTTAGCACACTGGACTCGCATTCGGGAGGACGACGGTTCAAACCCTCGTCCGGCCATTCTGATTTAGGTTTTCCGTGATTTCCCTAAATAGCTTCAGGCAAATGCCGGGATGGTTTTTGCGACAGGGGCCGGCCGATTTCCTTCCCCATCCTTCCGTAATCCGAGCTTGTGCTCCGTCCCTAACGACCTCGTTGTAGACGACACTTTATACACTAATCTCCTTCTCCCATTAAATGCTTTCTTCTAGCACGCGTGTAGCAGCTGCTGAATGGGTCAGTTAATAGCGATAATGCCAGTAATAATCGAATTACTTGGTAACTTCACACATGGCAATGTTATCTCTCGATGTAAGAAATTTCTCGAAGTACTGAAAGTTTCAAAATGGCTTAGAATAGAGGCTATGATGGCTAAACGCTTCTTTACATCCCGATGACGTGAGACTAGCGTAATTTCCGTGTCAGAAACCGTCTCATAATTAACCCGTTAATACAGAACAGAACTTTTTCACCGTGTCTAATTTGTAAACTAAGGGCATCATACGTTACGACACAATCATGAATGTAGCAATTTTCGGCTTCAGCGGTCTTGTGGATCGATACTTGTTTCTTAGATGGAAGCTGTGGGTTCCATTTTCCTTCCATCATGTCTTTTAAACACACACGAACACGTCTCCTTCACGTCTAGTAATGTCACCTGAAGAACGTCAGGTTGCACCGCAATTCAGAATCTACTTTATAAAGATCATATTTCTTCGCCCAACTGGGGCAGAGCTGGTTTAGGTTGGGCCATATCAGAAGCGTAAGTCGCTGTAAACAGTATCTCTGACGCCCGTGAGCTTCCTTACACTAGAAACGTGATTTTATTTAATGAGCCAATGGTCATTTCAAATAATAGAGCTCTTATTTCATTTGAACTTCAGACTTTGAAAAATTTTGTGCTGGCCTGGGATTGGAATTGGGATCTTTTCTTTCGTGGTATGTGACCCACACGTAAAGATATAGTCCGACATTTCGTTGCTTTCCCCAAAATTACACACTCCTATAGCGCTCCACGAAAGGCGCATTGTGAGTTCTAATCCTGATCCAAAACAAAAATATTCATGATTTCTGTTCAAGCCCTCTCGTATGACCACCGAACTACAAGTACTAAATAATTTTCATTTCGAATGTCTCTTCACGTGTTGTCAACAATAACGATACGTGCTACTCAAGTATGCACGCATCTCACTACTGGGGAGAAAAACAATTCGTGGATAGAAAACATCGGCGATAGCTGCCGGGTTCGATTCGCATTCATGCAACAAAGTTGTATCCACATTTCAAATTCAATCATCTCACTGATGGTGAAAAAATTCGATATCCGATAACTAATTTTACTTAGTTAACAATCTGATTACGTGCTAGATTCGATTCCCCATCACAAAACTTTACGTCATGGCACTTCGTTACATTAAATTATGTTAAACATTTTCTACGGTTAGTTAATAGGGAGATAAGGGTCTTGACAGGATTCCAGGCAGAACACAAATTTTTTCGCTTCCAGATTTGCTAAATTTCGATATTTCACACCTTTTTATGCCTGATCATTAGTGACAAGCGTTGCTGTGATCGAGTCTCGGTCAGACACGAAAGCTTTGTTTGGTTACAGTGGCAATAGGTGCTTGGTTTCAATATAGATTCAGAACAAAATAGGTCGCCATATCGTTTGAAGTTCAGAACAGTGCACAAATAACTGCTCAGTCATGTGAACAAAGATATTACTGGTGATACGATGTTAGTTTTGAGGTTTCCATAGAGTGATATCCGCTATTAATCACGTAGCTTTTACGTGGTTAATTCAGATACAGTTTAGGACAAACCGCTCATATCACGAACGACGTTTCACAAGTGTGGGAAAACCTTTCAAAGAACAAAAGTACTTCGAATTGTCATCGAACTTCAGGAGTCCAGATATTGTCTCAGAATCTTTTATTCAAAAAAATATTTAATTTTGTCCCAAAAGATAGATGGAGTAACTTCTGTGGCGGAGTTATTTCACTAAAATTGTAATGAGCCTCGTAGTGGTTCTGAAAGGTCACTTAATGTCGTAAAATTGAGTTTACAAGTGTTAAGGACTGTCTCACCTCTGGTGTCACGTTTCCTAGTATTTGCAACATCGTGGTGTTGATTTACATGTGGACCGATTATCTTAAAGAATAGTGCTCTCTAGTGGTATCCACTGCGTAAATCAAACGACTGCACTGCAAAGAAATTAGAGGACCTTCAAGAAAGCTATGCTATGTGGTATGCACGCAAATCAGGCGAATCGAAATTGCGGTCGTTCTGATAGCTTTGGGAATGATAGTACATCGCATCCACCGGTTTCCGATAAATTCGGATAATTTCATCATGTGTGTGTCTTGGAGTGGACTTAAGGATTACCATTACGAATAACTAAAATTGGTACGATCACATACGTAATGTTGTGGGGTAAGCAAACCAAAGAGTTCGTTTTGTTGGCCGAACACTCAGGAAACGGACAGGTTTTGCTTACATACACTTGTCCGCCCTCTTTTAGAGTACAGCTGTGCGGTGTGGGATACACACCAGATAGGATTGACGGAGGACATCGGAAAAGTCTACTGAAGTGCAGCTTATTTCGTTCTGTATTATCGGGAAATAGTGGAGAAAGTGCCGCGGATATAATAAGGGAATTGGGGTGACAATTATTAGAACAAAGCCATTTTTCGCTACGGCAGGATCTTCCCATGCCATTTCAATAAGCAGTTTCCTCCCACATAGAGAGAATTAATTATCTTTGTTCTTGCGTTCTGATAATGATCAGTCCAGAGTCGTGGTCCCACGTTCGTTACAGTCCTCTGTTTTACGGCTTCTTCACCAAGGACATTGGGGTATAGTGCGAACGACACAACTTGCTCGTCGGCACTGTACTTGGTTCGGCATCGATGCTGCGATTACGAATATGTGTTCTTCTTGCATGGCGTGTGCCGAACAACAATCCGCACCGCCGCGGAAAGTCTTTGCATGGCCAAAAGCCACTTCCCCTTGGCAACGCTTGCACATCGATTTTGCTGGTCCATTCTGGAATGCTCGATGGTTGGTTCTGGTAGATGCCTTCAGTAATTTTCCTTTTGTTGTCCGGATGTCTTCCACGACGTCCTCTGCCACCATCCAAGCGTTGTCTGCTATCTTTTGCATTGAAGGTCTTCCGCAGATTATTGTTTCCGACAATGGCCCACAATTCATGTCCGCAGAATTTCAGTCATTCTGCCAGGCCAATGGTATTCAACATCTGACATCCGCGCCGTTTTCGCCTCAGTCAAACGGTGCCGCTGAACGGTTGGTGTGGACTTTCAAGTCACATATGTTGAAGTTGAAAGAGTCGCATTCTCGGGAGGACGCGTTGTTGCTCTTTTTGTCATTGTATCGCTCTCAGCCCCGAGATGGTCGCTCGCCGGCTGAGTTGCTCCACGGTCGTCCTCATCGAACCTTGATGTCTTTGCTGCATCCGCCGCATCAGGTTCCTGTGCAGCGGCAGACTTCTGATTTTGCTCCAGGCGACGTTGTATTTTATCGCAACTGTCGAGGTTCACGGCGTTGGCTCGCAGGGCCCATTCTTCGCTGCCTCTGCCGCTCGATGTATTTGGTTTTGGGGGCCTCTGGTGAGGTGCGTCGGCATCTCAATCAGCTGCGCCTCTGTCGTCGCACGGGTTCTGCCGCTCCCCGTCTGCTTTCAGCGACGGTGCCGTCCGGTCAGCGCCCTGGGGACCCATCTACTGGCTCGCCTCATCCCCAGGTGTTACCGACGATGCCTTCCATTTTGCCCCATGGCGACGCGCCGCCGCAGCAGCCGCCGCCACCCCCTGTTCTCCCGCCGGCGCCGCCCGCATTCGACGCTTCGCTGCAGCCGCCAAGCGCCTCCCTGGGTCACGCGCCGCCGATCGCTTCCCGTGACCAGCTGTCCTCCGCCATGGAACTCTTGCCCGCTCCGGACCACATGGCGTCTTCGCGCGTCGGATACCCCGACGCAATGGAGGTCGACCCTTCGGCCCCTCCTGTCTCTTTACGGGCGCATACACCGCATGTTGACGTGCACCCTGGACGAGGTTTTCAGGCGTTTCCTAGCTCCCCTCGGACCGAATGGCCGGGTGCGGGTGGCACAGCCTCGCCTGTTGTTAGGCTCCCCACTTCATCGCATGCGTCAACATGGGGTCCTCCCCACAGCGGGCGGAAGCCTTATCACACGACCGTTCGCCGATTTGCGAGGGAGGAATGTGGTGTCACTGCCAGACACCACACTTGCTAGGTGGTAGCTTTAAACCGGCCGCGGTCCATTTAGTACATGTCGGACCCGCGTGTCGCCACTGTGTGATCGCAGACCGAGCGCCACCACAAGGCAGGTCTCGAGATACGGAATAGCACTCGCCCCAGTTGTACGACGACTTTGCTAGCGACTACACTGACGAAGCCTTTCTCTCATTTGCCGAAAGACAGTTAGAATAGCCTTCAGCTAAGTCAATGGCTACGACCTAGCAAGGCGCCATTAACCATTTTAAGATAGAGTCTCACTTGTATCATCAAGGAATGCTGTATTCAAATGAAGCATTAAAAGTTAAGTATTATAGCAGCTACGTACTTTTCTTGCTACCATTCATACGTATCCTGTTTCAGACCTCTATCTAGCCTACGTGAGATTACGCGTGCCTTTCGACTACTTCAGTGTGGCGTAGCTGTCTTGTTACGCCACAACAATCTTTATAAAATAAGAGAAGTGAGCGCTCGTATGGAAAGATTTAAGTGTCCGAGAGTGAAACAGTAGAGAAATACCTTGAAGACCGTTCGATGAACCCTCTGCAGGGCACTTAATTGTGAATCGCAGAGTAATCATATAGTAGATGCAGACGGGGAAGAGTGTGGCCACGTAGTCCTCTGAGGCATCCGCAGAGAGAGGCATCAAGAAGTCAACACACAGCCAGCAACTTCTGAAGACAGCGACTGGCTGGTCATGGCGAAGTAGGAAGTCGTGGAGGAAAGTAGCGGGGAGCGTGGTGGTCTTACTGGCAGTGTACTCTGTCAACATGGGCCATCTTCCCAGTGTGGAGCTTACCTTCGTGCATCTGGCGATCTAAGCGCGGTCTGGATTCTAGGGTTGTTAGCTGCAGCTGTGTTATCGGCTGCGAAGAAAACTGTGTCACTTGTGATCAGTGCAGTTTTGTATTATGGACAAGTATGTCTCGGTTTGCAAAAATTAAGTTACCAAGAGATCACAATTTTTACCTATGCTGAGGCTGATACAGGGCGAAGCGTATTAATGTTTTAAAGTTTTCTTCTGTAGTTGTTATGATCAATGAAATTTAAATTTCTGCTTGTTGTTCTTCACTGGTTTGTTGTTTTCATTTATTGTGTCGAGCAGAGAGTTCTGCTGTGTTGGCAGAAGAGCCAACACCGTGTTGCTAGAGGAGGCCGAAACGCACGCGTTTAAGCTCACGCAGGCTGGCGTGAGATCTGGAAAATGACAAGGAATTATAGTAGCCAAAAATAGTACATAGCTTCTGGAATACTTAACTTTAATCCATAATTGGTGTACATCGGTCTGACGGTACAGGCATGACAAGACAAATAGTAAAGGATAAAGGCGCCTTGCTAGGTCGTAGCAAATGACGTAGCTGAAGGCTATGCTAACTATCGTCTCGGCAAATGAGAGCGTAATTTGGCAGTTCCATCTCTAGCAAAGTCGGCTGTACAACTGGGGCGAGTGCTAGGAAGTCTCTCTAGACCTGCTCGGTCTGCAATCACTGACAGTGGCGACACGCGGGTCCGACGTATACTAGCGGACCGCGGCCGATTTAAAGGCTACCACATAGCAAGTGTGGTGTCTGGCGGTGACACCACAAGTTCCATGGGCTTCTGTGTGTACTACTATTGATTTTTCCTAAGTTGTTAACAGCTTAGGGTTTCGGCTTTTGGTTGTGTGTATTTTAATCTTTGTATTCTGAGCTGTGATTGATTATTCTGTCATCTGACTTTATTTTACTGCGTTAAATTTTTAGTATAATATTCCTTGTCCCTTATTAATTGAGTTTGGTGAAGGTAAATAAGGGTAAATTATTTTATGCTGTGTTTTATTGTATTACGTATTAAGTTTCGTAGTTTTGTAAAATGAGCGTTGGATACCTATATTGCGCCAACTAGTGTATACACTTCAAAGGGCAGAACCTGATTAGCTCGTAAATATATTTAAATATGGTTAAGGACTTGCGCCCACACAAGCCTTAGCCACTTTCCATTCTCACCGTTTCCTGCGCCACAATGTAGATCCCGGGTTCCTTGAAGTGATCTGCGTAAGATTGTAGGTTAATTAGATCACGCAGAATTTCCACGACACTTTATGTACCTGAATACTTCGATTTAGCGTAGGTAACCTCTCCCATAATCTGTATGCGTGGTTGTGAACTATGTAGATAGAATTAAACGTAGGCCTAGAAGATAATTCCATGCGAAACCAAGCAGTGTGCGTATGCACAATTAGGCAACCTCTTGGTCTTCAAATCAACACACCTATACGTGGGCACCTCATGGTTTCCGTAGCGCTTTCAGTACCACTGCACGGTCAGAGTACATTTTCAATATGTTCTTGGACGACTAAGGCCAAGATAAGCATTTTTGTGCCACAGATACGGAATAATACACAGTAAAATGACATAAAATGCTAATTTCTGGTAATCCCATATGTAGGAACTGTCCTCTAAATATAACGCACTGTTTGGAATTGATGATGTCACGATATGATTGCATTCTTGGTTAAATCAAATGTGTAATATACTATTCTAACTGAGTCTCCTAAATAAACTGTTGTTCGCCAATAGACAGATCAATACACCAGTAACAAAGCTGTTTCTGTATTGGATGTAGTTTAGAATTGTGGATCCATTTTCAACAAACTGCCACCAATTTGGAAAACCGCGCCAATTGAATTGCGCGATATGAAAGTCTCGTAAATGATAGACTTCCACTTCTATGCCGATAGCTTCTTTTAATTGTTTGAGAGATGAGACCGAAAAGCAATAGCCACCAGCTATTAAAAACGAAGTTCGTTATTAAGTGCAAGCGAAACGACCAATAAACGAAATGGCGCTCCACGGAAAACAGAGAGAGAGAGAGAGAGAGGGAGAGAGAGAGAGAGAGAGAGAGACCCACTGTACCTCTCGGACTTGCGAAAGAATGGTGCAGTTCGTTATTTCAACGCTTATTTTCCAGTGACGCAGTCCCGAGTGAACTTCTTTGAAGGACACCGCACCTTGGCAGAACACCACTGAGAGTTTTCTTTTTCCGTAGGTACGAGAAACGCTAATGTAGCACGCAATCATGTCATACAAAAGACACAAATGGGAAGGGAGATTGTACTTCAGCGTCTCGTGGTCATCATGGCCATGGAGAATGGGTATATCTTTCTTCTGTTGTGCCACATCCACATGAAAATCAGCCTGTTTCATTGCTTCAGTAAAATACAATTTTCCTCCGTCAATTCGGTAATAACTTTTTTAACTTAGTGAATATCTCCTGCGTTACAGACAGATGCTTTGGTTTATATATATATATATATATATATATATATATATATATATATATATATATATATATAATCACTCTCGTTTTCTGTGGAGTACAATAATTAGAGCAATGTTGTAATTTTCAGGCACTATCTTGCTCCGCAAACATTCCGCCAACGATTGGGCGGGTTCCATTAGCATCGCTGAGACTCCGTTACAGTGAACCCGAATCCCCTCTCCCTCCCCCCCTCCCCCCCCCCCCCCCACAAAAGAAAAATGTAAGATGGTTTAGGCATTGCCTGGAGAAGGTACACCATATGACCAAAAGTATCCAGACAACTGGGTGAAAATGACTAACAAGTTCGTGGCGACCTTCATCGGTAATGCTGGAATCCAATATCGTGTTGGCCCACCCGTAGCCTTGATGACAGCTCCCACTCTCTCAGGCATATGTTCAGTCAGGTGTTGGAAGGTTTCTTGGGGAATGGCAGCCCATTCTTCACTGAGTGTTGCACTGTGGAGAGGTATCGATGTCGATCGGTGAGGCCTGGCACGAAGTTGGCCTTCCAAAACATCCCAAAAGTATTCTATAGGATTCACGTCAGGACTCTGTGCAGACCAGTCCATTACAGGGATGTTACTGTCCTGTAACCATTGCGCCACAGGCTGTGCATTAAGAACAGGTGCTCCATCGTGTTGAAAGATGCAATCGCCATCCCCGAATTTCTCTTCAAGACTGGGAAGCAAGAAGGTGCTTAAAACATCACTGCAGGCCTGTGCTGCGATAGTGCCATGCAAAACAACAAGGGGTGCAAGCATCTCCTTGAAAAACACGACCACACCATAACAATACTGCCTCCAAATTTTACCGTTCGCACAACAAACGCGAGCAGATGGCATTCGCCATACCCACAACATGCCATCGGATCGCCACATTGTGTACCGTGATTCGTCACTCCACACAACGTTTCTCCACTGTTCAATCGTCCTATGTTTACGCTCCTTACACCAAGCGAGGCGTCGTTTGGCATTTAGCGACGTGGTGTGTTGCTTATGAGCAGCCGCTCGACCATTAATTCCAAGTTTTCTCACCTCCCGCCTAACTGTCATAGTACTTGCAGTGGATCCTGATGGAGTTTGGAATTCCTGTGTGATGGTCTGGATAGATGTCTGCTTATTACACGTTACGACCCTCTTCAACTGTCAGCGGTCTCAGTCGAGGTTAGCCTGTACGCTTTTGTGTTGTACGTGTCCCTTCACGTTTCCACTTCACTATCACATCGGAAACAGTGGACCTAGGGATGTTTAGGAGTGTGGAAATCTCGTATACAGACGTATGACACAAGTGACACCCAATCATCTGACCACGTTCGAAGTCCATGAGTTCCGCGGAGCGCCCCATTCTGCTCTCTCACGATATCTAATGACTACTGAGGTCGCTGATACGGAGTACCTGGCAGTAGTAGGCAGCACACTGCGCCTAATACGAAATTTGGGAGTGTCCAGATACTTTTTATCACGTAATGTATGTGAGTTTCCTGCCCGTGCTGCTCCTACTTGCCGCCTCCAATAAAGTGGCTTTCCCTAGGCCCGCAACTGAAGCAACACGCTCTTGTCACAATGACACTGCTATAGTGCAATTTCGTTTACATAAAATGATAAAAGAATGACTGCTACCGGTCAGATGTCTATCTCTCAAATGGTTCAACAAAAAGTAATGATCAAGACCCGGATTAAAATACAGGGTAAGGGATATCTATGATAATATTCGTTGATGATGATGTTTGGTCTGTGGGGCGCTCAACTGCTCGGTCATCAGCACCCATACGAAGTCCCAGTTCTTTCACAGTCCAGTCAAACCACTGTCACGAATGATACGGAGGATAATGAAATGATGAGTACAACACAAACACCCAGTCCCCGGGCAGAGAAAATCCCCAACCCGGCTGGGAATCGAACCGCGGAGCCCGTGATCTAGAGGTAACAACGCTAGCCAGTAGACCACGAGCTGCTGACATAACATTCATTGCCAACCTTGCTCTCCTCAGTGAAAGTGAAGAAAATTTGCGTGACGTGTTGAATGGAATGAACAGTCTGGCGAGTGCAGACTATCTATTGAGAGTAAACAGAAGAAAGACGAAAAAAATGAAGAGTAGCAGCAATGAGATTAGCGACAAATTTAGTAACATAACTGGAGACCACGATGTAGACAAGGTGAAGGACTTTAGCTAACTTGTAAGCAAAATAACAAGTCACGGACGAACCAAGGAGGGTATAAAATGTAGATTAGCTCACGAAAGAGGGCATTCCTGGTCAATAGACATCTGTTAATATGAAATATCGGCCTTCGTCTCATGAAAAAATTTCTGAGAATGTACCTTTGGAGCACAGCCTTGTATTGAAGTGAATCATGAACTTCGGGAAAAGTGGGGTAGAGGAGAATGTGATGCTGTTGCACGATGCTTACAATTAGGTAGACAGATACAACAAGGAATGAAGAGGTTTTTCAAAAATGGTTCAAATGGCTCTGAGCACTATGGGACTTAACTTCTAAGGTCATCAGTCCCCTAGAACTTAGAACTACTTAAACCTAACTAACCTAAGGACATCACACACATCCATGCCTGAGGCAGGATTCGAACCTGTGACCGTAGCGGTCACGCGGTTCCAGACTGTAGCGCCTTTAACCGCTTGGCCACACCGGCCGGCTAAAAGAAGAGGTTCTCCGCGTATTCGTCACAGAGTGGTTCATATTAACACACTGGCAAGAAAATGGGGCAAGTGATAGGATGTGCGTTAAGACATCGGGGAATAACTTCAATGGTTCCACATGGAGCTATAGAGGCTGAAAGCTGTAGAGGTAGACAGAGTTGGAAGTAGGACCGGTTTAAGGCAGAAGAGATGCAAACGGCTCCTTCAAATGGCGAGCTGACACAGGCGCCAGAGGTGCCCCTATTGGAGAATTTGTATACAGCCGTACCGCAATTAAGAGCATAAGGAAATAATTTCTACAGCCATTGTATTTAGAGTTATTTTTAAAGGAAGTGCAAATGAAGTATGGGAGAGAAGGCGAGGCACTAAAAGGTTCGTCGCCTGTGAAGAATAATGGAGAAAAGGGGAAGGGATGGGAACCAAATTTTATTTCACTTTTATGGGAAACTGTTCTCGAACCAGACTGATCGGAATACCGCGCCACAGACACTTGAGGAAGTAGAGAGCAAGCGCTACTCTCAGGTGAGGAGGAAGAGGTTGGCATGAGAGAAGAATTCGTGACGGGCCGGATAGAAGCACTTAGAAGAGTGATTGTTGTGTTGGCAGAAGAGCCAACTCCGTGTTATGAGAGGAGGCCGAAACGCACGCGTTTAGCTCACGCAGGCTGGCGTGAGGAGGGAAGAACTATACTGACGTGAGGTTTGGAACATGACAAGGAATTAGAATTCAGAAAGCGGACGGAAGTAGTTTGCTACTTAACTTTAATCCATTAATGATGAACGTCGCTCTTGACGGTACATGATTCACAATATCAATATCAATAGTAACTGAATATGGCGCCTTGCTAGCTCGTAGCAAATGACTTAGCTGAAGGCTATGCTAAACTGTCGTCTCGGCAAATGAGAGCGTATGTAGTCAGTGAACCATCGCTAGTAAAGTCGGCTGTACAACTGGGGCGAGTGCTAGGAAGTCTGTCTAGACTAGACGTGCCGTGTGGCGACGCTCGGTCTGCAATCACTGATAGTGGCGACTCGCGGGTCCGACGTATACTAACGGACCGCGGCCGATTTAAAGGCTACCACCTAGCAAGTGTGGTGTCTGGCGGTGACACCACACTGATGATTAAAAAAAGAGTTTGTGTGAAATTATGTTCTTGGTCCACACCGCTGCCGACTGTGCAACCCGCTCATGTTCAGCAATGGAGACCTTACTGCTACTTCGCTACTGCACCATAGAATCTCAAAGGTCGGTGATTGTGTACTGAACGACATATGCTATTTTTCCAAAGGGTCCTGCCGACTGAGGTCTGGGGTGAGAGCGTTTGTGCTAGAGTACGTCAGAGTATTTAACGGAACCATATGTGAAACAGATCTCACATACATCACACCATTGTCTCTTCCTTCAATTCGCACCTTCAGTATAGTGTCTGTATCTTACCTTGAAATATGTGCAGATGATTTTGGTGCCAGATTGATCAGAAATAGTCACACAGTGCAGCAATTTAATGAAACATCTGTTTTCAGCTCCCAGATGAAAGACTGATGAATAGCATTTATAAAGCTTCCCACTTGTATATTTCGAACGTTTCTCAAAGTTTCAGTTAACATAAGCCTATGCAAACACCGAAATACTTTCGGGATACTGATGTTAATGGTAGTGACGGCAGCATATTTTGAACGTAGTTTCAGAAAACTGATGACGTTAAAAAAAATCATTGGAAAACAGACTGTCAAATACGGTAGAGATGCTAAAATGGACTTCAGTGACATAATCTATGACTCTGCTTGGGCCAAAACAAGGAAACGCATAGTAAAATAACAATAAAAACACAATAATCAATTCTTTATTATTAACAGTTTACGAGTAACAAATAAGACCTGTAGTCTGTTACACGTCATATTAAAACCAGCTGACACTAGCCGTCATGAAAAAATGATATTAAGTTTAACTGTTAGCCTTTTAGAAAGATATACGAAAACAGTTGCTGAAAATTGCAGCCATGAATAAACAATAAGTGCCATAATTATTTTTTTGTGTGCAGTATTGTACAAAAATTGACATACTGCAAACTTCAAGAACGCAATATTTTAAATTTACGTATAATAATTTATTACGGCAAGTTTGCTTAGTAATTATAGTGTTCACATTACCAGTTTTGACAATCGATTGCCATCTAGTAACAGCTTCGTCATGATATACGAGGGTTGACCAGAAAGCAATGCACCGCATTTTTTTATGTCAGCCGAAAATAGTGCTACGAATGCGAAACGTTACGTATGTATTATTTGAAGTCTCCCGAGTGAGCGCGCCAAGTTTCCGTCACTTCCTAGAGTTAGCGTAGGGGCAGGACAGTTTCAAAACGGCCTCTGTAGGCGGTGCACAATACAAGCAATGTGCCGTCATTGAATTTCTCACTGCAGAGAAAGAAACTTCAAACGCTTGTGCAAAGTCTATGGATCATCTGCTGGCGACAGAAGTACAGTCGCTGGGCACGAAGGGTGAGGTCATCAGAAGGCGGTTCTGCGGAGTTCCACGACCTGCAGCAGTCGGGGAGACTGTCCACGGCTGTCACATCTGACAGCCCAGAGCTAACCTCCTCGGACTTAGAGGGTAAGGATTAATCAGGTATAATATAATCAACAATGATGTTATTAATACAAATGTGAACCGTAAAAGGATGCCATTCGAGGAAGACATTTTGAGAACGATGAGGAGGTGATTCACACAGTGAAGCAATGGGTCCGCCAGCAGGACAAGGATTTGTGCCGACATGGCATACACGCCCTTGTTTCGCGCTGGAGGGAGGTCACAGAACGGGATGGAGATTACGTGAGAAAATATGGTGTGCAGATCAAACGCTATTCATTCGTGTGTGTAATTCTCATTATGTTCAATAAAGAAATGTTGAAGAAAAAATGCGGGGCATTACTTTCTGGGCAACGCTCGTATAACGGTTGGAGTTACCACTCTCAACAGTATGAGGTCACGTAAAATATGTAAATGAATTAAAGATCAGCTGTCTACACACTAAAAGACACGACAATGGAAATAATGTGATGCGTAGTAACATAAAAATATACGCCACATTGCCTTAAGACGTTGCAAATTCAAAAGAGAGATCCAAATTGGTGAAATTTAATGAAGTTCTCGTTAACTGGAAGCAAGGTCTTATCTTTGCAAATCAAACCGAAAGTAACCTTTTAAGGGCACCTGCATTGACGGTCGAATTTACTGAGGCGTGAACACAAAAGTTTTTATGACAAGCAGTTTATTAAAACAATTAAGGAAAACGAGAACGTCGTTTATAAATCGACTCTGATTCGCTTTAGCTGGACAGATACGACACGGATGGGATATCTGCAGGGGTTGTTCGGAAAGTAAGGAACGATCGGTTGCGAAATGGAAACCACAGTGAAAATCAAAAATGTTTTCTTTGCACATTTAGCTACACCTTCCAGGTATTTCCCTACATAGTCACTGCTCCGACTTAGATATTTGTCGGAGCGTTATACCAAATTCCCAAAACCATCGTCATATAAGGCATCCGCCTGTGCTTTCCGATAATTCTCTATGCTGTTCTATAGCGCGTAGCCTAGTGTTGTCTTCGTATCCATCGTTTCATGTGAACAGAGATGATACTCAGGACGAGCCAGTTAGGGCTGTTTTGTGGGTGATCGAACACTTCCCATCGAAAAGGCTGCAGGAGCGTCTTCAGTGCCCCTACAGTGTGCGGCTGAGAATTGCCATGAAGAAGTGCGTGGCAGCTGTGTTAGGTGCGCTGCATTCATTAAGGCGAAACCTCTCAGCGGTCCTTCCTACTTGGCGGGAGACATTCTTGTTCTAGACACCTTTACTCGCTCACAGTGCACTTACAACTGAAAAGAGCTTCTTGATGCGATCGATGAGCATACTATAGACACTCCCCAAAATACACTCCTGGAAATGGAAAAAAGAACACATTGACACCGGTGTGTCAGACCCACCATACTTGCTCCGGACACTGCGAGAGGGCTGTACAAGCAATGATCACACGCACGGCACAGCGGACACACCAGGAACCGCGGTGTTGGCCGTCGAATGGCGCTAGCTGCGCAGCATTTGTGCACCGCCGCCGTCAGTGTCAGCCAGTTTGCCGTGGCATACGGAGCTCCATCACAGTCTTTAACACTGGTAGCATGCCGCGACAGCGTGGACGTGGGCCGTATGTGCAGTTGACGGACTTTGAGCGAGGGCGTATAGTGGGCATGCGGGAGGCCGGGTGGACGTACCGCCGAATTGCTCAACACGTGGGGCGTGAGGTCTCCACAGTACATCGATGTTGTCGCCAGTGGTCGGCGGAAGGTGCACGTGCCCGTCGACCTGGGACCGGACCGCAGCGACGCACGGATGCACGCCAAGACCGTAGGATCCTACGCAGTGCCGTAGGGGACCGCACCGCCACTTCCCAGCAAATTAGGGACACTGTTGCTCCTGGGGTATCGGCGAGGACCATTCGCAACCGTCTCCATGAAGCTGGGCTACGGTCCTGCACACTGTTAGGCCGTCTTCCGCTCACGCCCCAACATCGTGCAGCCCGCCTCCAGTGGTGTCGCGACAGGCGTGAATGGAGGGACGAATGGAGACGTGTCGTCTTCAGCGATGAGAGTCGCTTCTGCCTTGGTGCCAATGATGGTCGTATGCGTGTTTGGCGCCGTGCAGGTGAGCGCCACAATCAGGACTGTATACGACCGAGGCACACAGGGCCAACACCCGGCATCATGGTGTGGGGAGCGATCTCCTACACTGGCCGTACACCACTGGTGATCGTTGAGGGGACACTGAATAGTGCATGGTACATCCAAACCGTCATCGAACCCATCGTTCTACCATTCCTAGACCGGCAAGGGAACTTGCTGTTCCAACAGGACAATGCACGTCCGCATGTATCCCGTGCCACCCAACGTGCTCTAGAAGGTGTAAGTCAACTACCCTGGCCAGCAAGATCTCCGGATCTGTCCCCCATTGAGCATGTTTGGGACTGGATGAAGCGTCGTCTCACGCGGTCTGCACGTCCAGCACGAACGCTGGTCCAACTGAGGCGCCAGGTGGAAATGGCATGGCAAGCCGTTCCACAGGACTACATCCAGCATCTCTACGATCGTCTCCATGGGAGAATAGCAGCCTGCATTGCTGCGAAAGGTGGATATACACTGTACTAGTGCCGACATTGTGCATGCTCTGTTGCCTGTGTCTATGTGCCTGTGGTTCTGTCAGTGTGATCATGTGATGTATCTGCCCCCAGGAATGTGTCAATAAAGTTTCCCCTTCCTGGGACAATGAATTCACGGTGTTCTTATTTCAATTTCCAGGAGTGTATATGTGAAAAGCCTCGTCGGATTTTTCACAGTGGTTTCCGTTTCGCGACCGATAGTTCCTCACTTTTCGAATCGCCCTCGTATAACTCAGCAAGGTTACCTATGTTTTGACTCAAATTTCAGCGACGGTGGCAAATGGTTTTGAGGGTACGCAGGCTCCAGCAGAAGAGTGTACATCAAGGCAGCGACCCTTTCCATCTCTGCGTAGGGGCTGTGCAGAACGAAGGGTTGGCAGCGGCCTTCTCTATTTGTATAGGCCAGGGAGGATTAGGATGACCGTCTCCTACTGGACGATACTGCTTGCATGTCCTCCACAGGTTACCCGTAACGAGTGATACATTGTCTGGCGAAGGTATTTGGGACCATAAAACACAAATGGTTCAAATGGCACTGAGCACTATGGGACTTAACTTCTAAGGTCATCAGTCCCCTACAAATTAGAACTACTTAAACCTAACTAACCTAAGGGCATCACACACATCCATGGCCAAGGCAGGATTCGAACCTGCGACTGTAGCGGTCACGCGGTTCCAGACTGTAGCTCCTAGTACCACTCCACCACCCCGTCTGCCTGTAAAACACAGGAGGTACTTAATGAATCGGAGTGAGAATTCGAATTCAGGTTGGGAATGAAACTGAAAATCAGCATCAGGTGGGAAATAGGAGACTGGCTTCGGAAGAAGACATAGACTATCGAAGTCATTTGTTCGTGTGATGCATCAGCACTAGACTGAGGGCAAAATCCAACAATCGCTGGAAAGTGAACTGTAATTACATGGTGCAAGTGGAAGCTAATGAGGAATCTGAAAATAACCAGAGTGTTGGTGAATAGTCACAGACACAAGCAGCAAGTGACGTCAGAGCCTTCAGTGAGATCAGATGATCAATCACAAGCTCCAGAAGCTTAGAGACCATCTCGCTCCAGAGGCTACAAGACCACCTCCTTCCAGAGGCTATGAGACCAAGCTCACTTACAAACACACAAGACACTGGGATATGCCATTATCCGCTCATCCCAGATTTCGAAGACGTTGGACCACGCCAGTGACAGTCGTTGACGACAGCTGCAGAGATGTGTACGGGCAAATAGATGTGCAACTGATGAGCAACTGACTGCCCAGAGGAACCAAGGGGCTACCAACAGCGCCTGCTTAACGACCATTCAGCGAACGTTGCTGCAGACGCCTGCTTCACTGCATCCATATTGCCTGGTGCTCATCGGCGAAGAAAGCTGGAATTTGACGCCAGTACTGCAACAGGATGTCCAGTGAGTAGCGATAGGTAGCTTTTCAGATGACAGGTGGCTGTTGACAAATATGCCATGAAATGTCTGAAAGCAAACACACTGCAACAATCTATGAAAGGTTCAGGCTGGAGGAGGGTGCATTATGGCATGTTCATATGGCATTCATCGAGTTACCTAATTATTCTGGAAGGCGCAATGGATAAGCACAAGTACGCATTTATCCTTGGGAATCATGTCCACCCCTATATTCTCTTTGTTTCTCCTCTGCGCAATGGCATCTGCAAGCAGAACAATGCAAAGTGTCACACAGCTTGCAGTGTATGTGTGTGGTTTGAAGAACAACAGGATGACTTTGCTGTATTCCCCTGACCATCATAGTCCCCGGATTTAAAACCAATCAAGAATCCATGAGACCACCATAGTCGGGCTTTTCGCGCCATGGGTATCACAGCTGGCCATGTCTCTGGATTCAGCACAGGTCCGCATCCATGTCAGTACCTTTCAGAAGCTCACTGACTCTCTTCCTGCATGTTTTGCAGTTGCCTGCATTGCAGAAAGGTTATTCAGACCTTTAACAGGTGGTATCGATGAAATGACTGGACAGTGTAAATTTTTAAAATATGGTTAGAAAAATTGAAAAAAATTAGTTTTATGGAGAGGAGGTTGGAGGCGCTGTTTTGAGAGTTCTGTCAGGGGCACATTACAATTTCACCTCGGTAAAGCTCTGCAATATATTTAAGCATTTCTATTGAATCTCTGGCGTATAAGATTTTCTCTCTTGTCTATGAGATGAGTGGCTTCATGCATCTCTTTTGCTATTGTCTCCCTTAAAGTAATTACTTTCGTCACAAATGAAATCTTGCAAAAGTGTAAAAGAAATTACAGACTAGTAAATGGGTCTATTTTATTTCTCTGTTACTGGATTCATAGAATTATACAGCAATTTTGCTTTGAAAATTCTATTATAACAAATCTTGAGGCAATCTGTTTTACTTTATTGAAGAATATATACTTGGATGTAACACTTTCCATTAGACTGTAACTGGACAATTGGAAAATTTTTGGAACTGAAAAGGGGAATCAGGCAGGCAAATACAGTCCACTTCACCAATATCACTCTCAGCAATATCAGAGCGGTGATTCATATCTTTAAACTGGAAAAATAATGAGGAGCTCCATGTTAATGGAACATATATGACACACATTTGATTGGCTGTTGATAATATACCACTTTCCCCTAGCCCAGGTTAACTGAAAACCAAAGTGGACAGAGCTTAATAGAGTTATTTTGAAAGTAGGACTGAAATTCGATTAGACTAGCAGTAGAGCAAAGTTCTTTCTATGCCCATATTTTATTGCGGTTTGCATACATTCAGGGGGAAACTTGATTGATATATGACCCTCTTCCCTTTCTCTTAACCTATTACTTTGCTAGGTGCCCGTGGGTTGACTTATGAGCCTCTGGGAATAATTTATCCCCCTGAGAACCCCTCCACCTCTTCCCCACCTACTCAACCTCCTCCCTCTGGGAAATCCTGATCACTCACCCCTCCCTCTCACTGATACAAGCACACTTTTAGTGTCAAACTAATTAACTATCGATTGCAATGTATGGAATATTATTTAAACGATTCCTGGTAAGCAAGGCAATGTGTTGAATAGTGTTTATTTTAACAATTTATGAGATAGAAGTCAGTGTATGGAACACAGTTTATTTATTTATTGGGATCTCATGACAGGAAATTCACGTCAATGTTAATTACCTAGCAGAGGACATACTGTTGATTTATAAAATTCAATGTTCAGTGGCTGAATCTCATCTACGTAAGAAACGAAAGTTGCCATGCCTTAAGCTACGTACTTTCAACTACTGTTCAACGGCATTCAACTACCCACATCCCACACATTGTAAATGCCAGTATTTCTTCTTTGTATTTTTTCAGAGAGCGGAGAGAATTTGAAATCAAATATTCTTGTACAAAATCTTCATTAGCTGCTGAAGATACTTTTATACACAGAAGAATTTTTTTTTGTTTGGTGTGGTTTTAACAACATCCACCTTAATTTCTATTGTATAATTTACATCAACATTGAACTCTTGTAATTCTTTCTCCAACAGGTAATTTAACAGGTACAAAGAAGGAATGTTCTCAAATTTCGCAACTTATTTTTTTCTGGTAAACTGTCTCTTATTGCTTTAACAATTAGCTTTCTTCCTTGCAGCAGTTCTTCTAGATGAGAGAATTCGACGATTTTAATCTTGCCTCTTATTGCTTGCGTAATACTGTTGTCATAACACTCGACATCTTCCTGGATGTACACTACCACCTCTTCTGCCACACATTTTTGTGGCATTTCCATATAGAATTTGATATTTACGCCTTTTACAGGTGACCTGTCATTAAACGTCGTTATGCTGTCGGTTTTAAGCTCTGTAAACGGTTGTTCTGTTGCTAAGTGCATATCATCCAGTCCAGGACACTTAGATACAATGTAATCAACTTCATAAACAGGTTTTTCGTATGTCCTTTAATGTAGTAAACATACTCCAATCCATCCTTTTTTGCCACAATTCCAACATAAGGCCACTTACCATTGCTATTAACAGTAAATGCAAATATTTTATACCCCCCAGTGGTAGCCAGGTTTCACCACACACTGTGTTTAAAAGCGGTATGCAAGGCTTACCTGTACATTTGCAATAGTTACCTCCTTCTCCAGTTGCAGTTTATGTTCTTTTATGGCAGTTGTCTTCGCCACTTGTTCCAGTTCTTGTTTTTCGGCTTCGATCTCTTCTGTTTCCAGACTTGTTTTTCGTACACACACCACATTAACTGCACTACAGGGTGTAATTTTTTAATGAGGAATAGCATAAATCTGACACATTGGTTCTCTTCATTAATATTTGTGGAATAACACTGTTTGTGGGTACTAGTCCTAAATTGGCGATATGTATATCTGACAGTATTGTGGAGAACAGTTTCCTGGATTGGGATAAATTTGTTTCTCCTGTTTCATATAGTACTTCTGTTTGATACTTATATTGTCTTTGTTGGAGTCAGTGTTAAAAATCCCCACGTCATTTAGAGGTACATAATTGAAACAATATACAGACAGTGCGTAACTTCTGAGTTTTTCTCGGTCTTGAGAGACTGAAAGACTTACTCGAACACCAGCCTGTTTTTGGGTATTCTTGTTATCCCAGTAGAGAAATTGCAGAACGTTGTTAAACACCATATAACAGCTGTTCTGTAAGCTATTAGTTAACTAGCACCACATGAATGTGATTGGCACAGAATACTGTCGAGTGCATTTTAAATATTGTTTGTTAAAGTTTAAAACACTTAAACAGTCTTCCACTGGGCCTATTCTGTACCTGTATATTGTAGCCTCGAGTCTGATAATACCATGTTCTTTATCCAAGGAGGATGTAAAAGTTTCTCATAGTCACTTGTCTGGACACTTTATGAAATCTATAAGTTGGTTAACGATAGCTTCCTGCATGCTTTGGCTTGTGGTTTGACATATAAATTTGTTATATATCTTTACAGCTGGAGGGCACTGACGTTACAGGCCATTCCAGCAGTCTTATCATTGTCCACAATCACATTGCTGCTAAGGGGTGCTAACCTCCTTGAGGTGCATCTGTAGAGATCTTGTGCACTTTGGATGGGTGTCATGAGTAAGATTGGTGTGTAACAGTCTTCTCTGAATAAGAGTTATGGACTCAGCTCAATCTATTCCTTCACAAGACGTAGAATGTAGTGGGTATAGTACCTTTCTACTTCTGGTCAGCTGCAAATTACACTGGCAAGTGTTGCAGGGATGGTTGGTTAAAGACAATGTGGGCAGATCTCCAACTTTATTCTAGAAATGAAGGAATACTATGTGACAGCGATCCACATAAGTAAAGATTGCCAGTCATAATCATAAATTATGCACTATGATCAAGGTGCTAGAAATAGGTAGATAAACTAACTGCGTTGGTGTAGTACACTGTCTGGTATACTTTGTTCTATATGTTTGAGAATTAAACATGAATGAATGTACTGCACAATCATCTATCTACAATCGCAATCTAGTATAGTGTACACACAAAATAGTGGAGGGGTGGTTTTGCAATGATATAGATATATTTGGAAGCAAGCTGCCATGTCATTGGTCACTGTTGACATTATGGAAAAACTCGTATGGTTTCTAAAGCTGATCACATTATTACATGACTGCAATATAAGGAATCAATGTTCTTGGTCTCTTCAAAATGAAACATTGAGACATCTGCTACCCCATCACTGCGAAAGATGAGATTAAAGAGAGAGGAAATCACCATCAGACAGCAGTCTCCCAGACGGTGTGGCCGTGTGGTTCTAGGCGCTTCAGTCTGGAACCGCGAGTCCGCTATGGTCGCAGGTTCGAACCCTGCCTTGGGCATGGATGTTTGTGATGTCCTTAGGTTAGTTAGGTTTAAGTAGTTCTAAGTTCTAGGGGACTGATGACCTCAGATGTTAAGTCCCACAGTGCTCAGAGCCATTTGAACCATTTGAACAGCAGTCTGGGAATACTCCACAATGTCACAAAATCTTCCACTTTCTATATGTTGCGATGTAGTCCACATTTTTGTCAATAAGAAACATGGCCTCTGTCTTTTATTTAAACCATCCTGTGTGTTGCAGGAGCAAAATAGTTTCCACCTTGAAATGTCCTGCTTTCTGTGAGAGCCAATGGACTGAATGGGTTAATGTCAATTTAGTACCTGACACACACCTTGAAGTCATGGTGAACAAACAAAATGTGCGATGGTGTACAAAACTGCAGTTATACACTGCCTGGATGTGTTAAAGCAGAAAAAGAATATATCAAACCACTTACGAAAGAACAACAGAAGAACCCTCTCCTTGTGAGTGATAATATGTGGGATATGGTCCTCCTACAGTATATGTGACCATACTTTACACTAGACAGTGCAAGCGACTTCGATCACTGTCTACCTCCTCCAATGGACCAATACATATATATTTAATAGGATCCCCACATATTCTCAATGACAGCCTGCAGATGGTATATGTTTCGATATATCAGAAGAGACAGACGTGGCAGTGTCTTATCAATTTCTCTTCCGGGTGACGTTAGCGAAGTTTTCTAGTTCATAGTTTTACTCCGTTTGATGGTACAAAATACTGACAAGAAAGAGAATGTATGAGTGACAGATATGAAAGCACCCTGAGGGATGCAGATCTCTTTTGAAGTGCAGTACATGTACGTAGTTTTGAAATAATCCTCAATGGAGTAGCAAAATCCCCATCGTTCTTCCAGTTCCCATATGCTGTGGAGTCTTACTAATTTTCCCAGTAAGAAAAACCACTGTAACTGTTCGTAATGTCTTTTCTTCCACCTTATGTTGCAGGAGAAAGCTTCATTTGGCGGCTTACACACTGTCCATGATTGTCGGAGCTTCAGCGACATGTTCCCATTTCTACAGAGCGGTCAAAACACAATCTTTTTGCATTAACTCAGATCAGCCGGTTTCTCTACAGAATACAAAAGGTCGTAGATATAGTGCTCTCTAACGTCCACTCAGTTCTGACTTAAGCTGGAATGATCACATGTGGCAGGGAGAAAGGTTGGGTGGGTGGAGACTTTGGAACAGTTACAATATGTGGAGAGACTGTCTAAATACACACTGAAATTTTGCTGTATTGAGTCCCTAGTAGACAGACTCGAAAAAGGTGACTTGTTTTGAGATATATGAGAAGGCCACAAATACGATTCACCAGTGGTTGTAATCATTAAAAGACATATCGATAGGATTCAGCGCAAGTATGTGGCTGAATGGAAAGACTTAATTCCAAATCGCTCACAGAATTTCTACAAGAAAGAGTCACATGATACATCTGAAAAGCTGGTGTATTGGTCATAGGATTTTGTACATTACTTCAGATTAGCGTTGCATTTTTTAAGTGATTCGTCATATTGCACACCATCTATTGTATGTGATCATTCTCAATCAACCGTAATCCTCCCTTGCCTATAACCCCATGAAGATATCACACAAACTCTCTTACACCATCTACATGACATTGAGATAGAATGTGTTAAAAATACTGTTTGTTAGCATGGGAAATATCTAGAGACCTATTTTATGTGGGGCGACAGTAATGTAATTGTTATGATCATGTTTTTAATAGTGCGGCCCTTACACAAAGTGTATGTTCCACAAAAAGAACATTGTCTTCCCTCCACGGATACCCATTTCAGCTAAGTAGCTAGTATAATCCCACTGCTGAAAAAAAAATTACTCACCATGAAAAGTGACTCACATGATCAATTTATTTAATTAGTCTGTCAATTTCATATCAATGACATCATACCTCGTGGGTGGAAATGAGGCCTAGGGTACCACTGATATGATTTCATAGTGGGAGCAGTAATCAGGGTTTTTTGTGGAGAAAACTTTTAACAAAATTTCAATCTCCCACCTACACAGGGAGAATATGACAATTGTAATAAAATCAGATTTATTACCACATTTATAAAGTGATACGTAGTATAAACCTGATATTTACAATTTCTCTGTACTATAATCGTAAGAGGCTTCATATGTGGTGAAGTATTCAGTTACTTTAAGAGAGTTCAAGAGTTCGGAGGCATCCTGTGACAGAGGTAGATTTCAGCACTCTGTCATAGCCAAAAATGAGTTTAAATTCTAGTCCTTTGATGCAGGATGTAACAGATATTACGTTTATTAGAACAGACTATTTTACTGGACGAGAGCATACTTAGGGGCATATAGGCTATGTCATACAGCTACACGATTTTCACAACACATAGCAATACTTAAGTGATATGAAAATGTATGTGCCATGATTTCTTCTATCTTTGAAACTAAATCATATAAGGGGGAGAAATATATATTCTGCAGGAAAAATTTGAGATGTATGATCAACACCACTGCTGTCTCAGATTGGGTTATGTGGATTTTTTAAACGGGGGGGAGGGGGGGGGGAAGGTGTCAGAGTGGAATTGGTTATAATTATTGTATACATCCATGACACAGCTGGTTTTTTTTGCAATGCATCACAGCTGGCGGCAGAGTGGTCACAAGATTTCATCAGAGATTAGCTCAGCCCGAGATGGGAAGTTAGGTACAAAGAATGTGCCAACCTGTTTGCTCTCAACTGTGGAAGCAGGGGCTGGCGAAGTGGCCAGTGTGCTGGTTAAGCAATGACTGAAGCAGATGTGTGTGTTGTGTAAGAAGATTTAATATGATGTGTATTTGCACTTGATGATAACTCTCCCCATGTAAATCGATCAGTTGACTGCTTGGTGACAGCCGCTCCAACCTCTGAATGTCCAGTATGGCAGGAGTGTGGATGCTGGGGGATGGACATTTCATCTCAAGTGCGGGTCTCTCCCAGCTGATGCAGATTGGGCTACCATGCAGCTGGCCTATAGCACATGCTTCGTGGTAATGAGTTTGTGCGAGTGGTAGGATTTTTTTCAACAGACATGTTTAGTGAAAACTTTGTGGTAGAGGATGGTGCTTGTATTGTCAAACACTGATGTATACAAGACCTCAGATATATTTAGTCCTATGATCTATGTGTGGTGGAGATCTCATTACTTGATTTTCATAATGTTTGAGTGTGATACTCAAACATTGAAAATATGTTTTACTATGAAGAAGCATCATTTTAAGGGGGAGGTAGGTGTTTTAAGCGATCAATTTGATTCCTGTAAATTGCTAAGCAATTCATATGATAGGGTAGTGAAAATGGATTATTTCACTCCACTTTTGATATCAAAATTGTGTCAGCTCTCCTTTTGTCTCTAGCATTAGCCAATAGGATCACAGTATTCTGAGGAGAGATGAAAACCTCTGTTTCCGTGTTTGGAGATGTTGGTTTCTACAGACAAATAGTAAGTGGCCTCTTGGGAGGGACAGAGACAGGGATCACATCTGGAATTCCCAGTCAACAGAACTTGGCTCTTTTTTTGGGGACTGTGAGATCAAAAGAGGCTAATATCTGGTCTGTAGTTGGTGGTATTTAGTGACGTGATCGGAGCTGGTTTTGACTTTCGTGGCCACTCCCGGATGATAGACATAGGCGCAGAAGACCCCAAATGGTGTTTACTATAATGAATCCATTCCTCGGTGATTACAGCCATTACGTCACAGGAAGTGGGTGTGGGAGATGCCGACATAAGCTGTACCCAAGTGGGGAAGCGCTGCCTCCTGCAAACTGACTGAATAAAGAAGATGCATCAATATACTATCGAATTTGATTTGAGTTTCATGTCGTGAGATCCTTCCTCTCCAGCACAAACAAAGTCCTTTTCCCATCATTTTCCAAATGAGGGACAGGGGTGATGGAGGGATGAGATGGATAGCTGGGGAGATTTCCCAGGAGATGAAGGGTGTAGTTATTTCTTCAATTTAAATAATTAATAAATGAAGTGAAGGGAGTTCCCAGTGGAATGGGGTAGCAGGATATGGAGGGGAGGGATGGGGACTTTTCTCAGAAGGTGGGATTATCCCCAGTGGTTCATAAATCAACCCCATGAGGTCATAATCCACTTAGCAGAACAGTAGGTGAAAGGGAGGTGGACGTGCTCATAAATCAGTCAAGTTTGTCCCTGAATGTATGGAATCCCCATGAATAAAATTTGCTCATACCAGCTTTATTCCACTACTTACACTGCCTGTGAGAAAATAAAAGTAGCACCCTGAATGGGAGGAGGAAGCCAGATGAAACTTTATGTGTTGAAAGGGTATGTGATGTTATTTAGTGATTACAGAATTGAGTCTAATATACCAAGAACTTGCCAGGATGAGCCCATTTACTTGTTGCACTCTCTATGGCCTGGATGTGTGCACAGATTCTGTTGGGAAGAGTGTAATCAAGCTGTTGTATTGTATCATCTCTTGACGCTAGCTGGTCCATAACAGTTGTTGGTTTTCATTGATGCCCTGGATGCTGGCACTGGGACAGAATTACCGTCTGAATTGGTGCCACACATGTTCTATGGGGAACAGGTCTGTGGTGTGCTGTTAACGGTGGCCTGCCTATGCATGGAACGGTAATTTAGTAGTCTGGCTACCGTCAGTCTCTGACCAAAGGAGTAGGATAACATGGAATGTGGCAGAGGTTACGTTACTTATTTTCGGATGACACGCGCAATGTGGAGGGGTTACAATATCCTTGATGCACAGTATGGCGATCTCTCCTTGTGGTGATCAGATCAGAACAATGACGACGCGAGATAGTTTTTCCGTCCGGCGGTGTATTTAATTCCATGCTGGTAAATTATTTCTTTGGGTTAATGATACGTTAGCGTGGTTAATGATGCATGTAAAGCACCTGATCTTTCCTTCCCCTACAAATTTACTCATGCATTCTTTCTACTATAATGTATATGTACAAGAAGTAAAATTTCGTTATTTGCTATCCCTCCTAGAAATTCAATTGTTAGGAGCAACAAAGAAGTGTTACAGCAAAGAATAGTCACTCACTACGTCTTCAGGCCACAAGTGGCCCATAGGGATCATTCGACCGCCGTGTCATCCTCAGCGGAGGATGCAGATAGGAGTGTCATGTGGTCAGCACACCGATCTCCCGATCGTTATGATGGTTTTCTTTGACCAGAGCCGCTACTATTCGGTCGAGTAGCTTCTCAATTGGCATCAAGAGGCTGAGTGGTCCCCGAAATGTGGCAACAGTGCGTGGCGGCGTGGATGGTCACTCGTCCAAGTGCCAGCCACACCCGACAGCGCTTGACTTCCGTGATCTGACGGGAACCAGTGTATCCACTGCGGCAATGCCGTTGCCACAGCAAAGAATAGTGAGGGGTGGAAATTAGAATAATTCTATTAAAACTCACTCATATTGTCACAAGTTAATTCAAGTCAATGCCAGAGACAGAGGCAGAAACAGGAAGCGAGCGAGTACGTCGTAAGTGGGCCAGGTGGATGGCACTGCCTGCACATTCAGTAGAAAGTAAACTGTGACATGAAGCTAAGGGAAATCAGACAAGCATATTCGTTAGGCGGTGAGAAATATTGCAAGAGACTCCATCTCTTTCATAAAAGAACATTGCGAGAGACCAACACAGCAGTTTACAACCTGTTAAGTGAAACAGCATTTAACAGCCTTTTAAGTAAATATAGCAGAATAGGGAGACACATTTGGTCATTACGAACCGAGCTTTGCGTCATAGCGTCACACTAGATCTGTTTAAAATGTTCCAGCTGAATGAACAACAGCCGAGTCCGGTGCGGAGGAGCGAAGACTTGTTAACATCGTGAATAAATAATTGAACTCTAATAATGCGTCGAAAACGCTTCACGGGTTTCCAGCGGCTACCCTGACTTCCCGCAGAGGTGTCTCCACTTGTCCCTCTGTAACAGAAATGATTGACGGTGCGAAGCTAGCTCAGTTGCACGTTTCAGATGTAGGCAGGAATGTAGCGATGACGCGACGACTCAGTACGTAGTCGACAGAAAGCTGACTAGAAAATACTTATACGAAGAAAAACTAAGAATTAATAAAACACGAGAAACTGAACAGAAATAACCACACATTGCAGAAAAATGTTCTGAACTACTGTGAGGAACTGCTGTAAACAATGTATCAGGTGGGTGCATAAGAACGTAGCGGTTTTGTTTTGCGTGTTGGTATTCCAGTTTCCACGGTTTTATTTATCGACTGTAATTTTTTGTTTGTAGGTCACTGTTGCTATTTGAGTTTACATATTGTCATTTTATCATTTGTGGATAGCGGGTGGATCTGTGGACGCTACAAAATGAAGTGCCAAGTGGAGAAATTTGAACATTTCTGACATATACTTCTGTTTGAATTCAGTAGAAGCTGAAAGTAGCGGAGGCAGCTAGTAACATTTGCGCTGTGTATGGGGATAACGCCATTGGACAAAGCACGGCAAAAAAATGATTTCTCGTTTTAAGGAGGATCGTTCCGACGTTAGTGACTTTCCACATTCAGAAAGACCTTTGGAGTTTGATGAAGACCGTTTAAAGCTACTAAACGACAATGTTCTACGTTAGTATACTCGACAATTGATAAATGTAATGAACTGTGATCAGACCACCATCGTCTGACAATTGTATGCAACGGGGAAGGTTCAAAGTTCAGGTGTCTGCGTACCGCATGCTCTAAGTGAAAATTACAAAAATTAGCAGTGCCCATTCGTATATCTCTGCTTGCTGGTCATGAATTGGCTCGTGAAGGAGACCGACCATTCCTATTCTGTACTGTTAGTGGTGACAAGAAATGGTGTCTTCATGGCAACATAAGGAAAAGGGTGGTGTGGTTGAGCCCAAACAAAGCAGTTACTCCCCATACATAGACCTGTGTACATCCACAAATGATAATGTTAGGAAGTTCGTGGAATGGTTCCAAAATGGTTCAAATGGCTCTGAGCACTATGGGACTTAACTTCTGAGGACATCAGTCCCTTAGAACTACTTAAACCTAACTAACCCAAGGATATTACACACATCCATGCCCGAGGCAGGATTCGAACCTGCGACCGTAGCGATCGCGCGATTCCAGACTGTAGCCCCTAGAACCGCTCGGCCACTCCGGTCGGCGGTGGAATCGTGTGCTGTACTACAAATTGCTTCCCTGAGGTGTAACCATCACCACTGACACTTATTGTCAGCAACTGAGATATGTTGCTGAGGGAATCCAAGAACAATGACCAGGAAGACTGCATGAAGTGTTAAGCTGTTCCACGATTAGGCCTGCCAGCATTGTGAAAGAGTGACAAAAACCACTACACAGGAGCTGCATTCCGCACCCACCTTATTCAACTGATCCTGCGCTCTCACATTTTCAACTTTTCCAGTCTCTATTGAACAACGTTCAAGGAACTTTACTTTCGATATGAAAATGCTCTCCGAACATGGCTCGATGAGTTCTAAAACCCAAAACCGCATGATTTCTACAGACACGAATCGAAACGTTACCTCAGCGTTGGCTGACTTTTGTAAATAGTGAAAGAGAATGTATTACCACCGAGTGAACTGGCGCAGTGGTTAGCACACTGGACTCGCTTTCGGGAGGACGACGGTTCAAACATGCGTCTGACGTTCCCCATTTTGGTTTTCCGTGATTTCCCTAAATCGCTTCAGGCAAATGCCGGGATGGTTGCTTTCAAAGGGCACAGTCGATTTCCTTCCCCGTCCTTCCCTAATCCGATGGCACCGATGGCCTCGCTGTTTGGTCCCCTCTCCCAAACTCAACCAGTCAACCAATATATTATTGATGACTTACGTCTCTATTACGTGTATATGTTGCGGTTATTAAACTTAGGCAAAAACAATACGAAATTATGCGCCAACTCAATAGAAATACGGTGCTTCAGATGAATAATTTGGAATCAAATACGCAGTTCCCATTTGGAAACTTGATCTACAGTGTATGTACTTTAGCCGGTAAGAGAACTGCACTGGTGATACAAGGCTGCGGATTCAAGTCACAGTTCGGAAAACACTTTTAACATCAGCAAATTTCTCTCCTGCGTTAAAATTCGCCCGACAACGGTCCAAACGTGCAGAGTCCAGATAGCGAAACACGTGTCCCTTCCGCTGATGCCCTCGGCACCCCTCACTGGATATCGGAGCTGTGTGTCACCCGAGTAAAGGCCGTGGCTGGCGCAGCGCCGGCCACCTGTTGAGGACGCAGCCACTGGACACCCCTGGGACAGCGGAGTAGTGTAACGGCCCGCATTGCCGCGCTAACGAGCTCTGCCAGGTGACGCTGTTCATTTACCGCCCGCACAACTTCTCTCCAGCAGTCTCGGCGTACGGCAGGATCCGTAGACCGCGCAGCAACAACACGCAGGGTACATGGGGGTGAATCCCGCAATTTTCTGTTGTTCTAATGTTTTGGTCAGTGATGGGTAGATCCTCCCGCAATTTCAAACTGACATCATAGGCTGAGTTGTTACCTACAATCCATGTCAGCTAGTAGCACGTAGTGGTCTTCATTATCAGGAGTCAAATGTGACTATAGTAACGACGGCAGGAACCCGGTCGTGTTGCAAGAGGATGCACAGCGTTACGTGCTCTCTAGAAGCCGATAGCGCACCACACACTGATGCTGCTTTGGTAAGAGTTGCCGCATGTGCCATCCTTTGGATTCTAATCTCGTTGACTCTCATGTTCAACAAGCCTTCCATGTTCCTCTAGAGGACAGTTTCCCACGCTCTTCACCACTTAGAACGCCAGACGGCTGGACGAACATTTCATACATCTTTTGTACTCTTCTCTTATAAAAGCATAATCCCGAGGACATGCGAACATTACGAATACTGTGCACAATACATGTCGACTGGTGCTGTCCCACTCTTTAAAGGCAGCCTCGCATTTGATTTTTGTTTATGGTTCAATGTAGATATAATTAATTGATTCTCTGCCTCTCTGTCACCCGTTTGTGACCTTTCCCCAACCCCTAATTCTACATCAGTTTCTGACTGAAACATGTGGTATAGATTTCAGGTAACTAGTGGCAGCATCGAAGGCCGAAACAAGTACTATAGGTTTCGGTCTTTGATGCTGCCACTACTTATCACCAACAATATTCCACCATTTCATCTTATTCTCTCTTTCATCTCGTTCCATTGAGACTAACGTACATGTTGTTGTTGTGGTCTTCAGATCAGAGACTCGTTTATGATGCAGCTCTCCATGCTACTCTATCCTGTGCAAGCTTCTTCATCTCCCAGTACCTACTGCAGCCTACATCCTTCTGAATCTGCTTAGTGTATTCATCTCTTGGTCTCCCTCTACGATGTTTACTCTCCACACTGCCCTCCAATACTAAATTGGTGATCCCTTGATGCCTCAGAGCATGTCCTACCAACCGATCCCTTCTTCTATTCAAGTTGTGCCACAAATTTCTCTTCTCCCCAATTCTAATAAGTACCTCCTCATTAGTTATGTGATCTACTCATCTAATCTTCAGCATTTTTCTGTAGCACCACATTTCTTAAGCTTCTATTCTCTTCTTGTCCAAACTATTTATCGTCCATGTTTCGCTTCCATACAAGGCTACACTCCATACAAATACTTTCGAAAACGACTTCCTGACACTTAGATCAATTCTCGATGTTAACAAATTTCTCTTCTTCAGAAACTCTTTCCTTGCCATTGCCAGTCTACATTTTATATCCTCTCTACTTCGACCATCATCAGTTATTTTGCTCCCCAAATAGCAAAACTCCTTTACTACTTTAAGTGTCTCATTTCCTAATCTAATTCCCTCAGCATCACTCGACTTAATTCGACTACATTCCACTATCCTCGTTTTGCTTTTGTTGATGTTCATCTTATATCCTCCTTTCAAGACACTGTCCATTCCGTTCAACTGCTGTTCCAAGTCCTTTGCTGTCTCTGATAGAATTACAATACCATCGGCGAACCTCAAAATTTTTATTTCTTCTCCATATATTTTAATACCTACTCCGAATTTTTCTTTTGTTTCCTTTACTGCTTGCTGAATATACTGATTGTCTCACTCCCTTCCCAACCACTGCTTCCCTTCCATGTCTCCCGACTCTTATAACTGCCATCTGGTTTCTGTACAAATTTTCAATAGCCTTTCGCTCCCTGTAGTTTACCCCTGCCACCTTCAGAATTTGAAAGAGAGTATTCCAGTCAACATTGTCAAAAGCTTTCTCTAAGTCTACAAATGCTAGAAACGTAGGTTTGCTTTTCCTTAATCTATCTTCTCTTATAAAATTATAATACCGAGGACATGCAAACATTACGAATACCATACACAACACATATCGACTGGTGCTGTCCCACTCTTTAAAGGCTGCCTCGCATTTGATTTTTGTTTATGGTTCAAAGTAGATACAATTAATTGAGTCTCTAACTCTCCGTTACTCGTTTGTGACCTTCCCCCAACTCCTAATTCGACATCATTTTCTGACTGAAACATGTGGTATAAATTTCAGGTAACTAGCGGCAGCATCAAAGACCGAAGCAAGTGCAATAGGTTTCGGTGTTCGATGCTGCCACTAGTTATCACCAACAATATTCCACCATTTCATCTTCTTCTCTCTTTGTTCTCGTTTCGTTGAGACTAACGTACCTACCCTTCATTAATAATGTTGTATGAATGGTCCCAGTCACAGCCCGAAAAAAAATCACAGAACCACCTCCAGTGTAAGCAACACTCTCCACACTTCCACACACTGCGGGTTAGATGCCTCATCAACGAGTGGCACTCAGTTTCTTGGAGAGTCAGCGATGATACACCAAGCGAACGGACAACTTCATTCTCAGTAGGGGAAGGGGTACACCATGATAGTTCCTTACTGCGCTGATTCAGAACCAAGTGGCACATGCACACCAATTCACTAGAATAATAACATCTGTGGTGGAATGGTCCCACCTGGTCCCTGGTCCCAGTTCTACACTTTATAAGCGCTCCAATACGTCCAGTGTTCTCTTTCAAGGAGAAAGAGTGAGCTTATTTTACGCCCGCGACCTTTTGAGGCAGAAGAAGAAACACTGTAATAATACTTCATTGCGCTGTACGAAACACAAACAACAATATATTGAATCTCCAATCAAAACAATATCACCTTTCTAAACTTCCAGTTATTATTTTATGTGAACAAGCAGTTTCAGCGCTGCATTACGGCTTTTTCAGGCCCCCTGACCGACGTTAGGAAGAATCCCACCTCTGGTCCACTCGAAATAAGAGCCAACAGTCAGTGACTGGTATCCGTAGATTTCTTCTTAACACAGTGATCCCTTCGATCATAACATGCCAACTGTTCGACAAACATTCAGACCAAGCCAGTCAAAGACGTCCTAACTGATCTTCATCTTTGACGGGTTTGGTCACTGAGTGCTGGCCCCTATTTTGAGAGGACCAGAAGTGGGATTCCACTATTTAGCGGGAAGAATGGCATAAATTCCATTGAAAACCGGTCTCGGGGCCAGAAAATGGCATAATGCAGCGCTGAAACTGGTTGTTCAAATAAAATAACTGGAAATTTAGACGGCTGAAGATGTTTTGATTCGACATTTTATATTGAACAGTTGAGGTCCCGCAACCCTCTGTATAAAGAGAACGCATTAAGGCGGTCTTTGAGATAAAACGGCTGTTAATGACTTACAACTCTTTTTTCACTCACAGTTGTAAGAAGATGTAAATTATAATGAGTGGCTTCACTTTCGATCTCGCTTGATTACCTACATGACAGCATGTCACATTCGTTACCATAAATGACTGCGTCGATATGAAAATGGTGTACGTTAATGTCCATGTAGTAATACACGGCGCTTAAAATTAAATTCTGACATGACGATCCTCTATTTTAAACTTGCATTTACGATTCTGTAGAATTTTGCTGCAATATGTCACTTGAAAAAAGTTTTAAAATGTTCCTACTTACTTCAAGTAATTTCCCTATGATCTCTTACGTCGCCGTGAAAGAAGAAAAACACCATTACAGTCAGTTTTCTTTGGTGCTCCCTCTAAGTTTCTCAGGTGACATGAAAACTACCAACAACCGTTCTCCAGCCTCTTGTAGCTACACCGAAAGTTCCTGACGCCTGAGCCAGAGAATCCCTTTCGGTGACCGTATGTGCCGCTGTAACCACGCAGGTCATGATGCACACGCGTGCAGCAATGTGATTTCCCTGATAAGAAAGCACGTTTTCGATTTTAGATTACGACTGTCGTTTCCTCTTTGTGACCCACATTGGGACATTTGCGGACAGCAACGAGCAAATGCTTATTGCGTTCAGCTTTGCTCCATATATCTTTCCGCACTAATTTTTTCAGCAGTTGACGTTTCGATACGGCTGCAAAAGCTGTAATATGCTTAGAGAAGCTAACCAAGCGAAACGGCCAACGATGGCGTTGTCCTTGAATCGTAAGGTTATATTTCTGTTTGGTTGTAACCACTAAACCTGCGTTCGAAAAAGTTTTTCTTAACTAATAGTTAGAAAACAACGAAAAAATAGTAATATAGTAACGTGTCTAAAAATATACGTACAACAAATATATATTACACGACACCTTCGTTAATAAAAGAAAGTGAAATGCATAAAAACAACCCACCTTTTATTTCGTTCCACATAGGTACGACGTACAGGGGTTGGACAAAATATGTAAACACCGCGAGAAATACATGCCTGTACGTAAGTGCTAGCCAAGCTTGCACGGTACGCTGTTGTATCTGACAAGAAAAGGCACCTGTGCGATGTGCTCTACACTTTGCAAGCGTCAGCCGTTGTCAGAACGATGTCTTGTGTAGCTGACAGTGCATTATGCAGGAGCTAAGTGAATTGGAATGTAGGCAGATTGTTGAAGGTTGTGTGGTGCTTCCGTAACCAAGGTAGGTCAAACGTTTGGTGTCTCATGTGGCACCGTATCAAAGATTTATACCGCATGCAGGGAAACGGAAAAACATCATCCGCTAAGTTACTTCGCGAGCGGTAATGTGTGTTGAGTCATTGTGAAAGACGGTCATTAAAAATGATTGCGACGAACAATAAGACGACGACAGCAGCAAATATCAGTGCAAAACTCAATGTCGCACTAGCGAACAATTCAGCGCCAAAACAACACGAAGGGAACTCCAGAAGCACGGGAACTGCAAGGCAAGCTGGAATTCCAAAACCAGTCATCAGTGATGCAAATGTCCGTAACAGGGAAACGTGGTGACGAAGCCATAAAACCTGGACTGTGGAGCAATAGAAGAACGTCATTTCGTTGAATAGCCTTGTTTCTCTCATTATTTCCAACTCTTGGCCAAGTTTTCGGCCCAAGAGTGAAACATGGCGGTGACTTACTAATGATTTGGAAAGTCGTATCGTCGTATTCCATGGGCCTCATGGGTACTCTGCAAGGTCGCATTACTGCCAAATAATAAATGGTTCAAATGGCTCTGAGCACTACGGGACTTAACTTCTGTGGTCATCAGTCCCCTAGAACTTAGAACTACTTAAACCTAACTAACCTAAGGACACCACACACATCCATGCCCGAGGCAGGATTCGAACCTGCGACCGTAGCGGTCACACGGTTCCAGACTGTAGCGCCTAGAACCGCACGGCCACTCCGTCCGGCGCCAAATAATATGTCACCTTTTTGGCTGATCAGGTTCATCCCGCGGTACAGTGTTTATTCCCCAATGGTTATACTGTGTTACAAGACAACAGGAATCCTGTCCACACAAGGATGAATTGTCGTTTCTCCCTTGGTCAACCAGATCTCAATACTATTGAACCTTTGTGGTCTGCTTTGGAGTAGAGGGTTCGTGATCGCTATTAGCTTCCTACTTTGGAGTGGAGGGAACTTGATCAGTATCAACTTCCTAATTTGGAGTGGAGCGAACGTGATCAGTATCAACCTAGATCACCGTTATTTGAACCTTCCACTATTTAGCGGGAAGAATGGCATAAATTCCATTGAAAACCGTATAGGACATGTATTTATCCATTCCGAGACCTGGAAACTATTTCGAATGACATCTGTTTTCCTCCACCGTATTAGGCACGCTAAAGTGTTGTGTTTTTAGCGTTTCCATATTTTTATCAACCACCTGCATATTACACCGTTATTCGTGAGTACCTCCGGTGTTTAAGAAGACGTCCGCATGAAAACTACAGGACACGCATCAGCGGGTTGAGTATCTCTCCCTGTTTCGATACATAATGCGTGCCATGATGCAGTTACAGGACCCACCACTAGAGAACAGCCGTGTCAGAACATGTACACAAACCATCCAATCTGTACTGTCGCATCGAATTAGTTCGCGCCTACAGACAGGCAACCCAATCAATGGATTTCCAAAGTGGGTTACTCATGTTGAGCCTTTTCCGAACAGCAGCAGCAGTAGCGAGTTCAGTTAATTTCACGCACTGACACCCGTGCTGAAGTTTGCCACATCACTGAGCAATTGTAATGTGAGTTAATAAACTGAAGAGTTTCTCTATCGACTGGTATGTGTCTGCTTCCTGCATGTGGTTTAGTCTCCGCACAGTTGGCCTGTGAAATCCCAGAGGCACTTAACAACCCTGTAATAATATACAGAAGCAGCCAAGGAACAACGAAAAACACAAAAATGAATGTGCTGATCTGGTAACAGTGTTACCGATCACGCAATGAATATGTTCATGGCAAGTATCGAAATACGCGATGGTACCTCGCTGTGAGAATCACAGCACACTCAGGTAGTGAGAGGGGCCAGACGTTTAATCAAAAATGACCGATTTAAGTTATTTGATGCAGTACAGAAACTAGGGCTAATGTTCGAATTTTAACGTCAGTTTAGAATTCAATGGCAACACGTGGACGTTTACCCTATTACATTCCTTAACGCTTTGTGTGTTGACAGGGTTTCTTATGCTTCAGCGATTCTAAATAACGGTAAATGATGTATTTCGTGGAGTTCTGCAGTACAACATAAAATAATTTGACTCACACTATAGACCGAGAAGAATCCAGTTGATCGAGTCATTAAATGCTCTGAGCGCAGTTCAGCGTTTGCACTACTTAAATATCACTGTGCTGGACGTTAACAGACATCCAGTGACATTAATAGACAAACGCCTGCACACGATGTTTTAAAAGCATGCGTTTTATTTCGAGATATGGCAGCTGCCACCAGCTGACCTACTCTGTACTGTAGGAGAAGATGAATCGAAAGTTGTTCGCATTTTAAAACTTCGTGTGATGACCAACGTAAATACACTACTGGCCATTGAAATTGCTACACCAAGAGGAAATTCAGATGATAAACTGGTATTCATTGGACCAATATATTGTACTAGAACTGACATGTGATTACATTTTCACGCAATTTGGGTGGATAGATCTTGAAAAATCAGAACCCAGAACAACCACCTGTGGCCTTAATAACGGCCATCATACGCTTGGGCATTTAGTAAAACAGAGCTTGGATGGCGTGTACAGGTATAGCTGCCCATGCAACTTCAACATGATACCACAGTTCATCAAGAGTGGTGACTGGCGTATTGTGCCGAGGCAGTTGCTCGGCCACCATTGACCAGACGTTTTCAATTGGTGACACATCTGGAGAATGTGTTGGTCAGGGCAGCAGTCGAACATTCCCTGTATCCAGAAAGGCCCGTACAGGATCTGCAACATGGGGTCGTGCATTATCCTGCTGAAATGTAGGGTTTCGTAGGGATCGCATGAAGGGTAGAGCCATGGGTCGTAACACGTCTGAAATGTTCCGTCCACTGTTCAAAGAGCCGTCAATGCGAAAAAAAGGTGACCGAGGCGTGTAACCAGTGGCAACCCATACCATCAGGCCGGGTGACACGCCAGTACGGCGATGACGAATACACGATTCCAATGTGCGTTCACCGCGATGTCGCCAAACACGGATGCGACCATCATGATGCTGTAAACAGAACCTGGATTCATCCGAAAAAAATGACGTTTTGCCATTCGTGCACCCAGGTTCGTCGTTGAGTACACCATCGCAGCCGCTGCTGTCTGTGTTGCAGCGTCAAGGGTAGCCGCAGCAACGGCCTCCGAGCTGATAGTCCATGCTGCTGCAGACGTCGTCGAACTGTTCATGCAGATGGTTGTTGTCTTGCAAACGTCCCCATTTGTTGACTCAGGGATCGAGACCTGGCTGCACGATCCGTTACAGCCATGTGGATAAGATGCCTGTCATCTCGACTGCTAGTGATACGAGGGCGTTGGGATCCAGCACGGCGTTCCGTATTACCCTCCTGAACCCACCGATTCCATATTCTGCAAACAGTCATTGGATCTCGACCAACGCGAGCAGCCATTTCGCGATAGGATAAACCGCAATCGCGATGGGGTACAATCCGACCTTTATCAACGTCGGAAACGTGATGGTACGCATTTCTCCTCCTTACACGAGACATCACAACAACGTTTCACCAGACAACGCCGGTCAACTACTGTTTGTGTATGAGAAACCGGTTGGAAACTTTCCTCAAGTCAGCACGTTGTAGGTGTCTCCACCGGCGCCAACCTTGTGTGAATGCTCTGAAAATCTATTCATTTGTATATCATAGCATCGTCTTCCTGTCGGTTAAATTTCGCGTCTGTAGCCCTTTCATCTTCGTGGTGTAGCAATTTTAATGGCCAGTAGTGTATAACGGGCGATCAAATAGTGGCTGGCTCTGAGCACTATGGGACTTCACTTCTATGGTGTTCAGTCCCCTAGAACTAATCTAAGGACAGCACACAACACCCAGTCATCACGAGCCAGAGAAAATCCCTGACCCCGTCGGGAATCGAACCCGGGAACCCGGGCGTGTGATCAAATAGTTACCGCGCGAAGTCCATACGGGCCAAAAACGGTACGCCTCTCAGAAAAGTCGCCGAGAGGATTCAGGCAGTCATCCCACCAACCCACCGGACTGAAAACATCTGTTTCGTAAAAGACTGCGTCCTGTTACGCGAATGAGTTCGTAACTGTCTGCTGCCCATCCTCGTCCGACAGGAATCGTCCACCAGTCAAGGCCATTCTTAAGCGACCGAAGGCGTGGTAATCGTACTGGGCGGTCGCTCGAGTGTCTCCCATATGAGCTGCCCTCCCATATCGGCCGACGTCTTGTGTCGAATCGCGACCAGGACAGTACTTGGCCTACCATTCCGCACGCGTGCTACTCGACAGACATACTCCCTCATACACATTCTTCATTCTCCGACGGATGTCTAGCGGTGCCTGTCCTTCCGCAGCCAAGAAAAGATTAGCTGCACGTTGGTCCTGTTTGGACGCATTTGGTAATAACGTCACTATAGTTCACGTTCTGAATTTACCGTACGAACCGCAGTACGACACGAATGCCACGCTAGTCCCTTGGCTACACGTCAGTGCTTATATACGCGCATTGGAGTCGCGCTTCGTTGCATATACGCTGCAGAACGCCTTCAAACGGAATATTTTCGATCGCCCCCTATTTTCAAATGGTTCAAATGGCTCTAAGCACTATGGGACTTAACTTCTGACGTCATCTGTCCTGTAGACTGAGAACTACTTAAACCTAACTAACCTAAGGACATCACATACATCCATTCCCGAGGCAGGATTCGAACCTGCGACCGTAGCAGCAGCGCGGTTCCGGACTGAAGCGCCTAGAACTGCTCGGCCACAATGGCCGGCCCCTTATTTTCTTAAGTAGACGATTTTAATGCTTCGAAGATGATTGCTTCACAATTTATTTTCCTATTGATCAACCAGGCGTGGTCCCCTGTTACATTATTTTAGCCGTTTCGTAGTTACAGTGTGTCTCACCGTAAAATGACCTGAGGACGTCTTTTGGTCTTCTGTGTGGATGTATGTGTTTGAGTGAGAGAGAATTGTTACACGAAAAATTAGTACGAAACCGGGAGAGTAAATCACGTCGCGCGGGATTAGCCGAGCCGTTTAAGGCGCTGCAGTCGTGGACTGTGTGGCTGGTCCCGGCTGAGGTTCGAGTCCTCCCTTGGGCATGGGTGTGTGTGTTTGTCCTTAGGATACTTTAGGCTAAGTAGTGTGTAAGCTTAGGGACTTATGACCTTAGCAGTTAAGTCCCATAAGATTTCACACACATTTGAACATTTGAACAGTAAATCACGCGGAAGTACGAGGGCTATTCGAAAAGTAAGATCCGATCGGCCACGAAGTGGAAACCACTGTGAAAATCAAAAATGTTTTATTTGCAACAGTTAGCTACACCTTCCAGCTATTTGTCTACACAGTCGCCGCTCCGTTTTGGATATTAGTCGTAGCGCTGTACCAACTTGCCAGAACCCTCGTCAAAGAAGGCAGCCGCCTATGATTTCTGCCATTTCTCTACGGTGGTCTACAGCTAGTTGTCTGTGCCAAATTGCTGTCTTTATAGCCAGGAGTTCATGTGAACAGAGATCAAAGTTAAGGGGAATCAACTACGGGCTGCATTGTGGGCGATAAAACACTTCCCATCGAAAACGCTGCAGTAGCATCTTCATTGCTCCTGCAGACTGCGACCGAGAATATTGTCATGAAGAAGAAAACGCATGACAGTCATGTTATGTGGGCTGCATGATATCAGGCGGAATCTCTCACCACGCCCTCATAACTGGAGGGAGACAATATCTCCCAGGCATCCTTACCTGCTCACTGTGTGCTCAGAACTAAAGAAGAGCGACTAGACGCGATCACGGGCATAGTAGAGATAGTGCCCAACACATCTGTGCGAAGCTTCGTCGCATTTTTATGTGGTTTCCATTTTAAGACCTTCGGACCTTACTTACCGAACAGCCCTCGTATAAGTAGCCGCCATCCGGGAAGCGTAAATATTCCAACACCCGTGCGGTTCTAAGCGTGTCAGTTTGGAACCGCGTGACCGCTACGGTCGCAGGTTCGAATCCTGCCTCGGGCATGGATGTGTGTGATGTCCTTAGGTTAGTTAGGTTTAAGTAGTTCTAAGTTCTAGGGGACTGATGACCTCAGTAGTTAAGTCCCATAGTGCTCAGAGCCATTTGAACCATTCCAACACCGTTACTCAGTCACGAAAACACCAACTTCGACTCTCTTGAACGAGACTGCAAGCGAGCTCAGCAGAAAATGGTCAGAAGAGTGCAGACCGAACCTACTTTGTGTCTCTTCTAACGTTATTTAAGAGAAGCAAGGCAGTGCGCAACATCGCCTAGCAGGGGGTGTGACTAAACAGTAAAGACACTGTAACATATTCGTTGAGCAAATGTAGAGGAAATAAAAGCTGCTGATGGCTCTGGAAGATCTGTCATCACGAATAAAGTCGTAGGGTAGAGTCTTTCCTCCACGACATGAATACTCCATCTGCCACTAGCATAGGACACTCGACCAGTAGCATTGATGACGTCCATGTCGTTCACACTCGATTATTGCATGGTAACATCTTGTGTATGAGATTGTCCTAGTGCTCATCTTATTCTTGCTGCCTCACGAGAAGATCAGCAACCAGTAGATGCTGATAATGAACTCCAGCGTCCAGAACGGAAGTCAGCACAGCAGCCAGCACTGATGGGCAGTCCAGAAATCTACCAACACGACTCTGTCGAGGGCAGAAGCCGCCATAAAACTCCAGCGCTGTACGAGTATGACGGCCTACGGTGCCGCCGGGTCAGGCTCAGCATTCAGGACGACATCACGGCATCCGACATCGCTGACCACCTGATAGGACAACGTGGAACTTCAGCAGGAAGGGAACGAGTACTACCTGAAAGGGAGTGTGAATAAAATACACCGCCACCTCAAGCAGGGCCTACATATCCAGCGGGCAGCGGACCGCCGCGCCTGGATGTCATCGACTTCCGCTCTGAGCTGATGCAGCGTCCTCGGCAGCCGTGAGTCCGCTGTTAGGTTCGGCGGATTTCTCTTCAGATTATCTATCCACCAGCCATCACAGAAGACAAAGCAACGACTTGTGTTCTCAGTAATAAATAAAATAATCGTGAATTATTGTTTTATTCCGTTTAACGAACCACACTGGTCAGAATCCTGAAAAAACAATAGCATTTCCCAGTCCAGCAGTGGACGATCCCCAAAGAGTGTAGGAGGGTGGGTGAGAATTACATTATTTTATTTATTTTTTTGTGATTACTTTTCACAAAGGAAGAAAAATAACAAAATTTTTCACCAGTAAGTTTAGTGGTAAGTGCAGTGATGACCTCGCTATTGAGCGCCCTATACATACCATCACAATCACCACTGAAGCTCGTTGCAAAATTTATGGAAAGGAAACAGCAAACATACTTGCCAAAGCATCCATTTATTGCAGACACAGAGAACGTACAGGAGGAGCACCTGTAAGGTATTCAAATTAGAAATCAGAGAGAAGTGGAGCATCGAATGGCAAACATTACCCAAATTTTCCCACCTTCTGTGCCCAGCAACAAGGAAATGGACACCGTGACCGCCACATCAACTATACCGGCGTTGACAACAGTTTGCGCTGCGCACGCAGATGTCGCTGTATGTCGAAACCACGTGGCGCGAGACGGGCTGTAGTTTTAGTGTTCAGGGGTGGCTTTGGGCACGGCCATGCACTATTGACGCGACTCCAACTGATCCAGGTGTTACAAAAATCTGTAGTTTAATTACAGAGAACAATGGATGCCTCCCTGACATTGTACAGCGTTTGGCACCACGGACCTGATTTACAAACTTCACACACAAGCAATCCCCTCGAAGGCCATCCCTCCGTCATCAGGGTTGAAAATTTTTCACGACAGAAGATGGTGATACAGTTCCTGACTTCAGCCATTGTGCGAACGCCGAAATGACAGATATTGAGGAAAGTGACCGCAAAATATAAGACCCACTAAGTAGCTCCATAGTGGAAACGTATCTCGGCCGGAAGAATTACCTGCGAGTTTCTCCAGAGGTTATAAGCTAGAAATGCCCCCCCCCCCCCCCCCCCCCCCCCCCCATGGTAGTACCTCATAGGTCGCTAGAACAACGAAAGATTCTACAAGGGTCGTGAAATTGATGCTTATCATTATAGGTATATAACGCATCTTCCACGTTCCGAGAAATTTTCCTGATTGCTACCGTTACGAAGCTGCAAGAAACAAGTTCTCGAATTTTTCAAGCATCCGACGCTGCTAAATTTTACTGTAACTCCCAATGTTGTTGTTATTTCTGTGATCTTCCGTTCCAAGACTGGTTTGGTGCAGCTCTGTATGCTAAACTACTCTGTGAAAGCCTCATCATCTCCGAATAGTCACCGCCACATACATCCTTCTTAATCTGCTTACTGTATTCATCTCTTGGTTTCCCTCTATAATTTTTAACCCTCTCACTATCCTTACGTCGCAGAATGTGTCCTTTCAATCGATCCATTCTTACGGTCAGGTTACCCGAAGAATCTCTTTTGTCCCCATTTCTATTCAGTACTTCCTCATCAGTTACGTGATCTATCCATCTAATCTACACCATTCTTCTGTAGACTCACATTTCAAAAGTTTCTCTTCTCTTCTTGTCTAAACTGTTTATTGCCCATGTTTCACTTCCGCACACGGCTACACACCATACAAACACTTTCAGAAAAGACTTCTTAACACTTAAGCCTATATTCGATGTGAAAAAATCTCTGTTCATCAGAAATGCTTTTCCTGTCACCGCCAGTCTACATTTTATATCCTCTGTACTTCGGTCATAATCAGCTATTTTTATGCTCAAATATCAAAACTCGCTTAGTGCTTTAAGTATCTCGCTTCTTAATCAAATTCTTTCAGCATAACCTGATTTAATTCATCTACTTTTCATCACTCTTTTCCACCTTACATTCTCGTTTCAAGACACTGTCCAATCCGTTCAACAGCTCTTCCAAGTCCTTTGCTGACAGAACTTCAGTGTCATTGACGAACCTCATAGTTTTTATTTCTTCTCACTGAACTTTAATTCCTACACCAAACTTTTTATTTGTTTCCTTTACTGTTTGTTCAGTGTACAGATTGAATAACATCGGGGACAGGCTACAACCCTGTCTCACTGAATTGTCAACCACTGATTCCCTTTCATGTCCCTCGCCTCTTGTAACGGCCGTCTGGTTTCTGTACAAGTTGTAAATAGATTTCGCTCTCTGCATTTTACCCCCTGCTACTTTCACATTTTCAAACAGATTATTTCAATCAACATTTCTCCAAGTCTACAAACGCTATAAACTTACGTTTGCCTTTCCTTAGCCTATCTTCTGAGATTAATCATAGGATCAGTACTGTCTCGCGTTTCCCTACATTTCTCCGGAATCCAAAGTTCGGCTTTAGCAGTTTCTCCATTTTTGTTTAAAGCTTCCTCGTTAGTACTTTGCAACCATAACCTATGAAACTGATAGTTCGCTAACATGCTCACCTGTCAACTACGGCTTTCTTTGGAATTGGAATTATTACATTCTTCTAGAAGTCAGAGGGCATTTCACCTGTCTCATACATCTTTGCACACCAGTGCGAAGGGCTGGCGCTCCCAAGGCTATTAGTAGTTCTGATATAATGTGGTTTACTCCTGGGGCCTTGTTTTGACTCTGTCAAATTCCTAGGACCCTGTTTCGACTCTGTCAAATTCTTCTCGCAGTATGATACTTCCCATCTCGTCTTCATCTACGTTCTCTTTCTTGTATATGATATCGCCTTCAAGTTCATCTCCCTTGTATAGACCGTCTGTATAATCCTTTCACATTTCAGCTTTTTCTTCGTTGCTTTGGACTGGTTTTCCGTCTCAGCTCTTGATATCCATACAGCTACCTCTCTTTAATTTTCCAGTAGGCGGTATCTACCATTCGCCTGGTGAAATGTGCTTCTAACGCCTTACATATGTCATTCTTGCTTAGCCATTTTGCAGTTTGTCAGTGTCGTTTTTAGACGTTTTTATTCTCTTTTGCCTACTTCATTTGCTGCATTTTTATGTTTTCTCCTTTCATCAATTAAAATCAATATCTCCCGTCTTATCCAAGGATTTCTACTACGCCTTATCTTTTTACCTACTTGATCCTCTGCTGTCTTCACTATTTCGTCTCTCGACGCCACCAGTTCATCTTCTACCGTATTCCTTCCCCGATACTCGCACAAATTCTATCATCCGACGCCTGGACCAGCTCAACAGAGAGACCGGCCACTTTGAGCGTCCTTTAGTTCTAAGAGACAGGTAGCACGCGCAGCAAAGAAACGCAAATAAGAATAAAAATTGCCACACGTGACGACTGAACTAGCAGGCAATACCTTCCGATAAAATAAAGTACCAAATGGACAAATGCGTTGAAATTGTACAGGCGATGCTAGCCGGGATCTGGTACTTCCCTGCCATGCGTGAATCTGATCGCGTCACTGAGTTTATTGTAGGGCTTACTGACTTTGCTACTGTACTAATATTTGTATTTGTCTCTTGGTTGACGTTTTGACTGTCCTTTCCAGCTCACGATGTCTTGGCTGATCTCACACCCCTTTAGATTTCTTAGGCTTCCCGTGAAAGTACGAGATTGTGAACTTAGCAGCAGCTTCGGCGCACTAAACTTCTCACAGTCGTATGTTCTAACTGTATTTTGTGCGCACCTGTACACGTACAAAAGAAATAAAACTCCAGTGTTCTATTCTGGTGTTACTAACACTATAATACACCTGAACACCAACCAAGGCTGCTTCAGGAAACATCTTCATCGCATTCGTTTATTGTTAGTCCGGTTACATGTCTACGGTCAGGGAGAGGAGCCCAGTCATACCTGTTTTAACTACAGGAACTACAAAAACACCTCGTCAGAATGAGCAATTCTCTACAAGCTTCTAGTACAGTCTGGGTAACATCAAACTGGCGCTAGAAATAATTCATGTACCATGCGAAGTTGCACCATTGAAAGATTTCAGCTGGATTGCCTATCTTTAGGTGCACGAATTAGTTTTCGCACCAGTTCTATTTTGTCCACACTGTACATTACTGGTATGACTGAAATACAAGTTGGTTAGGAATGAGCTATTCTCTACTTGAGCCAGCGTAGAAGAAAAACTATCTACCGCGTGGGTAGCCACCATCATAGGAATGACGTTCAGACCGTGCGCTGCATTACAGTTGCATATAGTCAACATCGGTCTGGACAACGTGAGCACAGCTTTACTCGTAAAGTTGTTTTACCATTACAGTAATAGCGCTGCTCCTCTTTGCGAGTATGGATACATGAAATGAATTCGGTGAGGTCCTCTTTCCGCACCGTGTTTGAAGAACGTGATTCACAATTTCGAATTAACAAGCGATTTGTGAATTGCTCCAGGGAGAGGTCGACGGCCAATTGCATTACAAATGGTTGAAGAAGCTACTATTGCCATGGCTGAGAATGCTGGACGAAATGTGTGATCTTCAAGAAGTGCACGAAACTGTGTCACGGCTGCTGAATATTCCACGGTCCACCGTTCGAAAAGTTCTGCCAACAACTGCGAAATGACATCTCCAGTACGGTTCCAGCCTGTCGTGGTTACATTTGGTCTTCACAATGAGCAACGTTCGTAACCTGGAACGTAAACATGGTACGCAATCAACAAATGTTACCCTCTCATACGGATATTAAAATGTGTTTCTTTACAATGTTTATTCGTTATTTTTCCTCCACATGTCCTTACAAATCTTTCCACAAAGTTTCATTTCCCTTCGGTTACCAGTTTTTCATGGAGCCCTCTCAAGTAGCGGAAGTTTAATGATAACCACCCTGTCCTTTAGAGAATAATTTCCTCACCTCTGAGACTAATTTCTAATTGAGGCACGTATCACTTTTTAGTCTGATGCAGCTGTATTTTACTTTTTAAGTCGGCGATAATAAACATTGTATGAAACCACGTGTGTGTGTGTGAAGTGATAACAAGTGGCGTGGTAGGTGTAAATTGTGCATTTAAATTATGTATATTCGACAATGTATATGTAAGTTTATAGCTGTAGGAATGCCTACTTCATTCTCAACCAAATAAAAATTTAAATAGTATTCACATATTGCGAGAGAGAGGAAGGGGCGGTTTACGTTAAGAATCACTGACAAATGAAAATTACTGACGACAGGTGAAACGTTTTAGTTAGTAATTTTCTTTATTTATCACGAAATGTTAATTCATACTTCTGCAAAAAAATAATGTTATAAACCCAAGAGTTGCGTCTCTCTAGAGATACCTCATGGGTCACCTACAAATGTGCTCCAAAGAAATTCACTAAATACTTGCTGTTCACTCTTTAAGTAAGAAAATAGTACTACGACAGTGCCTGCACGGATGTATCACCACTTTTACTCTGACATCACAAAGAGCCAGGAGCACTTTTACGCAATTAGTGTGTATTGCTCGACAGTTGATCAATGCAGTTTTTACTGTACATGCGCGTCATTATAAACAACTGCAATATTCACTTTTCCATTAAGCGAGCAAGATAGATAACATGTTTTATTAACAGCCAATTTATATTAATACACATTTTCACGTTCAAAATTACATCAATCAATAAATGTAACTGTTAACTAGGAAAATACTGATGCAAACTTAATTTACGCCTGTCTAAAAACAACACTGGCATTAGCGGAGTATTATCAAGAAGAAACATCTAGCCAAATATGCTTACGATTAGTAATACCTATCAATGGAGTACGAATGATAGTGCATGGGAATGCACTGAAAACATAACAACGTAGGTACGTTTAACATGAATTGTTTCGGTTTTAATTTTTCTTCAGATTCCCTTCCTTTGTGTTACCCGCTTCGCTTACGGATGCGTTTGTCCTAGCTCGAAACACCATTCATATTAGAATCGTCTTTTTATGTTTTTTCTAAGTTCGTTACGCTTTCCACGTTATTCATACGGTTTTTTTAAATATTTATGAAGTTTGGTTCCTATAAAATTTCATTGTTTAATCTTCATACTAGTCGCCAGCAGTAGATAATTTTCTGCTTTCTTACTGCACGAGCTTCTAATTAGCTTTGAACGGGTTTTCCACAGCTCATTATTCGCCCAGCTTGGCTGCAGACATAAAGGTACTGTATGTCTTACAGTCCACCACAGTCATAAAGTCCTTCAAAGATTTGGTAGAAACCCAAATGAGAGATTACGAAGATCATAGGCGAACCCAAATGAGAGCTTACGAAGATCACAGGTGACACGTGGATCATACTGCATATCATAGAGACAGACTGGACTCTAAAGGAGGTGAAGTGTGCATAGCGACAAGCATAGATTTTCAGTCTGGCGAGGATCAAAATACATTCGCCGGAGAACTACTACGCAGAAGGTCATGACGGAGACAAACCTACTGAACATGGGAACAATCTTCCATACAGCAGTACAGATAATGGCTTACACGCATGACGTAGATATAGTCGCAATAACTAGGAAGGCAATGGAAGAGGTATCAATCGCACTTCAGCAGGCCCGCGGCAATATCAGAATGAATATCAGTCAACAGAAGGCAAAATATATGTGTGCTGGGAAGAGACGCAAGGAGAATACGCTACCCACAATAACATTCGGCAGCTATTGTTTTAAGAGAGTAGAGCATTTTAAATATCTCGGATCGACAGTCACCCACTCAAATGACACCTCTTACGCAGTTGCGAGAGTAACAGAAGCCAACAACGACTATTTTGTCCTAAAACAACTATTTTCTTCGAAACTGTTAACTTCTATACAAAATTAAAGATTTCCAAAACTTTTACAGGACCAGTCTTTACATATCCCTCGAACCGTGGCCGTTAAAATCAAAACATATATACTTGATGCCAAAGAGTGAAAGATGCTTCGAAAAATCGTTGGCCTAACCAGTGAAACACAAGGATAGCACAGAGGAGGTGCAGGTACAATCATGAAATGAACACAATATAAACTAAACAACATAAACAATATAAACTGAAATTGGTATAGGAATGCGTATTCAAATACAGAGATATGTAAACAGGCAGAATACGGCGCTGCAGTAGGCAATGCCTATATAAGACTATAAGTGTCTGGCGCAGTTGTTACGTCGGTTGCTGCTACAATGGCAGGTTACCATGATTTAAGTGAGTTTGAATGTGGTGTTATAGTCGGCGCACGAGCGATGTGACACAGCATTTCCGAAGTAGCGATGAAGCGGTGATTTTCCCGTACGACCATTTCACGAGTGTACCGTGAATATCAGGAATCCGGTGAAACATCAAATCTCAGATATCGCTGCGGCCGGAAAAAGACCCTCCAAGAACGGGACCAACGACGACTGAAGAGATTCGTTCAACGTGACAGAAGAGCAACCGTTTCGCAAATTGCAGGAGACTTCAGTGCTGGGCCATCGACAAGTGTCAGCGTGCGAACCATTCAAGGAAACATCATCGATAAGAGCCAAAACCCATTCGTGTACCCTTGATGACTGCAAGGACCTGTAAGGGGTATGGAGACAACCTCATGTTTCCGTGAACCCTACATGTCAGCACAGGACTGTTCAAGCTGGTAGAGGTTCTGTAATGGTGTGGAGCGTGTGCAGTTGAAGTAATATAGGACCCCTGATACGTCTAGATACGACTCTTGATAGGTGAGATGTACGTAAGCATCCTGTCTGATCACCTCCATCCTTGCACGCCCAGAACTGCTACAGAGTAGCTCGAGGAGCACTCTTCTGAATTTAAACACTTCTGCTGGCCACCAAACTCCCCAGACATGAACATTGTTGACCTTATCTGGGATGCCTTGCAATGTGCTGTTCAGGAGACCTCCACTCCCTCGGATTCTTACGGATTTATGGGTAGCCCTGCAGCAGTTACGGTGTCAGTTCACTCCATCACTGTCGCAAGGGATAGCCGTGCGGTATGAGGGGCCTTGTCACGGTCCGTGCGGCGGAGGTTCGAATCCTCCCTCGGGCATGGGTGTGTGTGTGTTGTCCATAGCGTAAGTTAGTTTAAGTTAGATTTAGTAGCGTATAGGCTTACGGTCCGATGACCTCAGCAGCTTGGTTCCATAACACCTTATCACAAATTTCCAAAATTTTTCCTTCAGCACTACTTCAGACATTATTCGAGTCCATATCACGTCATGTTGCGGGACTTATGCGTGCTCGCCGGGGTCCTACACGACATTAGGCACATATAACAGTTCCTTCTGCTCTTCAGTGTAAGTGTATGAGTGAGTGTTATTATTTGCAGTAGTATAAAAGCGGACTAGCATGCTACTGGGAAGTAGGAAGTAAGGAACCTTATTACGTTTAAGCAAACGCCAAATGTGAAAGAATCAGGACACATTATATAGCACTGCGTTCTGGGTGTAGAAGAGGAGCATTTCGGAGACGACGATTGTTTGCATTGCATTCTATCATAAAAGTAGCATTCTGAGGCTACTGTTTGTGGACAGTAACATTTCTGAAATAGATTTGTGGACAATAACATTTCTGAAATGGACTGGGCTGCCCAGAGTCCCGTTCTAAACACAGTGGAACATTTTTGGCACGAGTTAGAACATTGATTTCGCTTCATGCCTCAACGTGCATCATCACTACCTTCTCTGGTTTCGGTTAGTGAGGAAAAACGGGTTTCCATTCCCCCCACAGGCTCTGAAACTGTCCTTAGCAGAGTTAAAGCCCTAATAAAGGCGAAAGGCTAACTCACCTCATATTAATGTTCACTAACAGGTTTCGAGATACTTTTATCAAATAAGGTTTCAGAAAACGAATGCTGAAAATTTCAAGTGTTAGAGAAAATGGACACATCTCAGTGGACATAGCATTTCTCCAAGTTTTCAAATCACGTTACAGGTAATCAATATGCGAACCGTTCGTGACGCGGAAAACATCAAAAAGTGTGAGCATTTTAGTGAAGTAGCTTCATTCTGGAACTGCGCGACCGCTATGGTCACAGATTCGAATCCTGCCTCGGGCATGGATGTGTCTGATGTCCATAGGTTAGTTAGGTTTAAGTAGTTCTAAGTTCTAGGGGACTGTTGACCTCAGATGTTAAGTCCCATAGTGATCAGAGCCATTTGAACCATTTTTGGCACAACGACAGTATCCCGCTTCTGAAATCTCTTCATCAGGTTCCCCGTCTGCAGGCGTAACAACACATAGCGGATGATTAGTCTACGTGTTCTGTCACGCCCGACTGCTAGAAGTATGCTCTGCAACTGCGCCACGGCGAGTCAGACAGATTGAAACTGGAGAGATGTTCTATCCACCAATACGTGTCATTTCTCTCTAACTCCTTCAGATTTTGCGCTTTCCTCTTGTGAATCCCTGAATGTACTTTCAGTCAGCGTCCGGCGACTTTGAACTCGGAATAGAGGAGGGATTCAACAGACTACGATGTTAGATACAAACAGGAAGGGGCATCCAAGGAATGATAGGCTTGTGGACTTACTCAACGACTTTTAAATCAATGATCTACGTTTTGCTTATGTTTTTCTGTCTTCAGAATGTCAAAAAACGTTGTGATGTCTTTATTTTTGCCAATAAACAATCTTTCCAAATAGGGGTTTCACAAATACGGGTTTCCATGAAACAAAACTCGATCTTCGAGTAACCTACAATAACTACCTAAAGGTATCATGGTTACCGGTAATGATTCGTGTCCCTTCCAACTTGTATCTAACATTATATTTTGCTGTATCCCTCCTCTGTTCCGAGTTAGTCCCTACTAGAACTGAAAACATATTTTTTTCGACCTTCATTGAACCTTGACATGACCTTGAATAACGTATCATTTTATACGGTACATAAAGTCTGCCGCTCTTTTCGTATTCGTTTTAAAAAATCACTTCAACCTCAAAATCACTTTGAAAAATCATGTTTAAGGCAGCGGCCATTAGTAAGAATGCGTGATCCTCTTTGTCATCTACAAATCTTTTCCAAAACATTTTGCAGTATCTCACCTCTATGTCAAAATGTTCCACATTATGGATTAAAATGATCGACCCTGTACAATCCATACGTTGTAAGAGCTGTGTTTAAAAAGTAACTGAAATTTTGTAATTTCGATTGTAGCATATGTACAATTCGCATAATTTTTTCTTAGTTGTGTCGATAAAATCGTCCGAAAAATATGTTGTCAGCTAACCAAAAGTTGACATGTGGTTTTGTGGTATTGGCGACTTTTTAATTTGTAACGACTTTGAAATATAGAATGGTCTTGATCGCACAATTCATTAGTAAACGTTACGCGTGATGACGAAATTTTGGAACTGTAACGCTTAACAAAGAAGAGTGCAATAAAGTTCTCTCTATATTTCAAATTTGTGTCAAATCTGAATGGTCGCCATGGATGCATTTCTACATCAAGTAATGGTACTTATTTTGTATATGAATGGTTCAGACGATCTTATGAAATATTATTGTGTGAACGGAATACAGAACAGCAAAGATTTAGAACCGTGAAATATCTCTTTTGTTGAGCCTGTTAAGAGTAAAGCAAAATTTTACGAGTCATATAAAACTTTCAAAGAATGCAGTGAAGACTATGAAGACAATGAGCATCCTGTACGCCTCTGCACATCATCTAGCTATGAAATGGTGGAAGAAGTGAAGAAAATGATTATGCACTATCACTGAAAATTGACTGATGATGTTGCCCTAGCATAGAAAAAAACAGTTTTTGGATGCTTTTCATGTAACAGGAAAATTTTTCAAAAAGTTTGAAGTTCGAACAAACGCAGAGGCGAATCCAGACTACTCTGCAGTCGCTAAATGAGGAGATGCTAAAACGTTTCTCAACAGATGATGAAACACGGGTTTTCGAATATGCCACTGTAAACGTTACGGTCTTTCAAGACCGAAGATAGCTCGGTAAGTGCGGTCGCATGTAAAGACTGTACTGACTGTGTTCTTTGCTTTTAACGACACTGTGCGCCATGAGTTCTTTGCCATGATGGCGAATGATCAACAAGGTCTACTACTTACTGGTTGTTCCAGTTGAAATGCACGATTCGGAAAAACGACCGGATTTGTGCCGAAACAATTCATGGAGTTTGCATCATGGTAATGCAGCTGCTCACACTCCGTTGCTTGTTTGTGAATTTTTGGCCAAAAACGATACTGCAATGATATCCTAGCCTCAAAGTTTTCAAGACAGTCTTCTGTTCCCAAAAGTAAAGAAGTACTTAAAGGCCCGTCGTTTCATATGTATACAGGGTGATTCAAAAAAACGTTTGCAAACTGACATGGCACATCGCGCGTACACAAGTATCAGTAAACATGTAGGAACCGGGGGTCGCAAAGGCCATACGGGGCTACTAAATGGCGCTGCAGCTATTTAGTCACACACTACAGATGGACGCCCATTACAAGATATTCTCGTCCACATGCATCGAGATACGCCTGACATCGATGCTGTACTGAAAGGCGCATCCTCTCAGAAGTACCTGGCGTATTTCGAAGACATCCTTCTGCCGCAACAATCCTCCCCACTAGGTCCTCCGGCGATGTAACAGGTGTTTCATAGTCATCATCATCATCATCAGTTATCTGCTATATTAGCAGGTCCTTTGGCTCTCCATTTTCTGCGATCCATTGCTTCCTTCTTAAGGCTGCTGTATGTTGTATCGTCCATCATGTCATCCAGTATCTGGAATCTCTTCCTTCCTCGCTTCCTTTTCCCTTCTACATAACCTTCTAAAACTGTTTCTATCAGTCCGTCATTTTTTCTTAATATATGCCCAATCCAATTTCTTTTTCTTCTCTTTATTACATCTAGTAACTGCCTTTTCTCTCCCACTCTTCTCAGTACCTCTTCATTTTTTACTCTGTCCATCCAACTTATTCCTTCCATCTTCCGCCATGTCCAGATCTCAAAAGCCTCCAGCCTTTCTCTGTCTTTTTTCCTCATAGTCCATGTTTCAGCGCCATATAGAAGAACACTCCATACAAAACATTTTATGAGTCTCTTTCTGAGTTCCCTGTCCATACCGCTGCAGAAGATTCTCCTTTTCTTATAAAACGCCTCTTTTGCCATTGCTATCCTTGTTTTAATTTCTGTGGTGCACTTCCAGTCGGTGTCTATCCTGCTTCCAAGATACTTAAAATTTTGCACCTGTTATAGTTTTTCTCCATTCAGCACAATTTTTAGTTCCTTATTTCCTCCTATTGCCAATACTTTTGTTTTATTTGTGTTAATTTTCATTCCATATTTTTTTCCGTTAGTTGCAATGGTGTCCACCAAATCCTGTAATTCTTTTTCCCCTGTGGCTAGAAGGACCATGTCATCAGCAAATCTCAAGCACCCTACTCTTCTTCCTCCAATTTCTACTCCTTTGTCATCTAATGAGCATTGGTCAATCATATTTTCCAAGTACAGGTTGAAAAGAGTAGGTGATAAACAGCATCCTTGTCTTACTCCCTTCCCTAATCTGATCCAGTTTGTACTTTCTCCTCTCACTTTAACTGAAACTTTTTGATTAAGGTACAATGAGTTTATAAGTCTTCTGGTTTTCCAGTCCACTCTCTTTTCCCTCATAATAGTCGCCAGCTTGTCCCAAACCACATTGTCAAATGCCTTTTCTAAATCGATGAAGCACATATATAGGTCTCTTCCTTTTTCAATAAACCTTTCTCCTAAGTTTCGTAGGAGCCCTATTGCATCTCTGGTGCCCGTATTCCGTCTAAAGCCAAACTGTTCCTCGCCGAGATTCTCCTCTATTACTTTTTCAAGTCTTTTATTAATTATTCTTAACATCACTTTGGCTGCATGTGAAATGAGGCTGATTGTCCTGTGCCCGCTGCATTTCTTGGTTCCTTGTTTTTTCCTCAGGCCATTCACCACTGTCATATATTTTATTACATAACCTCAATATTTCTCTTATTCCATTGTGGTTCAAGCATTTTAGTATTTCTCCCGGTATTGTATCTGTACCTACTGCTTTGCCATTTTTCATTGCAGCAATAGCAGACTTTACTTCTTCCATTATGATGGTCGGTCCTTTCTCTTCATCACTTACACTGTTGTGTGATTCAAGTTCCAGAGTTTCTGGTTTGCTATTTGTGTCATATAGCTCTTTTATATATTCTTCCCATCTCTGGAGGACATCGTCACGATCTTTATACACTACCTCTTCGTCTTTACTCAAAATTTCCATAGTAGCACTTCCTGCTCTGTTTTGTTCCCATGTCATAGTCTTTACTCTGTTGTATAGTAAGTCGTATCTTCCTTTCCTGTCCAGTTCTTCAATTTCATCACATTCCTCTTTTAGCCATTTTTTCCTAGCCTGCTCTGTTTCTCTTCGCAGTTCGTTATTTAACCTTCGGTATATCTTTCTTGCATCTTCAGTGTTCTTGTTTCATAGTCAAGGCCCTTCAGATACCACCGCAACAAAAAATCAATTGGGATTAGAACGGGAGATCGTGGTTGTCGCGCGACTGGACCACCACGACCAATCCAGCGGCCGAGAAACATTGCCTGCTGATATGCGCTGGAGCTCCGCCGTGCTGAAATCGAATGTGACGACGGACAGGCATGGGAACATCATTGAGCACGTCCGGCAGAATCTGCGACCATTAAGTCTGTCCGTGAGAAGATACGTCTCAGTTAAGCAGTCTCCGACGATACCAGCCCACAAGTTAAGGGTAAATTTGCGTTGTGAGGCATGCGTACATGTAAAATATGGGTTCACAGCCACCAGCGTATGCAAGCTGTTATCATTCATCACACTCTCGAGAGAGAACGCTGCCTCATCGGAGAAGAGGAGATTCTCTGAACCGCTTCGGTCTCGTGTCCGTAGCCGCTCGGGGTAGCCGAGCGGCTTAGGGCAACTTGCCACGGTTCGCGCGGCTCAACCCGTCGGATGTTCGACTCCTGCGTCGGGCATGGATGTGTGTGTTGTCCTTAGCGCAAGTTAGTTTAAGTTAGCCTAAGTAGTGTGTAAGGTTAGGCACCGATGGCCTCAGCAGTTTGGTCCCATTGGAACTTACCAGAAATTTTCAATTTCTCGTAACCGTAGCTGCTTCTCGTGGCGTTTTCGACCCCCGATTCCTATGTGACTACTGATCCTTTTTGTATGTCTGACGTACCATATCAGTTTGTAAACTTTTTTTGAATCACCCTATATATGAGGTTAAAAACGCATTGCTGAGAAATCTAAAAGTTTTCCCAAAGATGGAGTTCTCGAAGTGTTCAGGAGATTTGAAAAAAGCCTTGGCGTAAATTTATAATTGCTCATGGGTTCTATTTCCAAGGGAATAACATTGATGGAAACGAATAAATAATAAAATTATTTCCAAGATACAAAAATTCCGCCGCGCGGGATTAGCTGAGCGGTCGAGGGCGCTGTAGTCATGGGCTGTGCGGCTAGTCCCGGCGGAGGTTCAAGTCCTCCTTCGGGCATGGGTGGGTGTGTTTGTCCTTAGGATAATTTAGGTTAAGTAGTGTGTAAGCTTAGGGGCTGATGACCTTAGCAGTTAAATCCCATAAGATTTCACTCACATTCTTTTTTTTTTTTTTGTAACAAGAATTCCAGATGTTTTTAATAAACGTCGTACTGATGCAGTGATACATTTTCTTCAGTGAGCCACCTTTGAAACAATGATAAAAATGCTGTAATTATTTCTGGTGCTGACTAGAGCTCTGTGGGGCCCCAGTGGCCTGTTAGAGTTTCGCTCAAACCTTAGCACACAATTCCAAACTAATAAGTTCTTCGAAGTGAAGTCGAGACTTCGCAGTTCCTTTTAAACGACTTGTTTGTTTCTTAGAGCAACCGAAAGGCTCTGGTATGTGATATCTGTATTTCACCAACACTTTATGGGAACAGCGAAGATAATTTAAAACGTGAATATTTTAGGTTTTAGTGCAACTGAAACGGCAATCACACTTCCAATAAACTAACTTAGATAAGTAAATACAAATGCAAAATGGAAGAACATTAAACGCGCCAGGTTAGATTAATTAACACAAATACTGCTGAGCCTAAACTCCCTAGTTGAAATGTCAGCAGCAGGTAAAATAAGCTCGTTCATCAAAATCTTCACAATTCATGTGCGATGTTCGCCAAAGTTCTCTTAAGACGTCCAGAGTACGAAGACTGGCTCAGGCCCATCGATAAAAGAAGCAGTAAATGTTGCCATACACGAAGTTCCACGAAACATCGTCTCGCCAAATAATGTACAACTGCTGATACTAAAGCTACCAAACTGAAGCACAGGATGACATTGAGAGACCGAACGATCTGTGTGTCCCTACATCTGGTCCAGTAGCGGACTTTTCAAATCCAGTGGTATGACACGACGACCACAAATTAACCTTTTCTTCCTAACATCAGAATGGAGGAGTTTCGTGTCCGTTCCGAAAAGCAGTCCCGTGACACAATCAGAAACATTTCAACCCCTTCTGAAGCTGCTGCAGTCGACTGTAGGTGACGTGATTACGAGGTGGAAATGTGAAGGAAGAATCACAGCTAGACCAAAACCAGGAAGAACTCACGTACTCACGGACAGCAATTATGGGGCTCTGTGGAGGGTGGTTGTAAGAAATCGCATGAAATCAAGGGAGAGAATCACGCGTCAGTTCCAAAGTGTTACCAGCAGTCCACCTAGCACAGTGGACGTGCGCAGAGAGTTAAACAGAATGAGGTACAGAGGCCTGATACCTCCTCATAAGCCACACAGTTCTGCGGTGAGTGGTGAGAAACACTTGAGGTGATGTAAAGAGCGACAGCAGTGGATAGTGCGTGACTCAAAACACGTGATGTGTAGTGCTGATACTTTGTGGTGATCCGAATGAAGATTTTGGCTTTAGCAAATGGCTGGAGAACGTTAGTTTCAATCGTGCGTAATATCAAAAGCGAAGTACAGAGGAGGTTGTGTTAGAGGATGTGGGTGTATTTCATGGTGTGGGTGCACCAAGCTACTGGGAATTAAGGAAATGTTTTGGAAGCAATCTGGACGATACTACCAATAAACGGAACACTGGGACGATCAGCCACCCCGTTGCACCTCTTCTGAGAAGGGGCCACGAGGGCTGGTGTTCACACAATCCACGAGTAATCATTTGGGAGAACTTTCCACAAGATAGAGTGTGGAGAAACCTAAACAGACAGCACTTTTGTCTGACGAACTTAACTATAACCTTCGGGAGATCACTATTGGGAAGGTGATATAAAATTCCCTGTCACCTCCACCGTTGTTGAAGTTGAAATCCATGGGACGCCGCCGAATGCGTGAGTCTTATACAAAACAAGACAGAAAGTTGGACGTTGGTTGCTCTGGAACTTTTCCCAGCGTGACTGAGAGCATGGCAATCCCGAAAGGAAGCTCTTGGCTGAAGGAAGAGACGGGAAGAGCAAGGAACATCTTATTTTCGAGGACACTGTTAGGAAGAATTTCACTGGTTAATCAGCTTACACAGAGCAAAGGGAAGTGGACCTGCACTCTCAGAGACACATTGTGGACGGTCGGAGCGCGCAAGAAATAAAATCCAGCCAATCAGGTCTAATTTGTAACGAAAAATGCAGTAACGCGAGGCTCCCTTAACGGACGACGTCGCACAGCAGTAAGCGGCAGAGTTCATCTTACGCTTCTCTATTCGTGCTCGCCTAACAGGGCTTCTCTGCAGGACTGGTACTTAGATCTCCATCAGAGATCTTCAGTTTACGGCGCAAACTAACAAGGAAGGAAGCTAACGAGCTGTCTAGCATGTCATGAACGTTTGCTCCCAATTTCCACGACAGGTAGAGTTACACCTGTTGCCATCAGCAAATCTATCCTTTACTAACTCATTTCTTGATGATAGCTAACTACTTACGCATTTTATTTTCAGTTTCCTCCTCGACCCCCCTGTCAAATTAATAAATTTTCATTCGCGTAGTTGCCTTAAGTAACAGTTTGCTGAGATGTTGCCACAGAATGCCTTTATGAAATACACTGAAGAGGCAAAGAAACTAGTGCACCTACCTAATATCGCGAGCACACAGAAGTGCCGCAACACGACGTGGCATGGACTAGACTAATGTCTGAAGTAGTGTAAGAAGGAATTTACATCATGATTCCTGCAGAGCTGTCCATAAATCAGTGACAGAACGAGGGGGTGGAGATCTCTTATGAACAGCAAGATGCAAGGCATCCCAGATATGCTCAACAACGTTCTCGTCTGGGTAGTTTGATGGCCAGCGGAGGTGGTTAAACTCAGAATAGTGCTCCTGCAGCCACTCTGTAGCAATTCTCGACATGTGGGGTGTCGCATTGCCCTGCTGGAATTGCCCAAGTCCATCGGAATGCACAACGGACATGAATGGACGCAGATGATCAGACAGGATGCTTACGTAAGAGTCACCTGGCAGAGTCGTATCTAGACGTATCAGGGGTCTCATATCATTCCAACTGCAGACGCCCCACACCATTATCAGAGCCTCCACCAGCTTGGACAGTCCCCTGCTGACATGTACGGTCCATGGATTCATGAGCTTATCCCCACATCCGTACACTTCCAACCGCTCGATACAATTTGAAACGGAACTCGTCCGTCCAGCCAACATGTATCCAGTCGTCAACAGTCGAATATCGGTGTTGACAGGCCCAGGCGATGCATAAAGCTTTGTGCCGTTCTGTCATCAAGGGTATACGAGTGTGCCTTCGACTCCGAAAGCCCACAGCACTTATGCTTCTTTGACTTGTTCGCACGCTGACACTTGATGATGGCCCATCATTGAAATCTGCGGCAGTTTGCGGAAGGGTCGCACTTCTGCCACTTTAAACGATTCTCTTCGGTCGTCGTTGGTCTCGTTCTTGCAGGATCTTTTCCGGCCGCAGCGATGTCGGGGATTTGATGTTTTACCGGATTCCTGATATATACGGTACACTCGTGAAATGGTTGTACGGGAAAATCCCCACTTCATCGCTGCCTCGGAGATGTTGTGTCCCATCGCTTATGCGCCGACTATAGCACTACGTTCAGACTCACTAAAATCTTTATAACCTGACACTGTAGCAGCAGTAACCGATCTTTCAACTACGCCAGACACTTGTTGTCTCATATAGGCGTTGCCGACCGCTGCACTATATTCTACCTGTTTACATATCTGTGTATCTGAATATGCTTGCCTATAGCAGTTTCTTTGCCGCTTCATTGTATCAGGAATGAAGCATTCTGGCATAATTGTGAATTTTTGAGATTATAAATAAACTAAAAGATTAATGTATGTAATTTCATTGAATTCCACATTCCTAACATGAAAACCACCTAGAATGGATATGTTTTGAGGCGACATCCAATGGGAATCACGGAGCTCACTTGACCAAACCACTGTGCTGTTACTGCTTCTGTGTTGACAACACAACACACTCTGCCAACTTTTGTATCGGGCGGTCCACCTCTCGCGGCGTCTAGTGGTCAATTCCGCATTACAAATGGGTGTCTGGGTACTTTTGATGAGACAGTGAACTTACGTACTCTCTGAACTAGATCTGACAGCGATCGAGTTACGTGAAACACCATACTATCCCCCTCGCCTTTGTAATATTAGTATTTGTTTAGATAGCTTAAAAAAAACTTACATTCGATAACCTAATCATGCAGGTTCAAAAAACCCATCTGTGTAAAAAATTTCTTAGATCGTTGCTGAGCAGCGACCACCTGGTATTTCAAAGAATATCTTACGCGCCACGGCGCGGAATACGAGTTGTTCATAATTTGTATCGACAGAGATATTTTGTGTTTCTTATTTTTTGACAGCTGAAGAAATGTAATCCTCTTCTGTTAGCACAGTCCTGATATATTTTTTAAAGACGGCGGACGCGTATATGTCGTGGTCCGCAATCACTAATTAGTTATTATAAAATATTACTATTGTGCTGTGCTATGAAATGTCGAAAATGTTATAGGACGTTCTTTAAATAAACAGCCAGCAAGGCATAAAATTGAAATGTATGGATCCTATTGTTAGAAATACTGACTAAGGTAATTAAATTGGTTATTGTGCTCTCAAATGCTGTAATGCCTGCTTATTACTTAAAGTATTTCTATACTATCCATCTCCTATTAATGGCAACAGAAATCACGGTGTTTTTATAGTTTTCACACAGCTACCAGGGACCGACTGCATGTCGGCAAACGCCATAAATGGTTCAAATGGCTCTGAGCACTATGCGACTCAACTTCTGAGGTCATCAGTCACCTAGAACTAATTAAATCTAACTAACTTAATGACATCAAACACATCCATGCCCGAGGCAGGATTCGAACCTGCGACCACAGCGGTCGCTCGGTTCCAGATTGTAGCTCCTAGAACCGCACGGCCACTCCGGCCGGTTGGCAAACGTCATAGTTAAAGCACAAGGCGCACTACTATTTACCTTGTTTGTAATTTAAATCCAACTTCTTTTAATATGTTGTGTTGTATAGCAAAGAAAATTTCCAGCTCTGACTGGTCCCTTAGGTTTCTCTGTTCGTAGTTGCTATGTCTCATATCCGGTCGTGATCGAACATGATCACGACACAAATAAATTAAGTGGCAATGCGAACTCTGTTCTTAATCTTGAGAACGCTACGCCTTCTGCAAACGATTTCAGGTGAAATATAGATAAACTATAACTTACAGTACTTAAGTTTTTTGAAAAGTCTTTGCTCTTCCCGCCAAGAAGTGGTGCAAAACTCAACAGATTTCTGAGTCTTCACAAGAGAATAATAATTTGATCAATATATATATATATATATATATATATATATATATATATATATATATATATATATATATATATACAGGGTGAGTCACCTAACATTACCGCTGGATATATTTCGTAAACCACATCAAATACTGACGAATCGATTCCACAGACCTAACGTGAGGAGAGGGGCTAGTGTAATTGGTTAATACAAACCATACAAAAATGCACGGAAGTATGTTTTTTAACACAAACCTAGGTTTTTTTAAATGGAATCCCGTTAGTTTTGTTAGCACATCTGAACATGTAAACAAATACGTAATCAGTGCCGTTTGTTGCATTGTAAAATGTTAATCATATCCGGAGATATTGTAACCTAAAGTTGACGCTTGAGTACCACTCCTCCGCTGTTCGATCGTGTGTATCGGAGAGCACCGAATTACGTAGGGATCCAAAGGGAACGGTGATGGACCTTAGGTACAGAAGAGACTGGAACAGCACATTACGTCCACATGCTAACACCTTTTTTTGGTCTTTTGCACTGAAGCACATGTACATTACCATGAGGGGTGAGGTACACGTACACACGTGGTTTCCGTTTTCAATTACGGAGTGGAATAGAGTGTATCCCGACATGTCAGGCCAATAGATGTTTAATGTGGTGGCCATCATTTGCTACATACAATTGCAATCTCTGGCGTAATGAATGTCGTACACGCCACAGTACATCTGGTGTAATATCGCCGCAGGCTGCCACAATACGTTGTTTCATATCCTCTGGGGTTGTAGGCACATCACGGTACACATTCTCCTTTAACGTACCCCACAGAAAGAAGTCAAGAGGTGTAAGATCAGGATTTATGCGTCCTCCACGTCCTATGAAACGCCCTTCGAACATCCTGTCAAGGGTCAGCCTAGTGTTAATTGCGGAATTTGCAGGTGCACCATCATGCTGATACCACATACGTCGACGCGTTTCCAGTGGGACATTTTCGAGCAACGTTGGCAGATCATTCTGTAGAAACGCGATGTATGTTGCAGCTGTTTTGGCCCCTGCAATGAAGTGAGGACCAATGAGGTGGTCGCCAATGATTCCGCACCATACATTTACAGTTCACGGTCGCTGTCGCTCTACCTGTCTGAGCCAGCGAGGATTGTTCACGGACCAGTAATGCATGTTCCGTAGATTCACTGCCCAGTGGTTTGTGAAACCCGCTTCATCGGTAAACAGGTAGAACTGCAACGCATTCTCTGTTAATGCCCATTGACAGAATTGCACTCGATGATTAAAGTCATCACCATGTAATTGCTGATGTAGCGACACATGAAACGGGTGAAAGCGGTGACGATGCAGTATGCGCATGACACTACTTTGACTCAGTCCACCGGCTCTCGCAATGTCCCGTGTACTCATGTGTGGGTTCATGGCAACTGCAGCTAACACACCAACTGCACCAGCTTCTCCTGTGACGGGCCTGTTACGGATCCCGTTTGCGTGCTACGACCATACTTGGTGCATACAGTTGGCGGTAGATGTTTTGCAATGTGCGGCACGTTGGATGCTCTCTGTCCGGGTACCGTTCTGCATACACCCTGCAAGTTTCAGCTGCATTTCGTCGACACTCGCCATAGATGAGTATCATCTCCGCCTTTTCAGAGTTCGAATACACCATGGTCACAGTTCCGACAACACTACACTATCACAGACGTCTGGTAACACGGTGTACTACAGTTGGTCTGCGTGCGGAGACGAATGCAGAATAACAATAGCAGCACGCGCTACGTGCGGACACTGCGACAGCTAGACCAAACCACAGCAGTGCACTACAGCCACACTCGTAAACACGGTCGTCATCGTAAACATGTCCCTGCAGATGCTGCTCGCCGACCGTGGCCCGTGTTTGTTACAACACGCAACTGAACGTTGGAGGTTTCAAGCGTCAATTTTAGGTTACAATATCTCCGGATGTAATTAACATTTTACAATTCAACAAACGGCACTGATTACGTATTTGTTTATATTTTCAGATGTGCTAACAAAACTAACGTGGTTCCATTTTTAAAAAAACGTAGGTTTGTGTTAAAAAACATACTTCCGTGCATTTTTGTATGGTTTGTATTAAACAATTACACTAGCCCCTCTCCTCACGTTCAGTCTGTGGAATCGGTTCGTCAGTATTTGATGTGGTTTACGAAATACATCCAGCGGTAACGTTAGGTGACTCATCAAAAAAATGGCTCTGAGCACTATGGGACTCAACTGCTGTGGTCATAAGTCCCCTAGAACTTAGAACTACTTAAACCTAACTAACCTACGGACATCACACAGATCCATGCCCGAGGCAGGATTCGAACCTGCGACCGTAGCGGTCGTGCGGTTGCAGACTGTAGCGCCTTTAACCGTCCGGCCACCCCGACCGGAGGTGACTCATCCTGTATATAAAACACCACACCATACATATGTTATCGGTAATTCAGTTTCTATACACATATACACCTGGTGTCTTTTTCTTTTGGACATTTCCGTAACAAATGACACCATTTTTGATCCGGTAGCCACTACGAATTAAGATACAAAGGAATTACAGACCTGAGCTGCGAGCGGGTATTGATTGAAATTAATGGGAAAATTGAAAACGTTTACCGGAGCGGGATTAAAACTGCTCACTAGGCAGATGTTCTGATTACTGAACCATCCAGACGCACCGGCCATCGCAACTGCTCGGACTATTCTCGCACTCCTCCCGTCAGACCCGAATTCCCAACTTATACACACACTACTAATGTAGTGCCCTTGGCCCATTATCCTCATTACTCGCTGCAATTCGCAGATTTCCGCAAGAGTTCGAGCATGGCGTGCATCTGCACTGAAAAGATTACTGGCCGTCTCGCAGTAATTATATACATACGTGGTGCCTTTTCTTTTGGACATGTCCAAAAGAGGCATACATTAGTAGTGTGTGTGGATAAGTTATGAATTTTGGTCTGACCGATGGCGTGCTGGGGTTGTGCCCACTTTGCCTGGATGGCTCAGTGGCCAGAGCATCTATCTAGTAATCAGGGAACTCAGGTTATAAACTCGGTCCGGAACAAATTTTCAACTTTCCCCGTTGATTTCAATCAATTCCCGCCCGCAGCCAAGGTCTGTAATGCCTTTGTGTCTCAATTCAGTTTGTCATGAGCGTAGGCTGACAGAAAATTTGCTGGTTTCAGATTGTTGCTTTTGGGTTTTGCTGACACTGCGCGCCGGTATCTACACTGCTGGTGATGTTCGGAGAAAGTTCTTGCTGTGGGAACAATACAAATTATGTCTTTAATTACATGGTGCTCTTCTTACCGTAAATCAACACGGGATTGCAGAATACGTTCCAGTGAAGTGGCGAGAACATTAACGCAACTAGGCTGCGGGCATGTGTCTCCCCTAGGGAGCAACAAACGACATTAAGAGAGCGGCAAATGAATTGGGCAGTAAACCGTGCGTAAAGCCGGAAGTGCGAGCTGAAGTTGCCAGGCTGCGCGCTGCGGGCAAAGTTTTAATTTAATGGCGCGTCGCGGCGTTTTGATATATCGACAGCAGATTTGCATGCATATTGGCCCGGCCGGTGGCACGGCGCCGCCTAGCGGAGGACAAACCTATTACGCGAACAACAAGCCTTCATTAACTCGAGCGCCGCGCGCCACGTCCGAAATCGGCGGCCAGGTCGGCGGGTTTCAATGTTTTCTACCGACTGGAAACTCTTGGCTTAGAACGATGTTAGGAGCACTGTTAAGGAGCATACCGATTCATCTGTATGGTTTACATGAACATTATGGTGCGGTAACTGTCAATACACCACCCATTAATATCAAACTGGGAGTTTCAAACGGAGCATAGGCAACACTCGATTCAAACCGGTCACTGGAATACATGAGGAGAAGAGGTCAGCTTTGAGAGATGAAATAAGGTTCAAATTGCTCTGAGCACTATGGGACTTAACGTCTGAGGTCATCAGTCCCGCCGGCCGTAGTGGCCGAGCGGTTCTAGGCGCTACAGTGTGGAACCGAGCGATCGCTACGGTTGCAGGTTCGGATCCTGCCTCGGGCATGGATGTGTGTGATTTCCTTCGGTTAGTTAGGTTTAAGTAGTTCTAAGTTCTAGGGGACTGATGACCTCAGATATTAAGTCCCATAGTGCTCAGAGCCATTTGAACCAGCCATTTCATCAGTCCCCTAGAAATTAGAACTACTTAAACATAACTAACTTAAGGACATCACAAACATCCATGCCCGAGGCAGGATTCGAACCTGCGACCGTAGCGGTCGCGCCATTCCAGACTGTAGCGCCTAGAACCGCTCGGCCACTCCGGCCGGCATGAAATAAGGAAGGCAGAAGAGAATCTATTTGCTAAAAAGTAAAGGCCAAGTAGTAATTCAGCCATAACACGGGCGATATTAAATGTAGTTGACCAAAGGAGAGAATATAATAATGATGCACATCAGCCTAACGAAAGAGAATATAGACGCCTAAAGGATGAGTCTGGCAGAAAATGGAAAATGACTAAGCTGTGATGGCTAGAGGATAAATGAAACAGTGTAGTAGCGTGAAGAACTATCGTAAAGCTATATGTCGCTTATACGGAAAATAAAAAGATCTTTGCTGTAACAGAAGCAGATGACAAGCCAGTAATAAGCAAAGAAGGGAAAGCTGAAGGGTGGAAGGAGTTTGCAGCGTGTTTCAAAGTCCTTGCATGAAACGTCAATGGGTCATACGTCACGTCATAGTGTGACGTCCCTTGCCTCCTTCACTCGCTGGCAGGAGGCGCGACTCGTAACGATGTTCCTCCCAGTCGGTATGACGCGGAACAGCACCTGTAACTCTCGTAAGAACACAACTCCTTGCGTGGTTTAGAAATATTCTGTTGTCTCTCCGCAACGGTCTTCTCAACTTGTGCGAACTGGTAAACTGCAATCGTTTACTTTTATTTTTATGCCCTGTTAGTTTCGTGATGAAATGAAATCTTGATTCTTTATTTCATCATTACGGTCGTTTTTCACATCATACATAGCGAGGATGAAATTTTCCTGTCTGCTACTCCGTTGCTATGCCCTTGCTACGTCAAGTTATTAGCAACGGTGCGACGTAGCTCAAGAGATAAGTAACGTTGGAGTAAATGTTGTTTTTTTTTTAATACGCCGTAATACTGGTTTGAACTAACCACTTTTCACTGTCCATTGTTCATGTACTCACTTAGTCACTTAAAATGTGTAAAGAGTCAATCAGTTTCCATTAATACACATTATATTGTCCGTTTAGTGAGTTAGGCGACATGTAAGATTTATCTTTTGACTCAGATTTTATTGTTCTATCTGTAATTAATTGTTTGTCCCTACAACACACGCACACCGATATGTCATTGAAGATTAACTTCTGTTCAGTTCAGTAATCGTGACGCTGACGACAACGTTTGACTAATCGGCGTACTTGTCTTTCTTCGTGTCTTCGTTGTATTGTGTCCTACTCAAGACTACGAATTGTTTTTCTGCCGTTGATCCATTGCTCTCAAGGTTTGTAACTGTTCATCAGTACGATGGCTAAGTCTGAGAAACCAATGTCACTCAATTGAAGTCTAACACTCGTCTTACTGTACCGTTGCGTTGAGAACGGTAAAGATTAACTTTCATCACTCGAATGACTCAACAATACTTCAGTCTCTGCCTCACGAATTATCAAATTTCCAAAACTGAAACAATCTAATAGCGTTTGCATCCAGACAACTATCGCAAAAGTACTCTAGAGCGACTCAAGATCAACAAACTAACTGAACATTTCCATATCCGAGTTGCATTGTAGTCGCATTGAATTTCCTTTCCGATGCGGCTACAACTCCCTTTCATGGTAAATGCTATCTTTGACTGAATTACTTTCTTGGATTTAACCTTCGTTCATATGATTTTGAATTTATTCTATAGATGTTTGATAAAGAATCTATGATAGTCTTTTCATTTTATCTCCGCTTTTTGTATGCTATTCTCAGTATTTGATATAGGTGTTAATCAAAATTTTATCAGTGTAGATTTTATCATCAATAGTTGCCGTCACTGTCAAGATGACTCACTACCCTACTTTAAGTTTTCACAAGTATTGTTAATTGGGGTTTTCTGTCCTTTACAATAGGTAACAGCCTTTATTTTTAGACAAAGTGTTTGATAACGCTTCCCGGTGACCCCGGGCCTCTCTAAAAACTGGCTTTGCCCTCGGGTGGTGGCTGATCACAAACACTCTGTGACGACCATTTGAAGTGTGTGTTTCCTATAATACAGTCATCCGCTCCGAGAGAAAGCGTGTATACCGAGTTAAAGTTCCTGATCGGCTTCTGAAATATTTTTCTCCACTTACAGGCACCCATTCTTATGATGTTGTTGCGGAATATCACTTCATTTACTATAGCAGATAGTATGTAATACACTTGGTCTGTAGCTTCTGTTAGTTCGGTGACGCGTCATCATCCCAGAGCCGACGAATACTAAAGGACGCCTAGCGCCGCTGGGACATCTGAGTTAACATTTTGTCTGTAATAAAACTTCTTCCCCATGATGTGACACGATACCCTTAGACGTTTGATACAAAAACGTTGGAACACCCTGTAATAAAGGTAAACATACGGGAAACAGACGCGTGAGCAATATTATTGAAAGAGAAGACGAAGTAGGTGAAAGTGAGGTAGGATACTGCCGGAAGAAATTACAGAACACTGAAAGACCTAAGTGGAAACAAGTCCCCTGGAGCATACGACATTCTTTCAGAATTATTGAGACCGTTGGGAGAGCCAGTCATGACAATATTCCTCCCCCTGGTGCGCAATTTATGTGAGACAGGCGAAATACCGTCAGATTTCAGGATGTATGTAATAATTCAAATTCCAAAGAAGGTAGGTACTAACAGGTGTGAGTATTATACAACTATTAGTTTAATAAGACAGGGTTGAAAACATCGACACGAATTGTTTATAGAAGAAAGGAAAGAGTGGTAGGAGCCAACCTGGGGGAAGATCAGTTTGGGTTCTGGAGAAATGCAGGAACACGTGAGACAATACCAAGCCTATTTACTGTGGAAGACGTTAACGGCTGTCACGAGGCGGATAAACTGGCTTCTGTGAGTACTGTTGGGCGTGGCTAGCACTTGGATGAGTGACCGTATCGGAACGTTGCTTAATGTTGACAATTTCCCCTTTGCCTTTACGGCTGAGTAGAAAGGTGGGAGCCCGAGTGTCCTCTATTAAATTCGAAACGTCTCCGCAGTCTCTCCTGAACTGAAAGAATGCTACACGGTCTACGATGATCCGTACGTAGCAAGGAGACATTAAGTTCGGCGGTCAGCTTGGGGCTTTTCTGGAGGAGTTGACCGTGTGCCGGCTCCGGATTTCACCCTTTCCCTTCTCTCATCATCTCCAACACGAACATAACATAGCACTGCACTACATACACACATACACACACACACACACACACACACACACACACACACACACACACCATAACAGTGACCTACACTTATCCGGCTTATCCGGTTCACGTATCCACGCAGTCCTCATTCTTCGCGTTGGAAAGGTGCCTGTGGCCGCGGAGGATAGGAAAAATCTTCCCAATCAGTCAGCTCAACCAGCCCCTCGGGATGTTCCAACCATTCATGCCATACTATAGCGGGTTATATTCTAGAAGGTAGTATGAAAAAAGACAAACAACGTTTACAGCATTTGTAGATTTAAATAAAGCTTTCGACTGTGTTGACTGGGCTACATTCCTTGAGATTTTTTAGGTTGCAGCAATAAAATAATGGGAGCGAGATATTTTTATGAGATGTACAGTTATAAGACTTGAAAGACATTAAAACGAAGCCGTAGTTGAGGAGGGAATGAGACAGAACTGTCACCTATCCCAAATGTTACTCAATGATTCCATGGATCATCCAGTGATGGAGACCAAGGAGAAATTAGGAAACAGAATTAAAGTTTGAAAGAAGACATAAATACTTTTCACTTTTGTCTTTTGTCTTTCAGACACGGCATAGCAGTTGGAAGATCAGTTGAAAGGAATGGACACTAAAACAAGTATAACAGAATGTAGGCGAATTAAATCAGGCGGTGATGGAGTTAGATTAGGAAATGAGATATTAAAGTAGTACATGAGCTCTGCTATTTGGACAGAAAAATACCTAATGACTGCAGTAGACAGGATATAAAATGCAGACTGGCTGTAACAAGAAAATCATTTCTGAAAAACAGTGGTCTGCTGACAACTAATATCAATTTAAGCGTTAGGAAAATCTTTTCTGAATGTTTTTGTGTGGAGGGTAGCCTAGTACTGAAGTGAAACGTGTACGGTAACCAGTTAAGACAAGAAGAGTGTAGAGCCTTCTGAAATGTAGTGCTATAGAAGAATGCTAAAAAGCAGATGTGTAAATCGAATAACAAGTGACGAGGTACTTAATCGAAAAGGGGGAAAAGAAATTTATGGCATAACCTGACTGAAAGAAGGGATCGCGTGATAGGACAAATCCTGAGGCACAAAGGCACTGTCGGTTTGCTATTGGAGGGAAGTCTTCCGTGGTAAAAGCTGTGGAGGTACACCAAGGCATGAATACAGGAAGCAGGCTCAAACAGATGTAGATTGTGATAGTTATGCAGATATGAAGAGGCTTTCACAAGATTAATTTGGGTGGAGAGCTACATGAAACCAGACTTCGGAGTGAAGAACACATTAAAAAAAACATATCAAACTGATTCTTGATGAAAGACTGCCTTTGTAGGCTGATATCTTCTGGTCTTCCATATTGTAGAAGCTATTTATCTTTATGTAACTTTCGTCATTAAAAATTGCAATACCTTGAGATGGCATGCAACAAACTTCAAATAGGAATGAAGTGGAATACATGCTTGGCTATGCAAATGATTCGAATTTCACCGAAACCGCTGCTACATTTTGTACGTCAGGAGAGATAACGCATCCAGAAATCACATTTGAATTGTGAATGTTCATGGGGAAATCGTGTTATATGGAAGAGAACCGCCAGACACCATATGTCGGATTTGACAATGGCAGGATCGTGGCATTATCGAGTTTGCGGTTCAAGCTGTATAGGCAAACTAAAAATGGCCCAGAAAATATTTCATGCGTATTATGATAATCAGCCAATTATACGTGCCAGATGAGGATTACGTAACTTGTATCGCTGTCTTAAGATGCAGGAAATATTTTCTGGGCCGGCTTTATGCTGCTGTCCAGTGGCTCCGTGATAATACTGCACACATTGGTGAGAATCTCACAGTTTTCATGCAAATATGAATTCGCTTGGTTCAGGAGGACCAAATTCAGTGCCACACAAAATCTTAACGGCCTGATCCAGCTTGCACCCAACAGGACAGGCATACAGTTTGCTCAGTCGTGCAGAACCGCACAGCCATGTCACCTATCCTGCGTCAGGAAACATGCTTGTTAGCAGCAAGACAGGAGCCAGCATGGCCAGTGGAACGACGCGTGTAATAACACTGTCAGCATGGCAGCCTCTGTTGCGGTCTCCCTGCACCAGTAAAGAGGGGCTCCGACAACGGTACGTCCAAATTGTTGGGTAATTATGTCCGCATTGTTCTCACAGCACAGACATGAAGGATATTCACATTTGCTTTCAGACATTTCTTAGATATTCAGGTCACAGATCTCCCCATTGTCTTAATTTTCGGGTCTTGAGGAAGACCATTTAAATTTAATGTTGTAGCGACCATGTTTGCTGTGTTGCAGCACCGAAGCACAGCACGAAATAATGCTACTCAATAATAAAGCCAGTCAGCATTCTGCTAGACTGACAAAAAACACACCACAGGAGTTCGGTTGGGAAGTCATTCCACACCCACGTTATTCCCTTATCTTGCGCTCTCAGATTTCCACATTTTCCGCTCACTATCGTACAACATTCAAGGAATTTCTGTTCCGGATGGAAATGCGCGGAGAACATGGCTCGTCGAGTACTTCGTATCAAAACCACGTGATTTCTACAGTCACTAAATCGAAACGTTATCCCAGCGTTTGCAGAATATTGTAAAGAGTGAGGGAGAGTAAATTATTGATGACTAAAGTCCCTGTTATGTGTGTCTGTTGTGTTTATTAAAGTTATGGAAAAACTAATGTGTCACCTGATCAGGTGATACTGGTCATGTCTATACGTCTATCAACCTTTCTCTATAGCATAATGAAGCAATGCATCACCAGCGGTGCCTACTACTCCTTCTCAGAAAAGAAATCTTATTATCCGCATCGAGGGCAGACATTTGTTACAAAGTGCGCTCCCTTTGCACCACAGCTTGTAACACTCCGGTTTAATCTACTGACTTATCCCGCTCGATCGGGATCTGATAGCAGCCCAAATAGATAATAACTAATGTGACCGTGTACCTAATGGGGCTGGCAATCGGATTGGACTGCTACGGAGATGCTACATTCCATTTTGTCCTTCTCGAATGCTGTAATAATAAAATGTCTGGTGGCAAGAAGAACAACAACACGGCTTCATTAATCAACGACCTATATTCATCACAAAAACACAAAGTAAGGAGACAGCCACTGCCTTCGTCGTACAGAATTAATAACGGCTAATCTCAGGACAGGTCCTTTCGTTATTCATTATCGTCACACGCAATTTCAATCATTGTAATCCAACACTATAATCCAACACTGCAATCCAACACTGTAATCCAATGATGCCGGCGCGGTAGACGCGTAATTACAAATATCGGCACAAAAATATCACTGATCACTCTATTAATTATACTTTTCCACCTTCCCGTATATTTCTAACACAAAGGGGTTAAACCACGGCGATGGCCACTCCCTTTGTCGGTACGGTCTTGCATTCCAGCAACAGACCTCCACCCGGCTCGGCCCGCAGCGCGTACCACACTCTACTGACTCAAAACTCGCTCTCGCTCTCGCAACCCGACACACACTATCGATTGTTTGTCCTGTCGACCTGTGCTGTCGCAAAACTTATAGTAAGGGCCTACGGACCCCTTACAAGCTCAACCAAGTGACATTTGTTTCATCCATACTCTGCACGCGCATTTAAAACGAACCAAATTAGAATGTGTGCACTATATTTCGACCTACTGCTCGTAAATCACTTGATTGGTGGACTCTTTACTTCTGTACTTCTGAGTCGGTAGAAACTGGAAGACTTCTGGCTGCGAATGCTGTGTATATGACCAGTGGTGATAGTAATGTAGGCTCTGAAGCGTTTTAGTAACCATTATATAGTTAAAGTTGAGCTGTGCTGCCAATTAGTTAATTTATTGTCGCGAAGTGAATAATGAAGCTGTATCTGGCGTAATGCTGAAACTGCCCACAACTCGTAGAAGGCATTTTCGTGAGATATTTAAGCATATATGACGAGTGTCAATTTCATTGTCATAGATTCATGGAACAAAATACAAAGTATGTATGTATTGGATGAACTTTATAACGAAGACGTTGTTCATACATGTTATTATTAGTAACTTAAATAATCAGTAATTACAGTCAAGAACTAGTGATAGCAGTAATGACCTTTTAAGAGCTATTTACTTTCGTGACCAAAACACAACCGAACGCTTTCTTTCTTGACTCCTCAGAAAATTATATTTTACTCCTCTTGGAATAACTATCCACAGGTTGGGAATCACACCTGTAGGAGGATACAAGACGATAGACAAAATTTCTGTTGTTATTATGAATAGCGGCTTGGTCTAAATATAAATGAAAACGTAAACAAATGCAGATAAGTGGGAAAAACAACCTTCTGGCGTTCGAATACAGCATTAGTATTGTCCTGCATGAAACAGTCATGTCGATTAAGTATCTAGACGCAACATTGCAAAGCGATATCAAGTGGAACGGGCACCTCAGGTTGGAAGCTGGGAAGAGGAATAGCGGATTTCATGTACTGGAAGACTTTTTGGGAAATGCAGATCATCTCTAAAACAAACGGCATATAGGACGCTACTACTGCCCATTATTGAGCACTGCTCTATCCCCTACAGGTAGGATTAAAGGAAGACACCGAAGCAATTCAGAAGCGTGCTGCTTGATATGTTACCGGCGGATTCGATGGTCACCCGAGTCTTACAGAAATGTTTCACAAACTCAAATGGGAATTCGTTCAGGTACGACGACGTTCTTCTCGCGGTACACACCCGAAAAAATATAGAGAACCGGCATTTGAAGCTGTCAGCATATCGATTCTACTGCCGCCAAAGTACATTTCGCGTAAGGATCACGAAGGTAAGACGCGAGAAAACAGGGCTTTTAAGGAACCATTTGCACTCGAGCACAGACAATATTTAATTTAGTTAACTTAGATTATATGTATCGATTTTTTAAGACAAGAGAATGCAAAATAAAGCAATTAACACCGCTCTCTTGTCACAGCGAGTAGGCATCAACACTCTCATGTCATTCGTTGTCCTAGAAGGACTTAATATTTTGTGCGGCTTCACAGTTAGCCATATTGATATTTATTAGCAGAAAAGAGGCGCAGAATTAATAAGTCGCTCTCATTTGTGAATGATCTGCCATTATGTATCTAGAATTTTACGTAAGTGTAATTTATATCGTAATGTATATGTTGAAATGAATATATGTTTATTCAATCGTATGCTTTTCTTTGTTTTAGTAGTTTTAGTCACTCCATTTTCATGATTGATGCTGAGGTCAGATATCAGACTCTGTCTACAAAAAAAAAATACATAATGAGCCCTGGCTACGTTCCGTACATCTTCGGACGTGCGAAGCTCGATTAATTCACGGCGTAAAATTTTAATCCTCAATTACTTATCCAAACAAATAACAATTATTATTATTACAAATTATTATTATTATATTTTAGTATTATTTTATTTTATATTTTTTATTTGTTACACTGGCGACCGTGACAGGACTCGAACCTGCAATCTTCGGATCAAGACGATATGTACGGTAAGACGCAGCACTTGCGCATCCACAATTGATTCCAAGCACATTTTTCATTCAAAATTATTTTTCTCAGCATTAAATTCAATATTCAGTTTCCATTCAGTAATTTTTTCCAAATTCCGCGAAATCTCATTATTCAGACGATTACATTCCGATCCAACAATACGCAAGTTACATTGCACAATATGGCCGACATTGTACAAGATTCAAGCAACATGGCTAGTCACCATTAACACGTATGCTACTTTCGATCTTTAAAGTCATCTCTCAATCATTCTCAGTCATTTAAACACACACATAGGCAGTACATTTTCACACTACGCGTTTAAACGATTTTTTTCTTGCACACAATTTACTCACGATATGGTAAAAACTCGACACCAGTACACAATGGAACAACAATCAAGTAATGCAAACATGGATACACAGACACATTCAGACACAGAAATTAATACAGACACGCAAATACATCAAAATAATCCGCTACAGACACAAATAAACGCCGAGAGGAGCAATTCAGAACCAAACCTGAGAGACCACGTCACGTCTAATGACGCGGCGGGGGCAAGCTCATTTTGCAATGAAAATTTTGGCGCTATACTGAATTCAATTTTGGAAGGCATATCCAATATTAAGCAAGATAATGACGAAAAATTCTCACAATTAATGACAGACAATGCAGCCTTCAGAAATGACATAAAATCAGACTTCGCCACACTGACTCAAAAGGTAGATGAAATTAATACACGTCTTTCCAAACAGGTCGACGATCTTACGGAAAAATTCGAAAATTTAGAATTACGACAAAGCGACAATGCCAATCACATCCATGACTTGACAAAAACCTGTGAAACTATTAATTGCAAACTAGAATCAAACACGCACGCATGTGACGAAATTAATTTAAAGGTGAATACAATAGAAACAAACGTAGCTGACATTCACAAACAGATTCACACAACAATACAGATAGAGGCTGAACCCCATTTGTCTCGCATTAATTCACAATTTAAAGAATGGACGGCACACAAAGACGAAATTTTTGAAGAATGTATACAAAACAAATTGCCACATATTGTGCACGATTCTGTAGTGGAATACATGAACAACAATAGACAAGTAATCGATGACGATATGCAAACAAAGACAACTCAATGCCAAGCACAACAGAATAGTACACCCACTACACATTTTTACACACACAGAAGAAAATCTCGATTCGGAAATGAACACATGTACACACACGAATTTCAACAGTCAAATACACAATACACTGACACGCATAGCAACAGATACCCATCACCTGAAATACAATACAATTATTCTGATGAAGAACCATGTACACACAGGGAAGAATTCAATGATTACACGGAAAGAAACAGACGAACACGTAACAAAGAAGAAGAAAGTCTATTCAAGCACCGTAAATTCCAACCTTTTATACCAGGCAAAAACACTGTACACCCTGTCATCTTCTTAAAAGCTTTTAGGAACGCATTCCCACGTTCGTGGAGCGACCACAAACGCATTGCGTACGTTGTGGATTACATTCAAGGGGACGCTGCTGTCTGGGCTTACCATGAAAGCGACAGATGTGTAACATACGAGCAGTTTGAACGCGCCTTCTTGAATAAGTTTTGGTCACCCACTGTGCAGGAACGCATCCGCAAACAAGTCACTGAACCCGAACACTTCAATCCTAAAAACGGCAACCTGCGCAGATATTTCGGGAAGTACCTAAACATGACACACTTCCTTAATGAACCAGTGAAACCAAAAGATGTGATCCGATCACTGAAAGCAAGACTTCCTTTTAATATTAAAGAGAAATTACTGTACTTACCGGATGACGATCCTGAATATTTTTTGGAAAAGTTAGATGCTGTTGATTTACTGTATGAAGAACACGAACCAACACACAACTCACGCAGTAGGAATCAACATGTCTACATTGCTACATTACCAAACACGCAGCAAAATTCACAACACACAGTAAATATGCAAAACAATCACCACAACTCACAGCTGCACACAAACAACTGCAACTACACACAGGGAGATAACCCGTACAAAAAACGAAGAAACAACAATTTTAATTCAAGAAGGAATAATGGAAACAACAACGGACACAAAGCCAAACAGAAACACTGGCAAAGAAACAACAACACAGATTACACAAGAAATGGAACACTTACACCGCACTTTAACCAGAACGACAACCAGTATTATGTGAGACAGTGGGAAACACCGCAACCGCCACCACAAAATCATATTCAGATGCCACAAGGGAATTTTGTGCAAACAAGCAACACAAACCAACAAGTGACTTCAGCCAACCGAAAACAGACAGGTGATTGGCAAAGACAATATCCAAATGTAAATATTATTGAGGTAGCTAATGAAGCTACAACTACACTTACCAATGACCAGACAAACCAGGTAAACTAGAACCAGTTATTACTGAGCCCCAGGTCGTGACTGAGGAACATTTGGGGGGCAACTTCAATTTAGAAACTATGTTTGAATACACACTTGCTAGTGAAACTGTGAAACAAGAAAAATTAACATTTACACAACAAGAGTTGCCTACACTATTCTTAAGATATAATGAAAGTGGAAACTTAGCTGATGATCTGATAAATGACAACACACAATGTCACAATGTAAAGAAAAGATTTGTACTGTCTTCCACCTCAGGCATTGTAGGAGGTATACCTACTAACATAATTATTGATACAGGAGCTGCTGTCAGTGTGATTTCTCACAATTTTTATACTATGATGAAGAAAACTTCTAAGATACCAGAGTTCCCAGTTCAGAACTGTTTAATATTAACTGCATTAGGTAATAAGTCAAGTAGAGTTAATAAGCAGGTATTTGTGACTGTTAATATGGGAAATGGAATCATACAATGGCCTTTCCTAGTTGTCCAAAACCTTGCTGCCAATTGTATATTGGGTATTGATTTTCTTTGCGAGAAGGACTGTACTATAGACTTCTCCAAAGGCATTTGTTATTTTAAGTATGAAGGCAGAGACATAGTTTTGAACTTGGACACTCGACCAGTAGACCATAACAAGCACTGTTCTGGCTACAAGATACAGATTATACGTGAGACTGACATAGATTCCACACAACAACCTGTATCACACGGTGAGGTAGTGAATGATGTACTTACACAAATTAATTCTAAGTTATCAGAATGTGATGCTATTAATGTAGAGGAGAGATCCCAGCTTAAACATATTTTACTTAAGAATAAGGATGTTTTCACTAGTAAGCCAGGTAGGATCAACACATATATGTATATGATTGAAGTCAAGCCTCACCAAATCTATTACCACAAGTCATACAATGTACCTCTAGCTCTGCGACCTGCAGTTTGGGAAGAACTAAAGAAAATGATTACATGGAATATTATAGAACCATCAACATCTCCATATTGTAGCCCTTTGCATGTAGTGAAAAGACACAATGGAAGTATCAGGTTAGTATTAGATGCAAGAGCTATCAACCAAATTATCTTACCTGTGAGGACACAACCAGAAAATCTTGATGAACAACTTCAGAAGTTCTTGGATGCAAAATATTTCTCTACAATAGACCTTAAAAATTCGTTTTGGCAGGTGCCAATAAGCAAAGAATCCAGAAAATATACAGCCTTTATGTTTGGTGGCAGAACTTATCAATTTTGTGTATTACCATTTGGCCTAAATGTAAGCTCAGGAGTATTCATTACTGCACTAAACTCTGTACTCGGTGATGATTTACTAGAAACTGTTACACACTATGTAGATGACATACTGATTGCCTCAAAAACCTGGAAGGATCACACTGATACCCTGAACACTTTACTATGCAGATTCACACAAGCTGGTATCACTGCCAATATTTGTAAATCTAGATTTGCTTGTTGTGAGATCAAATACCTAGGACACATCATCAACACACAAGGCATTAAACCTGACCCTTCAAAATTAGATGCTATCAGACATTTCCCCAGTCCCACTAATAAGAAACAGTTAAAATCATTTCTCGGTCTATGCTCATTTTTCAGACGATTCATACCTAAACAGTTACTCAATAGCAGATACTTACTAAACTTATTAAAGAAGAACCAGGTATGGATTTGGAACCAAGACTGTGAAAATGACTTTACTAAAATCAAAGAAGCCTTAGTAAATTCTAACATGCTGGAACATCCAGACTTCAATTTGAACTTTTGTATTACTTGTGATGCATCAAACATTGGTTTGGGATGTTGTTTATTTCAACTTGTTAATACAGAAACTTCAGAACATATTAAGATCATTGGTTTTGCCAGTCGTACTTTAACAGAATGTGAAAGATCTTACTCCACCACAGAATTGGAAACATTATCTATTATATGGGCATTTAAAAAGTTTAATTATTATCTGTATGGAAGACACACCATTATATACACTGACCATCAAGCACTTACATTCCTTTTGTCATGTAAACTCATTCATCCTAGACTTACACGATGGGCACTTGCATTACAGAATTACTCTTTTGAAATCAAGCACATCAAGGGAAAAGACAACATAATAGCTGACACACTTTCAAGACTACCGCAAGGATTACATCATAACAATACAGACTTTGAGAACACACACGATTACAGAATACTACTCATGCAAGACAAACAGTTTACACAATACTACACAGACCTATGCAAGAACATGGCAACACTACAAGATTCAGATCCACACTGGTACAAAATAAAACAAATCATAGTACAACAACACAATGACACTTTACAAGACAGATACATGTTACACAACAACATACTTTTCTACAAAAGACACACAAATGCTACTAACTGGTGCGTTTGCATACCACAAGATTCTGTACACAATCTCGTTGCACACACTCACACAGTTTGGGGACACTACGGAACAAAGAAATGTCTAAACAAGTTACATACATATTGCTATTTTCCAAACATGAGAAGAAAAATACATGATGTTATCAGCAAATGTCTCATATGTCAAAAATCCAAGCCACAAAATCAATCCACCAAAACAGATTTGCACTCTATCTTACCTACTGGACCTAGAGAGATACTTTGTACAGATGTTAGCGGACCTCATCCAACTAGCATCGGAGGTTGCAAATACATTCTAGCATTTTATGACATATTTTCTAAGCACATCAAACTTTTTGCCATTAAGTCACCCACAGCAAACACCATCATCAGAAGATTCACGAATGATTACATGCCATACTGTGGAAAACCTAAAGCCATTCTATCAGATAACGCCAAGTATTATGCAGGATTCACCTGGAGAAAATTTCTAAAGGACAATAACATTAAGAGCATCTTTATTTCAAAGTTTCATTCATCAGCCAACCCTTGTGAGAGAGTTTTTAGAGAATTAAATAGATTCATGAGAACTTATACCTCAACACAGCACACAAACTGGATACATTACCTAGCACTTTTTGAGGAAATACACAACAATTTAAATATATACAACACACCCTACACTCCCAGAGAAATCATGTTTGACACAAAGGAAACTAATGAATGGAGCAACCCACTTCCAAAATTTTCTGACACCAAACCTTCACACGAGGAAAAGGTAAGGGAAGTACTCATGGCAATTACTGAACAAGCTGACATTAGAAATAAGAACTATGGTGCTAATCTGAAAAGAAGGCAAAACTTTACAATAGGCATGCAAGTTTTACTTAAGACCCACTACAAATCGTCATTACCTCTAAAACGTAATGTTAAGTGGCGTCCGCTATATGAAGGTCCTTACACAATCATTGATATACCACATCCTGGAGCATATCTGTTACAAAACCCCAAGAATAAGAGAATTTTAGGTTTGTACCCTCACAAAGATTTGAAAACTTTTAGCCCTTAGCAGAGTATGCTGATACAAAAACAAGGTAAGTCACATCTGGTACTTCAAGCTGGAAGAAGAAGAAGATATAAGCTATAATCTTAAGTATCTACATTTTACAGCAGCAGCAAGAAGATAAGACACAGGAAGAACTAACAATTTTCATGCAAAGCACAGTTACTGATTATATTTGTTAATACCTTGCAGACAAGCTGACAGACTAAATGACCGGAGACAATTGCTGCTCTGAACCTGATATATTAATTGGCATGATAGACACTTGATTTTCTATTCACACTCACACCACAATCCACATGAACACAACATGCACAAAAAACTCTACAGGAAATGACAAATGAAATTAATTGAGCAAGGCTATATACTTTATTTTATTTGTAAATGATACTTTGTGCATGTGCTAATTTGGAATTGATTGTGGATGTGACGTGTCGTGTCTTATTGTAATCATGACTTTTCAGGACAGATCATCTCAAGGATGTTTTCTAACCTATTATGAAAGTTTATGTTGCAGGAAACATTTAATGAGGAAGAACACTTATTGTGTAGTACTGATGTAAATGAAAATATACTTAAAAGGAAAACTTTATTAAAAAGGGGAAGAGACCTATAAAAGAAAATGGATTTTCTGAATGTATCACAATACACTGAACCTATTAGATAATTTTTTTTTTATGTCTGACCCATATATATTTGTAAATATCTAGTTTAATGCAACTGAAAAATATAAAATATGTATATGTATTACGAAACAATGTAGTGTAAATGTATAGATACATGTTTCACAGAAAATTTTTATATCTATGTAAATATGTAACAGAAAACTGTACTCAAAGTGAAGTGATATTTGTTATGTTTTGTGCTCTCTGTTGTGAACGAACATTTTGTTTTGCAACGAACAATGTATGAATAAGTTGTGTGCAAATATTAAAAAAAAAACGGTTCACTGCGCTCATGATGGGACACTATAGGTGACGTGAGTAGCAAAACCACGGCACACTTTTCGGCGAAACGACGACACAATATCCAGGAGACGACATAAGCTTTTTGGAAGACGAAATATGGAGGTTATTGAGTAGATGTAACACGGACTGGTCAGTATGGAACCACTGACACCATGAATTCCTACCAAGACGAAACCACATTTTTAACTACGTCTTCCAAAGCACGCTTCATTGCGGGACTGTTGATCTCCAACTTGTTTCTTCAAGAACTTTCGTCTCAATGTAAACAAAACGTGTGACACGTGACATTTATTTTATAGTGCAATGACTTTAGCACAGTATAAACCTTTACTAACAAGTGACATTCTAAAGAGAATATGTTCACATATCTCTGAATATGCACCAAACCATTAATTAATTTTATTTATTGAATGAACATGTGTAATAACATTTTGAAGTGAAAGAGGACAACGGACTATATGCCCAACAAAATTTTTACAAAGTAACAGCACAAGTGAATACGAACTATGAAATTCGTTACAGTCTGTGTAGAATTGTTACATAAAATTGAGAACTGCATACAGCGTAGCAGTGATAGCACTGTGCCACTACGCAGGCCTCTGATACCGGAGTTCCCGAGTTCAATACTGCTCGAAAGCGAATATTTTTATTTTTCTTTTCACTTTCATTGATCTTGTATGTAAATATTATTTATGTATTTTTGTGGATGTACGACATTTTATGATATTTTAAGTATGTTGAATCTGTGAAACAAGATACGTAATAACTTATGATTCATGATATGACAAATAAAGAAAATACGTCAACAAATTGCTCAGCTGCAGGTGGTACACCTTTGCTCTCGCAATTTGGGGGGCAGTTTAAGGAACCATTTGCACTCGAGCACAGACAATATTTAATTTAGTTAACTTAGATTATATGTATCGATTTTTTAAGACAAGAGAATGCAAAATAAAGCAATTAACACCGCTCTCTTGTCACAGCGAGTAGGCATCAACACTCTCATGTCATTCGTTGTCCTAGAAGGACTTAATATTTTGTGCGGCTTCACAGTTAGCCATATTGATATTTATTAGCAGAAAAGAGGCGCAGAATTAATAAGTCGCTCTCATTTGTGAATGATCTGCCATTATGTATCTAGAATTTTACGTAAGTGTAATTTATATCGTAATGTATATGTTGAAATGAATATATGTTTATTCAATCGTATGCTTTTCTTTGTTTTAGTAGTTTTAGTCAATCCATTTTCATGATTGATGCTGAGGTCAGATATCAGACTCTGTCTACAAAAAAAAAATACATAATGAGCCCTGGCTACGTTCCGTACATCTTCGGACGTGCGAAGCTCGATTAATTCACGGCGTAAAATTTTAATCCTCAATTACTTATCCAAACAAATAACAATTATTATTATTACAAATTATTATTATTATATTTTAGTATTATTTTATTTTATATTTTTTATTTGTTACAGGCTCTTACGGATGTATATAGACTAGCAATATATGTTAGGATGGACATAACTGACTAGAGAGTGATTTCCAAGGACTCTACAAACAATATTTTTATCTTGGCAGTGATGATATGCGGAACCACTACTAGCAACATTTACAAACCACCAATACTGATCTGGCTCACACCCCCATTTAGAGTTTTTACTGTCCCTGCCATCTACGTTGGAGACTTTAATAGGCACCATCATGCTTGGGGATATAGTGGCATCCAAATCAATCTAGTGATTATCTCGAACTAGAAGTCTGGATATGTATGTGTATAGAAATAAGCTTATTTTAAATTAGTCTAAACTTTACGGGTGTATAAAGTTACTACTACTACCTTAGTAAATTCAACTGCTAAAACTCGGTGGAATCTTAAAAAAGCGAACTGTCAACAGTACGCTGCCAAACTCGACGAGACTGTTGATTTCATTCCTGGGCAAATTAAGAACAGTAACAGATTTACTAAAGTTGTGAAAGAGGTAGCAAAAAGAACGATACCCAGAGACCACAAGAAACAATACATCCCCGGATGGTCCTATGAATGTGATGAGCTATACGAAGAATATCAACTTACACAATCAAATAAAATAGCAGACGAACTTCATCAAACTCTGAATGACCACTGAAGAAGGAAATGGCAAGAAGCTACAGAAAGTCTCGACTTCATCCGTTCGAGTCGTAAAGCGTGACGGCTAATGAAGAAATTGGGCGCAGATTCTAAGCCTGAGAGATCCGAGCACAAAATCACACCAAACGAAGCCGCGACTCGCTTACTTAAGAAATCTAAAGCACCTCTGAACAAGAACAGCACTGGATGTGTGAAGACACAGTTACGATCCAAACGCCTTCAGCTGATTTCCCATCCAGAGCTGTCACGCGAGTTCACAACCTATGACCAGAGGGGAGCCTCGCACGTGTGCGTACAAACAAAGCGGCTGCTTTCAACGAAGTGCATCCAGACCTCCTGAAAAATGCAAGCCCGAAAACTAAGCAATGTTACAGCAATATAATACGATACTGATCACTGGAAAATTGCCAACAAAATTTAGTGCTGCAAAGATAATAGTCGTCAAAAAACATGGTAAAGATCATTGCGAAGCATAACATTACAGACCCATACCACTAATTAGTCTAGTTTATAACCTACTAAAAAGAATATTGCTAAACCGAATTCAGCCATTAGCTGAAAAAGTAACTCCGCGGAACCAAGCCGGTATTCAAAAGAAACGCAACTGTTGTGATCAGGCATTGGTACTAACAGCTTTCATCGAAGCAGGGTACCAACGTAAATTAAAGAGGCAGTAGCATTTGTTGACCTTACTGCCGTATATGATACCGTATGGTGCCATAAGCTATTATTTAAATTTGCAGAAATCATACCATGTAAAAAGTTGGTTACTTTAATTGATGGCACGCTCAGCAAGAGACGATATCAAGTATTCCTCGGAGACAAAGGAAGCAAATGGCGAAAGCTGAAGGAAGGGCTACCGCAGGCCTCTGTGTTATCACCAAGCCTATTTAATATTTATATAGCGATATGCCCAAACTACCGCTAAAAATATACAATTTGCTGACGGCCTAGCACTAGCTTATCCAGCAAGAAAGCTGGAAGATCGTGAAGGGTCTTTGACCCTAGACGTACACATAATGAGCGAGTATTTCAAGAACTGGAGACTGAAGCCAAATTGTGCAAAAACAGGGGTAAATTCTTACAATCTTAATAATAGCGAGATAAATCGCAAATTAAATGTGGCCTTCGAAATGTCCCTCTGGAACATGAGACACCAGAATACTGCGGGATCCCACCTTTAAGAACCATTTACAAACCGTAGGAAAAAGGTGAATACCAAAATTAATATTGTCATAAAACTGGCTGAATCAGGCTGGGACGCAAATGTAGACAATCTTCGCACTGCTACGTTGACATTAGTTCATTCCATGGCAGAATAATGTCCTCCAGTACGGAAAAATAGTATGCATACTATGCATACTTGAGCTCAAATTCAAATAAGCAGTAAGAATAAACACTGATACGACTAAAACTACACCACTTGCATGGCTTCCTGTATTATGTACGCTGAAGCGCCAAAGAAACTGTTATTGACATGCCTATTGAAATACAGAGATATGTAAACCAGCAGAATACGGCGCTGCGGTCGGAAACACCCATGTAAGACAAGTGTCTAGCGCAGTTGTCAGATCGGTTAGTGCTGCTACAATGGCAGGTTATCAAGATTTAAGTGAGTTTGAACGTGGTGTTACAGTCGGCGCACGAGTGATGAGACACAGCATCTCCGAGGTAGCGATGAAGTGGAGATTTTTCCGTACGACCATTTCACGAGTATACCATGAATGTCAGGAATCCGGTAAAATATCAAATCTCCGACATTGCCGCGGCCGGACAAAGATCCCGCAGGAACGGGACAAACGACGATTGAAAATAATCGTTCAACGTGACAAAAGTTCAACCTTTTCTCAAATTACAGCAGATTTCAATGCTGGGCCAGAAACAAATGTGAGCGTGCGAGCCATTCAACGAATCATCATAGATATGATGCATGACACAAACCCTTACGCCTTGCCTGGGCCCGTCAACAGCGACATTGGACTGTTCATGACTGGAAAGATGTTGCCTGGTCGGACGAGTCTCGTTTCAAATTGCAACGAGCGGATAGACGTGCACAGGTATGGAGACAGCCTCATGTTTCAATGGAACCTGCATGTCAGCAGAGGACTGTTCAAGCTGGTGGAGGCTCCGCAATAGTGTGGGGCGTGTGCAGTTGGAGTAATATGGGACTCCTGATACAGGACAATGCGACATCCCACACGTCGATAATTGCTACAGAGTGGCTCCAGGAACACTTCTGAGTTTGAACACTTCCGCTGGTCACCAATCTCCCCAAACATGAACACTATTGAGCGTATTTTGGATGCTTCCCAACGTGCTGTTCAGAAGAGATCTCCACCCCCTCGTACAGCTACGGATTTGTGGACTGCCCTGCAGGATTCCTGGTGTCAGTTCCCTCTACTTCAGACATAAGTCGAGTCCATGCCACGTCGTGTTGCGGCGTCTGCTCACGGGGCCTTACATAATATTAGGCAGATGAACGAGTTTCGTTGGCTCTTCAGTGTAATACTTCAACTCCAAAAATAAGACGAGAAACAAGAGCAACAATTTATGATGTTTGTCAAGAATGGAAAGAAGTTTGGCAGAAGTTTCCTCCAACCAATTCTGATCTTATAATTGACCCCAACAATCGGGTGAACGGAACTGGCCTTCCCAGAAAATTATGGACACCCATGAATCGATTCCGTAAAGGATATGAAAGATGTGGTGCCTGATTGTATGAATAGGGGTTCGAAGATGCCCCAGCGTGTGACTGTGGGATACTGTGCAAACTATGTAGCACCTGACTGAAGAGGATATACTATGAAAACATCCTGGTGGACTCAGCGAGCTGCTCTTGGTTGACACAAAGAACTGTAGAGTTGTCTAGAGACTCAGATATTCAGTTATAACATTTTCTCTGGATTGTTTGTTTGCTTATTTATATGATGTATATTTCTCTGTATATTTAACCTTTGATACGCACATCAAAAACGTTTTACATCACACCGGTTCCCAGAACACCTGAAGATAGACGTTGACTGTGGATATTGTGTGACATACGTAGTCCCTTTGACTGTTCAGAGATGTCACTAAACCCGCCCAAAGATGTAAACAACCATACACGAGCAGCATCTATTAGACGGAGGGGGTCCAACAGCCGGATCAGTTCCAGTCATTCCACCAGGAAGGAGGTAGACGGCTCGTGTTGTCTGTAGTTCATCCACGCCTAGACGGTCCTTACCGCGGTTCGATCGCGTCCACACTGTGCCAGGAAGGGCTCTCAACAAAGCAAGTTTCCAGGCGTCTCGGAGTGAACCAAAGCGATGTTTCGGAAATGGAGGAGATACAGAGAGCCAGGAACTGTCAATGACATGCCTCGTTCAGGCCGCCCAAGGGCTACTACTGCAGTGGATGCCGGCTACCTACGGATTATGGCTCAGAGGAACCCTGACAGCAACGCCACCATGTTGAATAATGTTTTTCGTGCAGCCACAGGACGTCGTGTTACGACTCAAACTGTGCGCAATAGGCTGCATGATGTGCACTTCCGACGTCCATGGCAAGGTCCATCTTTGCAACCATGACACCATGCAGCGCGGTACAGATGGGCCCAACAACATACCGAAGGACCGTTCTCTTCACCGATAAGTGTTGCTTATGCGTTCAACCTGACAATCGTCGGAGACGCGTTTGGAGGCGACCCGGTCAGGCTGAACGTCTTAGACACACTGCCTAGCGAGTGCAGCAAGGTGGAGGTTCCCTGCTGTTTTGTGGTTGCATCATGTGGGGCCGACGTACGCCGCTGGTTATCATGGAAGACGCCGTAACGGTTGTATGATACGTGAATGATAGTGCAACCATATCGGCCGCATATTGGCGAGGCATTCGTCTTCATGGACGACAATTCACGCCCCCATCGTGCACGTCTTGTGAATGACTTCCTTCAGGATAGCGACATCGGTCGACTAGAGAGGCCAGCATGTTCTCCAGACATGAACCCTACCGAACTTGCATGGGATAGATCGAAAAGGGCTGTTTATGGAAGACGTGAACCACCAATCCCTCTGATGGATCTACGCCGAATCGCCGTTGAGGAGTGGGGCAATCTGTCCCAATAGTGCCTTGATGAACTTGTGGATCGTATGCCACTACGAAGACAGGCATACATCAATACAAGAGGACGTGCTACTTGGTATTAGAGGTACCGCTTTGTACAGCTATCTGGACAGCAACCTCTGAAGGGTTCGCTGTATAGTGGTACAACATGCAATATGTGGTTTTCATGAGCAATAAAAAGGGTGGAAATGATGTGAACGTTGATCTCTATTATAATTTTCTGTACAGGTTCCGGTTGAAATGGTTCAATTGGCTCTAAGCACTATGGGACATAACATTTGAGTTCATCAGTCCCCTAGACTTAGAACTACTTAAACCTAACTAACGTAAGGACATCACACACATCCATGTCCGAGGAAGGATTCGAACCTGCGACCGTAGCAGCAGTGCGGTTCCGGACTGAAGCGGCTAGAACCGCTCGGCCACAACGGCCAGCCAAGTTCCGGAACTTTCGGAACGGAGTTGATGCAAAGCTTTGATGTGTGTATATGAAGCCCTAAAGATTGATTAACAATACATGCCATACAAATATAAACTTCATGTAGTACTCCTCATCGTTGTTCTTTGAGTGTGTGTGTGTAAGGCGGCTCAGTTGTTGACAATAAATGCAAGCACTGATGACTACACCTCGTGAAAGTAGTTCGTAGATCGTAGACGTTGCTGATCCACTAGATGCCTAACATTATCATTTGCAAATGGGCGCAGGTCTTTATACAGGGAGTTGTTGCTTTGCTTGGGCTCAGCCAATTATGTTAGCATACAGACACTATTTATTGTACCAGTGATGATGCAGGTTAGGAATGATCCGTGTTATTTACGAGCTAATTGAAGACGAGCAAGCAGAGATGCACATATGGCCACCCACTGATGTTTGTGGTTTTTGCTCAGAGCATGCGGTATTCTTACAACCGAATTTTGAACCTACCCCAATGCACGCAAATGTCACGCGATGGTGCAATGATCACGTCTGACAGTTTTCGAGTCCACTGAAGGTATCATTGTGGGTTCCTGCGTTTCCACGGTCTTCATCAAAGCCCGAAGGTCTTCCTGAAGGAGGAGAGTCATTAATCTCAAAACGACCCTCCTTAAAACGAGAAAACCATTTTCTTGTCGTGCTCTGTCCTATGGCGTTATCCCCATACAAGGCGCAAGTGTTTCTGGCTGCCTCCATTGCTATCATCCCTGCACTGAACTCAAACAGAAGAATATGTCGGGAATGTTCCGATTTCTCCAATTGGCACTCCATCCTCTAGCGTCGACAGTGTTACTCCATAAATCCAAAGGACAATATGACATAATGTAAACTCAAATAGGAACACTGAACTACAAATAAAAAATGACAATCGATAAACTAACCCATAGCAACCGGAATACCAACACGCGGAACCAAAACACTGCGAAGTTAGGCACCAACCTCATACGTACAAAAAGAATATATCATTTTCTGCTTATTTTAAAAATGACAAACTCCGTCCGAACAGGTCTTGGAAGGACCAACGTTATCGACCGGCCGCCGTGTCATCCTCAGCCCACAGGCGTCACTGAATGTGGATATGGAGGGGCATGTGGTCAGCACACCGCTCTCCCTGCCGTATCTCAGTTTACGAGACCGGAGCCGCTACTTGTCAATCAAGTAGCTCCTCAGTTTGCCTCACAAGGGCTGAGTGCACCCCGCTTGCTAACAGCGCTCGGCAGAATGGATGGTCACCCATCCAAGTGCTAGCCCAGGTCGACAGCGATTAACTTCGGTGATCTGAAGGCAATGGTTGTTACCACTGCGGCAAGGCCGTTGGAATTTAAAAATGAAAATGTTCAATGGAAGTTCTTTTTCATTCTAAAGTGTAGCTACACGCTAATGTTGATGATGGGGAGTGAGGGAGCGAGTAATATCTGATTGCACACAGGAGTAATGGTCTCAGAAAGGTAGAGAAGCAGCCGACTGCTGTTCACCCTGTCCCTCATATATATCAGATATGCGCTATTAAACGTTTTTCTCGTTTCACTTATCATTGTCGAATCCACTCTAATAAGCCGTTGATATAGCCACAGCCCCTTAGAAATCGATCTTGTTATTCTTGTTGTACTAGAAATAAAGACTACAAATATAATTATTTACCGCATCTGTCACAAAATTTTAAATGTAACTGAGCTTAACATTTTTTGTTAGAAGACTAAAAGAATTTAGTAATTTTTACACAGCTTGTATGCAACATATTAAGCATACTTGTTTCCAAATACCGCGTATTATCATACACTTTAAATGATATTCGTAGAGACTGCAACAGAAAACTGGCGCACTATGCGTTGCCTTGGTTTTTTGGGAGAACGTTAATGCATTTTAGTTTCTGTAAACCCTTAAATCAACACAAGGGCTCGGTGTTTTTGCATCAAACCACAATAGCCTCGCCGCTCTAATTTACAACCAGAGAAGTTAACAAAAAGTCTCCGTCAGAGCTGCGTTTTATAAACGGGCGCTAACCACTACAGCGGCTTCAGAATTTGTAACACGTGGCTTAATTTACGGTTTAGTAGCTGCCATAATGCGTTTAACAGCCTTCACTCCGTGACAGCTTGCACAGCACAAACCCCCAGTTTTTCCTGCCCTGGGCGGATCATAACAGCTTACCGGGGGCTATACATCACTTTTTAAAAAGTTCAAGGAGCGGATTTTGGCAGCGCTCGTTAATCACCATGCTGACGCCTCTGCGATGAATGGGAAAGATCTGTTTGCCGGTCATCGGACGCTGCCGGAGAAGTGGACAGCTGACGACGTGTTGAAACTGGGTCTCTGCCCCCACTCACGGTTCTCCAACGCCGTCGTTACCGCAGTGGAATTTGCTTCATGATTTACAAAGGAATGGAACGTATAGGGCAATGCTACAGTTCTTCATTCAAGTCATCTCTCTCTCTCTCTCTCTCTCTCTCTCTCTCTCTCTCCTCCCTCTCCCCCTTTAGAAGGTAAAGTTAAAGCTGTCCTCATTACATATGTTGGCCTGGATACCACACAGTTTCATTAAGCATGGTAAAAATGACGCTGGTACGCCACTGCCATCCTCCGACCGCTGGCCGGAGTGGCCGAGCGGTTCTAGGCGCTTCAGTCTGGAACCGCGCGACCGCTACGGTCGCAGGTTCGAATCCTGCCTTGGGCATGGATGTGTGTGATGTCATTAGGTTAGTTAGGTTTAAGTAGTTCTAAGCTCTAGGGGACTGATGACCTCAGAAGTTCAGTCACACAGTGCTCAGAGCCATTTGAACAATCATCCGACCTCACAACCTGTTGCAGTAGGAACCACAGTTCACTGCAGACGCCAAACCACGGTGCAGCTACGCCGTGTTTCCACATACACTGCCAATGGTCGGAGGTAACAGAAATGATAAGTAACAGAAAAAATCCTAGGAAACACTGCCGATTGGACTCGGAACTCATTGACTGGTAGTAATACAGTTACTAACTCAGTTCTCACTTTGATTTTTTACATCATTGTCTTTTCGAGAAAGCTTCCATTGCCCACATGTTCTAAAGAACAGACACCATTGATGCCTGCAGCCATCTAGAATGAAGTTAGAATTATATATTAATATATTCAGCTGCTGACGGGCGTTGATACGTATCAACGGGGACAGGTGAAAATGTGTGCCCCAGGACTCGAAACCAGAATCTCCTGCTTACATGGCGACGGTCTATCCATCTGAGCCACCGAGGGCACAGACGATAGTACGACTGCAGGGACTATCTCGGGCACGCTTCCCGCGAGACCAACATTCTCACCTTATATGTCCACACATTACATTCGTGAAGCGTGCGCGAGATAGTCCCTGCTGTCCCACTATCCTGTGTGCCCTCCGGGGCTCAGATGGATAGTGTGTTCCTGTCTGTGACGCATCGTCAAGGGTAACCGCAGCCATAGTGTCCGAGCTGATAGTCCATGCTGCTGCAAACATCGTCGAACTGTTCGTGCAGATGATTGTTGTCTTGCAAACGTCCCCACCTGTTGACTCAGGGATCGAGACTTGGCTGCACGATCCGTTACAGCCATGTGGATAAGATGCCTGTCATCTCGACTGCTAGTAATACGAGGCCGTTGGGATCCAGCACGGCGTTCCGTATTACCCTCCTGAACCCACCGATTCCATATTCTGCTAACAGTCATTGGATCTCGACCAACGCGAGCAGCAATATCGCGATACGATAAACCGCAATCGCGACAGGCTACAATCCGACCATTATCAAAGTCGGAAACGTAATGGTACGTATTTCTCCTCCTTACACGAGACATCACATCAACGTTTCACCAGGCCGGTCGACTGCTGTTTATGTATGAGAAATCGGTTCGAAACTTTCCTCATGTCAGTTCGTTGTAGGTGTCGCCACAGGCGCCAACCTTGTGTGAATGCTCGGAAAAGCTTATCATTTGCATATCACAGCATCTACTTCTTGTCGGTTAAATTTCGCGTCTGTAGTACGTCATCTTCGTGGTGTAGCAATTTTAATGGCCAGTAGTGTACTTTTGTCGTCGATGTATCGTCTCCCTCCTTTGTGCGTTTGACATTCTACTTCACTTGTTGCTATAGTCTTCTGGGCAAAATAACTTAGTGTATGATGCTAATATCCATTAAAAATTTCCTTTACGCTTTTCAGTTTGAAACCTTTTTTTTTTCCATTAGCCGGCCGCGGTGGTCTAGCGGTTCTAGGCGCTCAGTCCGGAACCGCGGGACTGCTACGGTCGCAGGTTCGAATCCTGCCTCGGGCATGGATGTGTGTGATGTCCTTAGGTTAGTTAGGTTTAAGTAGTTCTAAGTTCTAGGGGACTGATGACCACAGATGTTAAGTCCCATAGTGCTCAGAGCCAATTTTTTTCCATTAGGTTGGAGGAAGTCTGCAGATCTTCCTGTCTTAAGGCTTCTAAGAGTGTAGAAGTTATGACATTTGTTTCATACTTCGTGGCCGTCTAATGTACAAACGTAAGGCTTTCAATCTGACATTCTCTGAACCCAACCTACCATTTTATGTTATTTTACTACTCATTCCGGCTAACTCTGTACCATTTATGTTTCCGTATCTATCCATTGACTATGGACAGAAATTTTTTTGCTATTACCTTGCGCAAAAGCAGTGTGTATACTATGTAGAATGACTTGGACAGTAATCATGTATTTTCGTGTCTACTTCTTGGGGCTATATCAATATTTTTCAATTTACTCTTCGTAAAACCTCTTTTAACTTTAGCCATAACTTTCTCCCCATCCACGGCTCTAATTTTTAGCGGATAGGCGCTATAAATAAATTTTAGCTTGGCAGATACCTTAACGGACATTTTATGGATCTATGTTCGTACATTCCAATCCTCTACGACTCAAAATGATGATATTTAGTTTTATTTATATTTGCTGTACATGCTGAAAATTAATATGTTTTTGTTTCAGGTTCTAAACGCTTCGAATGCCCTTCACTTCTTACCATAACTCACAAAGTATGGTATAGTTGGTATGGTCACCTGCCTCTTTTGTAGTTCTGTCCTTGTCAGCTTAGCACTAGTAGTAGAGAACTGGCATATCAAATTGATATGCAAATTAATTAAATTGATCAATTAATTACCCCCACTCTCTCATCCCCCCACGCCCCCCAGCCATGCGCATCCCAGCCCTCAGACGACGTCACGAGTTTTCTCAGCATGCCCCAGTCCCTTCCTCCACATCCACCCCTCCCCCTCTCCCATCACTCTCACCACCAACTTACTCTATTGGCAGAAATCTTGAATTTTCGCGGAAATTTCGAAATTTCGTGGGAATTTCTTTGTCCCAGGTTTGTGCTGACATCCCACCCCACCCCTACCTGAGAATTGATGGGAAATTAAAATTGGCACTACCCTTTCTGGGACCCAGACCCTGGTCCTCCTGGGTAGAAAGCCCATGTGTACTCCCCTAACACAATTAAAACACTAGAGACACTTGGAACTGATGGGAAATTAAATGTGGCTGTCTACTTTCTGGGACTCGAACCCTGATTATACTGAATGGAAAGCCCAAGTGTACCCGCTAACACATGGAAACGGACCTGACGTTGGAGAGGAAGGTTATGTTAGTTTACTTTGGCCGAGAAACAAATTAATTACATAATTAATCACAACGATTGGGCCTACTTACACAACCATATGCATAGTGCTACACAAAGATGGCCTAAAATCTCACTACAACTCAAAAACTGATGTTATCATACAAATGGAGTTATCTTATTGGGAAAAATTTCGCAGTACCACTTGAAACTAGGGACAGACACATTCAAACTCTATCCTACACCTACAAGCTGGAGTGAAAGAGGCTGGGGGTGGAGGGGTGGGGGGTAAGGTACTATCTTTATACATTTTAGTGGGAAATAGTACATCTGATGAGATGCTGGTGTTGGGCAGAGAGGAGTTAAAAAAGTGTATTACCTTTAAGCATACAGCATCTATCGTTTTTTGTCGTCAGAGTTCGCTACAGATGTCTGCTCAAAAACCATCCTGCGGCCCAGGTAATTGAAGCCAATCATGCTACCACAACTGAAGGCAAAAAAATGCGTCACAGTTCTAATTACACTTCGAAACTGTTGTGCAAAATCCCGCACTCGTAATGAATGGGTCATAATGCAGCATATGCACTGGAGACAATCTTCGTCCAAAAAGACTGCAGAGGAGATGGTAGTTGAACGTGCAGTTTCCTCGATAGGCATCCACAAACGTCCGAAAATCGAGGCCCCCTTCCTTCCACCCTCCACCCCTCCCTCCCTCCCTCCCTCCATCCTTCCTCCCTCCCCCCCTCCGGACAGAAAATCGGCTGTGTCTGGCGAAAATCACAGCAGGCACAACACCCCACCCCTACCCCTCAGCTGCCCACCATTCACTGATGGGAAACAATTGAATTTGATGTCAATGCATCTATAATCAAGCATCTATTTAAAAAAGCAAAACACAGTTGTGACCATAATAAGTGTCCCCTTCCCACGAAAATAGGTAAAGCCCATTTTCTTTTAGTTTTATGAGAAAAATCGGTATAGTTTCTACGTTCGACTGCGATCGCATCTCATTATTCTGTGACGTCCAGGAAAGTATACCGCCACCGATCACAAATGATCAGCAGAGACATGAACACCCAGCGCGAAATCAGGAAAAAAAGAAACTTCGACTATTTTGATGTGAGAACTACTGATCACCACAGAATGTCCACCTTATTCCGAAACTGTCATCGGAGTACAGAAAAAGCGAGAATTTAAACTCCAAAGAAAGAAAGATCTATACTAAGCAAATTCTTCCTCGATAGTTTAAGGAAGTAGTTTTTCATTTTACAGTTTATCACCATAGTTTATCGTAGAGAAACCTGCAAGAAGAATGCGCTGGAAATATATTTCTTACATTGGGATAGTAACAGTCCTGCATTCCATACGACTAATAGGTTGGAAACCGCAATGATCTCACATAATAGCGTGTTTTAAGTGCAGAACATTGTAGCCTCAGGAGGGCATGTGTTTATGTTCTCTCTTAGCAGTACCTTCTTGGTAATGACGCCACACAATAGAACAATACTTTAGAATTGCCAGCTCAGTTGATTTAGGTAAAACGCAGCAAACTCCTTCTGTCTGGAGCTTCATCATGCCTAAAAACCACCTGCTCCTTGTTCTTAACCGTTTGTTATATCATAACAACAATTTCATATCTACTGTACACCCATAAGAGGTGCTAACTGTTGTGGTTGGCAGGAGAGCCAACACCGTGTCACTAGAGGAAGCCGAAAGGCACGTGTTTTAGCTCACACAGGCTAGCGTGAGGTCTGGAACAGGACAAGGAAATTAGACTTTAGAAAAAACGGACGTAGCTGGTGGAATACTTAACTTTAATCCCTTAATGGTGAACGTCGCTCTTGAAGTTACATGATTCACAGTATTAATAGTAACTGGTAATGGCGCCTTGCTAGGTCGTAGCAAATCACGTAGCTGAAGGCTATGCTAACTATCGTCTCGGCAAATGAGATCGTGTTTAGTCAGTGAACCATCGCTAGCAAAGTCGGCTGTACAACTGGGGCGAGTGCTAGGAAGTCTCTCTAGACCTGCCGTGTGGCGGCGCTCGGTCTGCGATCATTGATAGTGGCGACACGCGGGTCCGACGTATACTAACGGACCGCGGCCGTGTGGTTTCTGGCGGTGATACCACACTAACCCCTTCGACATTCGCGCATCTGGAGAAATCTTGTGCTCTTGGATGGCTACGGGACAGCAATTACAGCCTCGGTTCGCACTGCTCCTACACGAAACGTGGAATGTAGCGGTCTACTTCTGGTCAGCTACAGGGAGCGTTGCTGAAAGATAACGCGAGGTGACCTTTCGGTCTCTAACTTTATCCTAAGAATGTGAGAATGCTCTGTGACTCCCATCCACATAGCGAAAGATCGTAAGTTAAGCACTATGCTTGAAGTGCAAGAGATATCTAGGTCGCTGTCTGGCATACTTTGGTGTATATCTTCGAGAATTAACAATGAATGAACATACAGCACAGTCATCTACTTACATTCGCGATGGTACTCGCAAAGTAGTGGAGGGGCTGTTTAGTGATGATACAGAAATCGGTAAGCATGCTGCTGTGTCATTGTTCCGTGTTGGAATTACGCTAAAATTGCTATAACTGATCCCTCTATCAACTACGATGCTTATTATTACAGTACATCGACGTTGTCTTTTCCACCCCAACAATTTAGGTACACTGTTCATTACCACATGATGTGATTTACACAGTGCAGTGTCTAGTTTCCTGGGAGAGACAATGGACCAGACGTGTTAATGTCAGTTTAGAATCTGACACAGACGTCGAAGTCGTGGCGGAAAGAAAATGTATGGCAGTGTACAAAGCGTGTTACAGCAGAAAATTCGGTGCATCAAACAACGAAACAGCATCCCTCTCCTGCGACTGATAAGACTGGAGAAGGTTCTCGCACAGTACAGGTGATGAATCTTTAGACCGGCCTGTGAAAAGCAATGTCAATCACTGGCCACCCGCTCCAATGGACAAATACCTGTATATTTGATAGGATCGCCACATATGCTCGATGCCAGCAAGGAGATGCTATTCGTTTCTGATATATCGGAAGAGAGCGATGTGGTAAAATTCTATCAGATAAAATTAACGGAGCTTTTATAGTTCATAATTTTTCTCTGCTGGATAGTAGAGAATAAGGATGATAGAATGTTTGTGTGACAGGCGTGAATGGCTCCTGAGGGATGTGGATCTGCTTCGATGTTGAGTCTTCCTAATTTTCCCAGCAAGAAACACCACCGTAACTGTTCGTACTGTTGTCGTGTTGCAGGAGCAGGCTTCATTTGATGCTGACCTTACACATCGTACATGTGTGACGGAGCTACGACAAGATGTTCCCCCTCCCACCGAGAGGTTAAAACACGCTCCTATAGCATTAAATCAGCTCACTCTGTTTCTGCACAGGTTGCAGAATGTGGTGGACATTGTTCTCTCCGACTTCTGGGTAAAATTGCTAAAATTGATCTCCCTGTCAACTGCGATGTGTATTACAGTACATCGCTCCATATCAATGGCATCTTTCCAATCCAGACCGTCCACTGGGTAAGCTGTTGATTACCGCACAGTGATTGACTGACACCACTCTGTTGAGATGGAGGAAACCTTGACGGAACACTGGATACCTGCTGCTTGTCGCTTTGGAACATGGGATTAAATGTAGAGGTCATCACCTTAATACAGTTGTTTGTAAGCATTCCTCATTTCTGCAGAGTCGTCCTGTTTCCATATGCTGCGATACCCTACACATGTTTTTTTTTTTCACGATTAAGATAACAATACATTTGTTTTATTTGTGCTACCTCACACGTGCTGTGAACAGCACCTTCCAGCGATGATCAACACTGGAACAATAATCATGTACATGACTGCAAAATCAAGGGTCAGTGCTTTTCCAAATGAAGCACCGTGACATCCACTACCCTTTCCATGAAAAGATGAGATTAGCTGCAAAGGTAACCACCTTCTAATAGTTGCTGGAAACGCTCTACAATATCGCACACACTTCCATTCTCGACTTGTTGTGATGTCTTCCACATTTTTGTCAATGAGGAACATTGCGCCTGTGTTTTATTTCTACCAGCCTGTGGTGTGGTAGCTGTATAGTTTATACCACGCGATGTTCAGTTTTCTGTGGGAGCCAGAAGATCGAAATGTGTTAATGTCGGGTTAGCAGCAGCTGACATGGGTCTCTAAGTCATGGTAGAAAAAACAAAGTGTGTGGCAGTGTACACTGATTGGGTGTGCTACAACCGAAAAAAACAATGTATTAAACTGCTTATGAAGGATCAATACAGAAGCCCTCTCGTGTGATTGATAGTCTTTTGGATATGTTCATCCTACAGTACAGGAGAAGACACTTTACACCCGTCTGTGGAAGCGACATCGATCATGAACCACCTGCTCCAGTGAGCCAATACTTGTATATTTAATAGCATCGCCACATGTGTTTAGGTGATAGACACAATGCAACCTGAGAGACACAGATCTCCTTCGGACCACCTGAATGGAAATTTGAGATGTGTCGTGAAATCTTCGTCCTTCCTCCATGCCATGTTTGATGTGTAGTATTCCTAATTTTCCCAGGACAAATACCACCGTAACTGCTCATACTATCTCTTCTACCACCTTGTGTTGCAGGGGAAAGCTTCGTTTGGCTCTGGCCTTACACACTGTTCACAGTTGGCGAAGCTATGACACCATGTTCCCATTTCCACAGAGTGGTCAAAACGCGCCCCTGTCGCATTAACTCAGCTCGTCCTATTTCCCCACAGGATGCAGAAAGTCTTAGATATATCACTCTCCGAATTCCGTGTCGGCCGAAGTGGCCGTGCGGTTAAAGGCGCTGCAGTCTGGAACCGCAAGACCGCTACGGTCGCAGGTTCGAATCCTGCCTCGGGCATGGGTGTTTGTGATGTCCTTAGGTTAGTTAGGTTTAACTAGTTCTAAGTTCTAGGGGTGACAGAGCACTGAAAGACCTGAGTCGAAACAAGGCCCCCGGAGTAGACAATATTCCATTGGAACTACTGACGGCCGTGGGAGAGCCAGTCCTGACAAAACTCTACCATCTGGTGAGCAAGATGTATGAAACAGGCGAAATACCCTCAGACTTCAAGAAGAATATAATAATTCCAATCCCAAAGAAAGCAGGTGTTGACAGATGTGAAAATTACCGAACTATCAGCTTAATAAGTCACAGCTGCAAAATACTAACACGAATTCTTTACAGACGAATGGAAAAACTAGTAGAAGCCAACCTCGGGGAAGATCAGTTTGGATTCCGTAGAAACACTGGAACACGTGAGGCAATACTGACCTTACGACTTATCTTAGAAGAAAGATTAAGGAAAGGCAAACCTACGTTTCTAGCATTTGTAGACTTAGAGAAAGCTTTTGACAATGTTGACTGGAATACTCTCTTTCAAATTCTAAAGGTGGCAGGGGTAAAATACAGGGAGCGAAAGGCTATTTACAATTTGTACAGAAACCAGATGGCAGTTATAAGAGTCGAGGGACATGAAAGGGAAGCAGTGGTTGGGAAGGGAGTAAGACAGGGTTGTAGCCTCTCCCCGATGTTGTTCAATTTGTATATTGAGCAAGCAGTAAAGGAAACAAAAGAAAAATTCGGAGTAGGTATTAAAATCCATGGAGAAGAAATAAAAACTTTGAGGTTCGCCGATGACATTGTAATTCTGTCAGAGACAGCAAAGGACTTGGAAGAGCAGTTGAATGGAATGGACAGTGTCTTGAAAGGAGGATATAAGATGAACATCAACAAAAGCAAAACAAGGATAATGGAATGTAGTCTAATTAAGTCGGGTGATGCTGAGGGAATTAGATTAGGAAATGAGGCAATTAAAGTAGTAAAGGAGTTTTGCTATTTGGGGAGCGAAATAACTGATGATGGTCGAAGTAGAGAGGATATAAAATGTAGGCTGGCAATGGCAAGGAAAGCGTTTCTGAAGAAGAGAAATTTGTTAACATCCAGTATTGATTTAAGTGTCAGGAAGTCATTTCTGAAAGTATTCGTATGGAGTGTAGCCATGTATGGAAGTGAGACATGGACGATAAATAGTTTGGACAAGAAGAGAATAGAAGCTTTCGAAATGTGGTGCTACAGAAGAATGCTGAAGATTAGATGGGTAGATCACATAACTAATGAGGAAGTATTGAATAGGATTGGGGAGAAGAGAAGTTTGTGGCACAACTTGACCAGAAGAAGGGATCGGTTGGTAGGACATGTTCTGAGGCATCAAGGGATCACCAATTTAGTATTGGAGGGCAGCGTGGAGGGTAAAAATCGTAGAGGGAGACCAAGAGATGAATACACTAAGCAGATTCAGAAGGATGTAGATTGCAGTAGGTACTGGGAGATGAAGAAGCTTGCACAGGATAGAGTAACATGGAGAGCTGCATCAAACCAGTCTCAGGACTGAAGACCACAACAACAACAACAAAGTTCTAGGGGACTAATGACCTCAGCAGTTGAGTCCCATAGTGCTCAGAGCCATGTGAACCATTTGAATTCCGTACAGGACAGACTTAAATTGGGTCGATCACATGGACTAAGCTGCAGGGAGGGCACGGCAGAGACTTAGGAGCAGTTACAAGAAGCAGAGGCCCTCTCTAAAAACAGCGCTGGCGTTCTTGGTGTATGGGATCGTTAGCAGATAGGTTCGAAAAAAATAAATAAAAAGTAAAACGGTGACTCATTTCGAGATACGAGAGAGGCACGAATATGTTTCACCAGTGGCTTTGACTATTAAAAGACGTCTCTACAAGATACAACTTGCGTATGTGGTAGAATAGATAGACTTGATTCCAAATCGCAGACGGCATTTCTACCTGAAGGTGTAACACTGTCAGCGACTCGTATGTGTGCCTGTAGACTCAAGACGGCTTTTTATGCAGGGTGATGGCAACATAGGCATTATGATCCTATTTTAATAGCGTAGTTCTTATGCGAAATGTACGTTGTGGGCTGTAGAATACATCTGTGGTCAGATTCAAATGTCATTCCTCAATATCGTTCCTCGAAAGGAATATCTTGCTCCCTCCATGGACTCCCAGTTGTCCTAGCTGGTGAGTGCAACTGCTGAAAAAAAAATTTTTCACCATGCAAAGTGCCTGTCATGATCAATTCAGTTAAGCCTATCAAACTTATTATGAATGTCATGCCACCTAGCGGTTGGAAGAGATGGCTGGTGCACCGTGGTATGATTCTTGACAAGCGTTTCTGTTTTTTTTTTTTTTTCGTTTTGGCGATATCTTTTAACGAAATTTCAACCTCCCACCTACACAGGGCGAGACAGGCTCTCACTGTTTGTTTCATAAACGCTAGCATGATACAGCATCGCACTGGTAAAATGGGACCTGTCATATTGTACAAAACAGCTACATCCTCTTGAATTATAGCTTCATGTTGTCAAACTTAAAATGAATGTTGTTTTTTTCTGACATGTGTGTCAATGGCGTGAAAGATTGTCTGAAATGTCCGTAATACACACGTGCATGACAGTTTATTTACAGACACCGAGTGTGAGAGACACCCTCACGTCGTGTAATTTGTACAACAAGCTGGACGAATTTGATTAATACAGATTTTTTCTTTGGAGTTTAAATTCTCGCTTTTTCTTTACTCCGATAAAGGTTTAGAAATAACGAGAACATTCTGCAGTGATCCGTAGTTCTCACATCAAAATAGTCGAATTTTTTTCCGGGTTTTTCACAGGATGAGCATGTCTCTGCTGATCATTTGTGATCGGTGGCGGTACACTTCCTTGGTCGTCACAAAATAATGAGATGCGACTGCAGCTGAACGTAAAAACTATACCGATTTTGCTCATGAAACTAAAAGATAATGGACTTTACCTATTATCGTGGAAAGAGGATATTTATTATGGTCGCAAATGTGTTTTTCTTTTTTTAATAGATGCTTGATTATAGATGTGATGGCGTCAAATACAATTGTTCTCCATCACCAAACGGTAGGCTGCTATGAGCGAGGGGCAGGGGGATGGGGGGGGGGCGGTATGGTGATTGCCAGACACAGCCGCTCTCTGTCAAGGGGCGGGTTGTGGCGACTCTGTCGCTATATTTTAGACGAACAAGTTGCACTTGAGGTGGCCTTCCTTTTATCTCCTATTGATTAGTTGACTATGCACGCTACTGTGTTGGCATAGGAGCATCGCCTTAAGGCGGTGGCCAGGTAGTGGAAAGCCGAGTGCTGATCTGGACCGTTGTCCAGATGGGCGGTGTTATGGTACTTAATTTCCCTTTTGTGTCGCCTAGGAACGCCGTCTTGAGGCTGTGGCTGGATGGTGGAAAGCCGAGTCCGGCGAGCGACTCTAGAGGGTGGGGGCAAACGGCGGACGGTGGCCGCCCACGCCGCGACGCAGTCGGCAGAGCAGCTGGCCGTTAGAAGGATCATGTGTCCCCCCCCCCAAAGGTGGATGGATGGAGGGAGGGGTGGAGGGAGGCAGGGAGGAAGGGGACCACGATTTTCGGCAGTTTATGGACGAATATCGTGGAGAATGCCTCTTGAACTACCACCTCCTCTGCAGTGTTTTAGGACGACGACTGTCCCCAGTGCATATGCTGCATTATGACTCATTCATTACGAGTATTGTATTTTGCACAACAATTTCGAAGTGTAATTAGAAGTGGGGCACTTTTTTTTGCCATCATTTGTGGTAGCGTGTATTGGCTTCAATTACCTCGGTCGCAGGATGGTTTTTGAGCAGACATCTGTAGCGAACTCTAACGTCAAACAACGATAGATACTGTATTCTTACAGGTAATACACTCATCTCTGCCCAACACCAGCATCTCGTCAGCTGAACGTATTTCCCACTAAAAGGAATAAAGATAGTACCTTACCCCCCAGCCTTTTTCTCACCAGCTTGTAGGTGTAGGATAGAGTCTGAATGTGTCTGTCGCTAGTTTCGTGTGGTATTGCGAATCTCTTTCCCAGCAAGATAACACGACTTGTATGATATAGTCAGATTTTGAGTTGTATTGCGCTTTTATGCCATCCTTGTGTAGCACTATGTATGTGGTTGTGTAATCAGGCCCAATCTTTGTGATTAATTATGTAATTAGCATCGTCATTTGCGTCAGTTTCTCGACCAAAATAGATAAAGTAGGCTAATCTAGAATGAGATTTTCACTCTGAAGCGGAGTGTGCGCTGATATGATACTTCTTGGCAGATTAAAACTGTGTGCCGGACCGAGACTCGAACTCGGGACCTTTGACTTTCGGAGGCAAGTGCTCTACCATCTGAGTTACCCAATCACGACTTACGCCAGGTCCTCACAGCTTTTCTTCCGCCAGTACCTCGTCTCTTACTTTCCAAACTTCACAGAAGCTCTCCTGCGAACCTTCTGTGACGTTTGGAAAGTAGGAGACGAGGTACTGGCGGAAGTAAATCTGTGAGGACGGGGCGTGAGTCGTGCTTGGGGTAGCTTAGTCGGTAGAGCACTTGCCCGCGAAAGGCAAAGGCCCCGAGTTCTAGTCTCGGTCCGGTACACAGTTTTAACCTGCCAGGAAGTTACACTAACGTAACCTCCCTCTCCCTCATCCGACCCGTTTCCATGTGTTAGGGGGTGCACTTGGGCTATCCATCCAATAGATTCAGATTTAGAGTCCTGGAAATGGCACAGCCATTTTAATTTCCCGCCAATTTCAAGCGCCTCTGGTGATTTAATTGTGTTATGGGAGTACACATGGGCTTTCCAGCCAGGAGGACCAGGGTTCGAGTACCAAAAAGGGTAGTGCCAATTTTAATTCTCCATCAATTCCTGGGTGGGGGTTGGGTGGGATGTCAGCACAGCTGTGGGACAAAGAAATTCCCTCGAAAATTCGAAATTCCCGACAAAATTCGAAATTTCCGATGAAATTCGAAATTCCCTCCCAAGATTAAAGATTTTCACCAATTGGGGAAGTTGGGGGAGAGGGGGGCGGTGGAGGGCGAGGGTCTCTAGACAACAATATTTTGGCCGGTTAATTGTATTGAGGTTTATTATGTCCACTTCAGCAATTTCGCATTTGGAGCCTTTCTAAAATGCAATAATTCGTCCCTCTGCAAACGCCAAACATGTTAGAAAGAAATCTGCATATCGTGTCGTCGTCTACGTCTATGACACCTGCTGCATGATGACGTATCGCACTTAAAATCGCTTTCAAAGTCGAAATTACAACAGTAGACATAAAATCAATAGTTACAATTAAACACCGGGAAACTTGTCGTTTAAAAATTGAAGCGAATGCAAAAATAAGTTTTTACAAGTGCAACGATAGTGCTACCTATAAAGTATACAAGTAATGAGATCGGTTCATTTTCGAAATTATTTGGATAATTGCTAGTCTTTGTTACTAACCAGTCAAATCGGTTTTAGATACAAACAATTATGTTATTGGGTCCCTTATTTAGTCACATTTGTCGTCAATAGTCACACGGTTTCGAAATTAGCGCGTTAATCAAGATTTAATTTACCTTCCTACACATTACCCACTGAAACACGATACCCTCTGAAGTAAAGTGACGGCCGCGTTCACTGATGACGGAATGGTTGGGCTAAAAGTTCCATAAGAGTGGGATCCAGACAGTACAATAAATAGCTCAGTTTGAATACATGTAAGTTGTCGTTACTCGGGAACAATTTGAGTATCAGCATAAAATTAATGGTCCTGTGGAAGTCTAAATGAGTAGGACGGTTTTAGCTACTTATGGCAAAAATAAACTCCAGTACTTCTGCCAAGTACGCCATCAGTTGACAGAGTCATTTACATACGAGCGTCATAAAGGGGAGACACGACGAAATGAGTGCGACGTTTTAAGACTTACGGGAGCGCTATGTCACTTTACATGGTCGTTAAGAAACAAAGCGGATACGACCCGCCGCGTTTGACAACAAAGAGTAGCTGCATCTACATTCGCGCATGCTCCCCGTAAGTGGCTCTGAGGGTACCCAGAATAACACTGTCATTTCACCTTCTTTCCTATTCCAGTCGCAAACGCAATCGCAAACGGCCTCCTTAAGAGTCTTTACTGGAAGTAGACCTAAGAGGAAGCAATCTACTGGCTGACGTTTCTAGGAACGTAAGCTCTCGCATTTTTTAGGGTAGTTCGTACCATGACGCATAACGCTTCCCTCGAGGCGTTTGCTATTGGAATTCCCATCTTAGTGACGCTTTTAAGCTTACCATAAAGGAAGCGGGCCTAAATGCGCAGCTTTTACGTTTGTCTTCTAGGATTCCTACATAAATACTAATAGGCACGTATCGCAGATCGATAGTAATATTCACGTATGTGTGTGACGAGGATAGGATATCTCGTTTTGGGGTGGTTTACACCCCCTGAGGATTCTTCCAATGAATCTCAGTCTGACATATGCAATTAGTTTTATGTGGTATTAAAAACTTAATTTCAAAATTTGCTCAAAACCGACCTTAATCATCATAGTAAGCAACGAATGCATTAAGAAACTGCCAGAAAGTAAACTTCCATTTAATAGTTTTAACTAGGTGGTTTAACTTTGGAATATAATTTAAAAATTTTTCATTGGAGTAATCTTTATAATCACAGTCAGCAAGAGAACGCGAAGAAGTTGGAGAAAGGTAAACAAACAAGTGTTTTAATAAGCCTGTTTCACTTTGGAACATCTGCAATGTACAGTTTTCAGTCACTCATCATTTCATTAGATGTACTTCGAAGCAATTTCACATTTTTCCTAGAAACAATCACACACCTGGAAACTTCTCCGAACTCTTAATGGATAAAACAAGTTATAGTCTCAAGACACGAACAAAAACGCAACTAAAATTCAGTAACTTTATATCAAAAATACATACTCCTCCACTGGTTTCATTTCGAATCCACTCATAACACCTGTAGTAAAAACTCAAAGTTTTAGATCTTTCTTCTTTTGTTTGTGCCTTTATCCAGCGGTCACAGGGTCGGCAAGGTTAGGTACGGAGTTGGCAAGATTAATGTTAAGGGTCTTCCTGCCGCCACCCCGTACCCCCCCCCCCCCCCGGACATAATTAGTGTACCCCAGCCGTCTGCAGCTAGTGTAATCCATGGAATAGTGCGAACGTGTACAGAGGTCTGCGAATCGTGTAACTGTGGCGGGACATGGGGACCGGCCCAGTATTCACCTAGGGGGATGTGGAAAACCGCCTAAAAACCACATCCACACTGGCTGGAACACCGGCCTTCGTCGTTAATCCGCTGGGTGCATTCGATCCGGGGCCAGCGCGCCTACCCAACCCGAGTCCAGGTAGCAGCGGATTAGCACTCATGGCTAACCTGCTGGGTAAAAGAAATTTTTTAAAAAATCATCAAAATTTTCGATATAGTCTGCTTACTTTCTTCGTCAATAACCTCTTCTGTAGGCTCACTACAAAAACCATATGTCACAATCCGTTAGAGTCACTTAGCACTGTCTCCAAGCTGACTGTTGCTTTGAACGCTGTCAAGTGACTGCTGCAGTGCACTGCACTGGTAGAAGTTTCTCAGTGTACCACTGTCACTATCTTGCCATAGCATCGATGATTTCTCGTGAAAGGCACTAGTACTTGATAATAATAATAATAATAATAACATGGTGATTTCAAGCGGAAACTACTGGCTCAAAACATGGCTCTGAGCACTATAGGACTGAATATCTGAGGTCATCAGTCCCCTAGAACTTAGAACTACTTAAACTTAACTAACCTAAGGACATCACACACATCCATGCCCGACACAGGATTCGAACCTGCGACCGTAGCAGTCGCGTGGTTTCCAACTGAAGCACCTAGAAGCGCTCAGCCACCGCGGCCGGCAGGAAATTACTGGTACTCGAAGAGTTAAATCTCTCTACGTTCATACTCCCAAAAGTTTAATGGATGTAACTGGTTCCAATGACTATTCGCCAATTGTGTAACCAACGGTCTTTCTGCCTCTTTATGAACAATACGTTACATTTTTTTATGTCGCACTGTAAGTGTACCCCAAGGTTCCGTCATTCCCCCTTTTCTTTATTTCCTCTACGCTGCCGACATGCCCAAACTGTGCAGCATCGACAGCATCCCGTGCAGTGCAGCGCTCTGACCTGCGTGCCAATGGAAAGAGTGGGCAGCACCACAACTCCAGGAAGACAGGGTTCAGCGTCAATGCTAACTGAACCAGCCGCCTATCACTGGTCAGGGCACAGTCCGGTCGCAGAAATCTAGTGCAGTAGTACTTAGTAATAGGAATACGATACTTAGCATGTGTTCTGGGAGTAGTAATGGTGTGTAAAAGTAATTGTACACTGGAGGCACAGGAAGCACGTCAAGCCACCTCATAAAGAGAACATAAGTCCTTTTTAGAAATAAAGTGACCTATTTATTTGCAAGTCTTACGTACAAATCATTTTAGATTTCTGTCACCGGGCATCGCAACTTCTCTCCTTCCTTGTTTGTGTCAGTGCTGAGTCTCACAGTAGCCGACACGACACAAACCACCACTAACATTCCACCTCTTTCAAGATGCTGACAACAAGGCTTTTCTCGCTCTCTGTTCAACACCTCAGGTATCTCACTGATCCCTCAAAATTCACCTTAATTAATTTACCTCCTGGTGTAACTAATGGCTCCTCAAGATCAATCCTTCCAGAATCCAGGCAATAATTATAGGATGCACCACCTGTATCTCCTATCTCCATGATTTCTAGCCTACCATTTACGACTGCCCTATCCAGTTGACTAAATACACTAAAATGTCTTGGACTAATCATCGACCAGCAACTAACATGGAAATCTTCCTAAAGCCCACAGTAGAGTGAAACTATCAAAACTAGTAACTGGCTGAACTTGAGGATTGCATCACTTTACTGTTCTTCTGCACTCCTACAAAACCTTGATCTGAGTCATCCTTCGCTATGCGATTGTTGCATGGATCTCAGGCCCAACGAAATTCTCTATGTCCCGCGAAATCCTATAATACCATGAACTCTACCGCACTTTCCGCATCATTTACCTTTTCCCTCCAAGGACCCCTTACCATCTGATCACCTTCCAGCCTCTCCTCCCTCACACTGAACACCTCTGCACATTTTAATTATCCCCAAACTTGAATCCAATAATCTTATATTTTCCCCTCTACTTTCTGATCTCTGTATGTTGCCGCGCCTGTACCATTACATCCAACCAACCTACCACTCCACACTCTCCACATAATGTCCAAAAGAAATTTCAACCGTCTCCACCTCCCAGTTCGTGAACTCCATCCCGACACTTACCCTAACTGCCAATATCAAATCCATCTCACAACGGCTCCCTCGCCCTGCCCTCCCCATGTTTCCTTACCCGTTTTTCCCCTTCCTCTCCTCCCCCCTCCCAAGTCTTTCCCTATCCATTTTCTAATTTCGTCCTCACCGATACCCCCATTTACTCAGCCACCCCCCCCCCCCCCAACCTAAATTCTCGTTTCCCAACAGCCACTCCTGTCCCATTGATACCAAACACCAGTCCTGCACCTTATCTCCTCCTCGGCAAACCTTACTACTTCAATATAGTCTCCCAACCCGAGGGTTGTTCCTTCCAGTTTTCTTTTTAAGATCAGTGTTTGTTAAACCACATTTTTAAAGTTTGAAATGTGCCCTTGTCGTTTCCCGTTTCACTCTCTTATTATTAGTACTTCTAATTCAGACATGAAGAACGCCTCGTTTCATATGCGTATGAAATGTTCCATTAATTTTTCAAGTCTTAAATCCACGTAAATATCTCAGATTTATGGTGGTGTTTTTTTATCTAATGTAGTTCAGTCCATCTGGCTGAAGAGTGGGGTGACTGTACCGCTGACAGGCCACGCACACCCGACCATAAAGGGCAACGGGGAAATGAAATAACAATGAAGTAAAATAAAATTTTTTATGCTAGGGATCAACCGACAATCCCTGAATCAAGCAGGAAGTCTTCAATTTCCCTATAACTGTATAGTGTTTTGACTGCACACAGAGTGAACTCCACCTATTATATTTTGGGAGTTATTCAGAGACACTTTCTGACTAACTTGATGTAAGGGACCAGTGGTCTTAAGTGGGTCGTTACCAAGTACTTACATTTCATTGGAGTTCTTAACCCTTCTATCGGTATTGCATTCAAAATAGCTGCACGACAGTGAAAATGTTGACAATATGCGCCGTGTGTCTTGTATGGAAGCAAACTGGTTCCACTCTCACGCAGTGCTTGCTGTTGACAAGAGTAAGCCCTAGCTTTGCTCTTGGTTCTCATGTCTGGATTCAGTGCTGCTCGGTTCTGCCTCGGCTTTGTTTTTACGGCAGTGTTACTTCTACGTTACCAGTGATACACAGTGGCATGAAAAAAACTGATGAGTTGACCGATATGTACCTCGTGTGTGGGTTCACTGAACACAATGGAAAATCAGCAAGACGACGAGGTGCTCACCGCTTCCAGCAGCGAGGGCACAACATTACAGCCGTTTTGCGTCTGTATGTAGGCGTCCACAGAAAACCGGATACTTTCGTGCTACAACATTTTGGCGATTGCGTATTACAGGCTTTTTCACTGTCATGAAAGTATTACCAGAGAAACGAAAATAAATATGGTAAAAAAGCCGAATATATCATCATTACACTGCTACTTTGTAATGACCTACCGGATACCACAGGTCCATTATACGCGAGTACTCAGAATATATCCATGAACAAACTCCGAAATTTTGTCGGTGAGTTCTAGATCATCCTGCATGACAGAATCATTTACTAAAACCCTCATGGAGCGTCCGATATTATCCTCTATGTAATATATACGTACGAGGTGTGATCAAAAAGTAGTGGGATTATTTTAATTTCACGGGCTGTATATTTCCGATTTTCAGTTTTTTTATCTTGTGGGTCTTATTTATATTGCTCTTTTACTATGACAAAAATGGTTTTATTTCACACTGATGTGCATTCGTTAAGTACTTTCTTTCCTTGGGTAAGTGATTTTTGGATGTGATAGTTTTCTTCTATTGTTAATTTTTGGCATAGATCGTTACTTGTTTTGAGAATCTTTAAGTCGTTTTTCTATGTCTTTGGTTGGTAGTTTTGCGCTGTTAAGTAACCTGCAAACGTTGAGTGTGAGCTATTGCATGAGCTACTGCATTTCAGTGAATATCATGTCTCCGGAATTAAATTCGTTTCTCGCGATACTCTATACGATTCACTCTACATGCCTATCCACAAATTGTTCACTCCTCTGTCTGCGACTCTCTCTCTCTCTCTCTCTCTCTCTCTCTCTCTCTCTTTTTCCCTGTCTTGGAAACACGGAAACACACACGCAAACTAAACATCACAAACGTCAACAACTCTTCAAATCCGCGTGCCACTTACATCGACACATACAGAAAGAAAATAAACAAATAAAGCCACTGGAGACAGCACACGAAGTGCTGAGTCACATCTGGGCGAAAACAAAACTATAGAGGTGTCTTGAATAAGGCATAATTTTTCTCCAATTTTCTTAGCAAGCCCGGAAATAAGAAGGAGTGCAATGTTCAGAAGGCGATTCCTTACCTTCAGTACACAAAAAAGCTATTCCTTGCAATGAAGAATGGTGCGAGTACATCATGGGTATTGCATATGTCTAATGTAACTGGAACAATCCGTGTGGAAGTGGTACTATAGCATCCTCAAATGACGTAAACGTGCCAGTGTCATCTTCTGGACTTTTTCAATGGTTGAGTCAGTCACTGGAGTGGGAGACATAGGAACATCACTTCGACAGTTCGCATACACTGTTAGCTGCAAAAAAAGGTTCAAATGGCGCTGAGCACTATGGGACTTAACATCTAATGGTCATCAGTGGTTCAGATGGCTCTGAACACTACGGGACTTACAGTCTGAGGTCATCAGTCCCCTAGAACTAGAACTACTTAAACCTAACTAACCTAAGGACGTCACACACATCCATGCCCGAGGCAGGATTCGAACCTGCGACCGTAGTGGTCGCGCGGTTCCAGACTGTAGCGCCTAGAACCGCTCGGCCACCAGGGGCGGCTGGTCATCAGTCCCCTAGAACTTAGAACTACTTAAACCTAACTAACCTAAGGAGATCACAGAACACCCAGTCATCACGAGGCAGAGAAAATCCCTGACGCCGCCGGGAATCGAACCCGGGAACCCGGGAACCCGGGCGTGGGAAGCGAGAACGCTACCGCACGACCCCGAGCTGCGGACTGTTAGCTGCACTGCAGCGATTGCAGAGCGAGAGTGACAAGGCGAACTCAGGAGAACAGCATGACGAGAAGTGAGGGTACGCGTTCTTTCAGGAGAGCTACAACACGACAAGATCGTAGGACTGCTCGTTTGGCTTTGGTGAAACTACGGATGACAACATGTGAAATCCAAGCGGAGATTACAGGCAAAGCGTCACCACTTGTCGTTGGGAACAGACATATCGAGTTGCCAGACATCGGTTATCACTGACACCACACCGCAAACAACAGGGACTAGCGCTAGAATCAACTGCCACATTGTCTGGCATTCTATGATGTTCACTGATGAGTCCCCCTTTGCTTTGCGACGATGACACCTTGTTTATTATCCTCACTCCAGGTCTGAGCGTTGATATGGAAACACCAAAATCCCCCACATGCGTGTTCTTTCTTCATATGTTGAATGGATTTATATAACTCTCGTGTCCTCGGAGTCTTTCGCGGCGACATACATGAATAAAACGTTCTCGGTTTTCCAGCCGCGTCGGCCATCGTCATCAGGAGTTCACTGACTGCCGGGCTGCTACGGTTTCTCGCTTATATAAACATGATGACATCATCAGCAGCCAATCAGGTCGATCCAATGTGGCGCGCGGGCGTAGTCGACCCGGGCAGCTAGCGGAGCTATTACCCGTGGCAGCACCGGTGACGTCAGATGGCGCCAGGGGCAGGCGCCACGTTTGAAACTGCCGCTCCCGCGTCGCGCATCTGTCTCTGCTTTCTTTCGATGTCCAACGCCCGTCCCCATGCCCTGCTGAGTGTGTAGCCCTGGTCTCTATTGAAACTGTTGTTGTTTAAATGAATCTCGGCCGCTTTCTTTATAACGGAGTCCCAATATGTAGATGCATGAGCCAACACTTTTGTATTTTCTAACTGTATTTTATGTCCGTTTTCTAAGGAATGCTCTGCTGTGGACGACTAGTCAATCTCCCTTCTTTTATATGGCGCTTGTGCTCAGTACAATGCTCAGCAACCGTGCGAACTGTTCGTCCAATGTACATGCTACCACATTCACAGGGTACACCATACACACCGGACACTCGAAGAGCAATGTCGTCTTTAACAGGGCGCAACATATCTCGTATCTTGGGTGAGGGCCGGAACAGTGGTCTTAGCCCTTGTGTCTGCAGCAGACGTCCTAACTTATTACTAGTTCCTCTACAGTATGGCAGGAATACAGTCCTTTTGGCCTCTTCTACTGATTCACCAGGTCTCTTTCTTATATAACTCTCCTCGTATTCCTTCTGAAATATTATTTTCGTCATTAACTATACCGTGTGTCCTAGGAGGATTGGTCAGTATTAAGAGGCATGATAGGAAAGCTCATTTGAAGCAAAATACTTCATATGGACATACGCCCTGTTCCGAATGGTTTACGAGACAGAATCCATACCACGTATATTTGTCGAAAGTGTATGTGTCTTACCCACACAAACTCTTTGATCTTTTTTCTACTCCACTCTATCTCAATGTTTTCATCGCCTTTGCAATGGATGTCTGCCGGCCATTAGACTAGTTCGTGAAACGCGCTGCTGTCGATGGTGTGTTGCGAGTGAAGTACCGCGAGGGACTGAGAGTGTATCAGAGAGAAGCATCGTTAGCACTGTTTGAACACGCAAGAGCTAAAATGCCACACACCTACACTAATGAAGAATATCCATATACGGTGTAAGTCTACGTCTTCTTAGATGGTACTTCTCCTGCTGCTGTCAATGAGTACCTTCGCCGCTTTCCGACACGTCGAATTCCTGATCGTAGAGTGTTCACTATAGTTTTCAGCACATTGCGTGAAGCAGACATTCAGCTAATTTCCCGTTTTTCTTCTAAATGAGTAGTTTAACGACCAGTGCAGGAACAGCAACGATTTGTTGAAATGGTGCAGCGTAATCCTGCCGGTTTTCAGCAAGTATCGATGTTCCACGAACGCGTGTACGGGGAACACCGCATGCGTAAAATTTGTACTTCTTTCACTTACAGCGTGTCCACAATTTTCACATAGGTGACAATGCCACACGACTTGAATTTTGTCACTGATTAAATGACAACCGTCATTTGCTTCCATTAACACTACTCGCTGATAAAGACATGTTCACGTGGAATGTAGTCAACAATACACGTAATAATCATTGATGGTCGCAGGAAAATCCACGCGCTACAATGGAAACCAGTTTCTAAGTGCGGTTTTCGATAAAAGTTCGATGCGGCATGATTGGTAACGTCTTGATAAGTCCAGTCATTTCAGAAGAGCGAATGAAGGGAGAGGATTACTTGCTTTCTTTGGAAAATTCTTTTCTTGAACACCTTGAGGACATTCCTTTAGCCATGCTGATCGCATTGTTCTTACAGTATGATGGAACTCCTTTCACATTTTACCAGAGGTCTCAGAGAACATCTGTACCGCACATAGCGTAATCACTGCATTGGTCGTGCTAGTACAGTTAACTGGCAACCAAGCTCGACAGACCTTAAGGAGTTAAGATATTTGTCAGCGGGTTTGGAAGACGTCTGAGGTACTCAAACGAAAGTTGAGTATGCGAGATTGACTGGTCGATGGGGAAAGTGCAGAGGCACTCAGACAAGCAACGCAACATGTTCTGAAAACTGTGTGTGAATCCACTGAACTTGACGGTGGAATATTCGAACATTTATTGAGAACTGTGCAACGTCTGTAGTGTGGATGTGCGATAGTACTTGGACGTGAATGTGTTAACATGCGTATTCGTTAACTGATACTCTGCAATATGCTTGTTCTAAGATCTACTAACTGTTATGCACGTGTGACAATTATTGAACTACATGAAATAAAATCGTCATAACTTTTGAACGGTTTGCGTTGGACGTTCAAACTTAACCTATTCGCAAGAGATTTGAGGACCATTCTTTCTTTTGATTCATTGTGGAGAATATTTTTGTGGAAACTTCGTTCGATAAACTTTGTTCTTCCCTGTTCCTGAGCTGTTTACTCGTGCTGGCTGGCAAGCGGTGGACACATCAAAGTTTTTTGCCACAAATGGCCGTTCCTCTCATATTCCTTAATATTGACCTTTTCCCCTGGGACATACTACACTCCTGGAAATGGAAAAAAGAACACATTGACACCGGTGTGTCAGACCCACCATACTTGCTCCGGACACTGCGAGAGGGCTGTACAAGCAATGATTACACGCACGGCACAGCGGACACACCAGGAACCGCAGTGTTGGCCGTCGAATGGCGCTAGCTGCGCAGCATTTGTGCACCGCCGCCGTCAGTGTCAGCCAGTTTGCCGTGGCATACGGAGCTCCATCGCAGTCTTTAACACTGGTAGCATGCCGCGACAGCGTGGACGTGAACCGTATGTGCAGTTGACGGACTTTGAGCGAGGGCGTATAGTGGGCATGCGGGAGGCCGGGTGGACGTACCGCCGAATTGCTCAACACGTGGGGCGTGAGGTCTCCACAGTACATCGATGTTGTCGCCAGTGGTCGGCGGAAGGTGCACGTGCCCGTCGAACTGGGACCGGACCGCAGCGACGCGCGGATGCACGCCAAGACCGTAGGATCCTACGCAGTGCTGTAGGAGACCGCACCGCCACTTCCCAGCAAATTAGGGACACTGTTGCTCCTGGGGTATCGCCGAGGACCATTCACAACCGTCTCCATGAAGCTGGGCTACGGTCCCGCACACCGTTAGGCCGTCTTCCGCTCACGCCCCAACATCGTGCAGCCCTCCTCCAGTGGTGTCGCGACAGGCGTGAATGGAGGGACGAATGGAGACGTGTCGTCTTCAGCGATGAGAGTCGCTTCTGCCTTGGTGCCAATGATGGTCGTATGCGTGTTTGGCGCCGTGCAGGTGAGCGCCACAATCAGGACTGCATACGACCGAGGCACACAGGGCCAACACCCGGCATCATGGTGTGGGGAGCGATCTCCTACACTGGCCGTACACCACTGGTGATCGTCGAGGGGACACTGAATAGTGCACGGTACATCCAAACCGTCATCGAACCCATCGTTCTACCATTCCTAGACCGGCAAGGGAACTTGCTGTTCCAACAGGACAATGCACGTCCGCATGTATCCCGTGCCACCCAACGTGCTCCAGAAGGTGTAAGTCAACTACCCTGGCCAGCAAGATCTCCGGATCTGTCCCCCATTGAGCATGTTTGGGACTGGATGAAGCGTCGTCTCACGCGGTCTGCACGTCCAGCACGAACGCTGCTCCAACTGAGGCGCCAGGTGGAAATGGCATGGCAAGCCGTTCCACAGGACTACATCCAGCATCTCTACGATCGTCTCCATGGGAGAATAGCAGCCTGCATTGCTGTGAATGGTGGATATACACTGTACTAGTGCCGACATTGTGCATGCTCTGTTGCCTGTGTCTATGTGCCTGTGGTTCTGTCAGTGTGATCATGTGATGTATCTGACCCCAGGAATGTGTCAATAAAGTTTCCCCTTCCTGGGACAATGAATTCACGGTGTTCTTATTTCAATTTCCAGGAGTGTATATACTTATTTTGTAAACTGACTCATTCTACATAACTCCGGTAAAACTCGTGCAGACGATGTACGCAAAATGTGATTAATGAACTGGTCAAATTGTACACCGGAGTGCTTAAACGGGGATTTCATCCCCGTTCCACCCGAATTTGAGGGGCCGGTTCTTTAATTGCTGTGCCACAGCGCTCCGTCACTGGCCCAGAAATTACGAAAACGCGGGCGAGGTGGGTCCCATTACGAGTTCTCGCCGAGATCGGGTCATACCTGATGGCGAGCAGTACGCGGTCCAAAATACTCGAGCAGCCGGTGCCGTATTTATCAAGCACGGGCGGGAATGAGCAGCGCGCTTCGGCGGAGGGATTCGGCAGGTGCGCGCGCCGCGGCAGCGCGCCGTTCTGATTTATACGTCGTGGTGATTCGTGTTGGGCGCCGCGCATTACGCGCGCACTGACGAGACCGCCAACAGCCCTGTAGGCGGCGCCTAGCCGTGACGACGCGTGTATTTAGGTACCTGTCAGCTGGATAATTTTCATTCCACATGTGTCCACTCTTCAGACAGGGCAGGAAAATAATGTTATGGGGATGCGAAAATTAAAAGGCGAAGGGCTGAAATAAAAATATACTGAAAGACAGACATTTACATCTACCTTGCAAAACCGTCATCCACTCTATTCCATTCGCGAACGGTTTGCGAAAAGAGAATCAATACGTACTCCTCCCTAAAATCACAGTATAACGGGCCTTCCTCCTCTAACATTACTTTTCATCAACGGTAGTTATCGATACCAGTATTGTTTTTAGAATTTTGGGTAGGTCAGTATGATCTCAGTTGCTTTTTGAAAACCTTCATACAATTTTATATACAGTATGTTATATTTCAAGATAAAATTTATGAAAACGAATTACTTTAAAAAATAGTTTCGATGTTATAATCGATAAGTACTAGTTACGAATGTACAGTTTCCTTTTTTAGAAACATCTGAAACTACGAATTATTGGCACACACAAAATTTCTATTATTAATTACGCAATCCTGTACTGTTTACTATGTTTATTTCTGGATTCATTTATGAAACAATAATCGAAATTAGTAGTGCAACGGAAGCTAGCAGAAATTAGTTTGTTAAGAAAAATTGTAAATCCTTTGGACTATTGTTATTTCAGCAGAGTGAGAGAGTCTTAAGCATTCCTCTGACGTGATCGGACGTATTTTTGTATTTTTGTGCGAACAATGTAATTTCGGCTTTGCTAATATGAAAAATCAAAACACTGCATGATATTCTAAAATGAGAAAAAATATACTTACAAAAAAGTGTTGCAACAACTATCTTCTGATGTATTTAGTTCAAACTAACCGTGATGATCTGATGTCACAGTTTCAGCTTCAAGAATCAGACCCGTAGACAAGAAGAACTGGAACCATCTCAGCATGACAAGCTAAGTAAACTAGAAAGCTTGTGGTAATCTTCGCTCCTCTCAAATCTTCATAAAAGACATGAATGTGGACAATAGATGGTATGAGAAAGGAGGGGGGAGATTACAACCACCATGATCATAATGTGATGTGTGAGAGTATCTACGTTATTTTTTAACGATCGTCGCACTTGCTATTGTAGTATGCACAGCCTGTTTCTTGAAACAGCTTTGATTGGAGTTTGGTGCATATTTAAGTCCGGCTCGCGCACTGCATAAAGTCTTCGACACATCCTCCGTCAATTCAGTAAGCCCCCTCCCTCACCCGTCTCAAAAGCTTTAAAGAATCGAACTTCCATGTATAAAACAGCTAAAAAGCTCTGGTTACTTTACAAATGAGTTAATATGGTAAATATTATTATTGACTGAAAACACTAATAGCTCTTCGCGAATTTCATCATTTATGACATGTATACTGAACGGCGTGCCGTGCAATGAAATAATTTTTACGTACATTAAGTGGTATGTCTATATACTGTCTGTAAAATCAGCTGCAAATAGTATTACAAGTAATAAATCGAAGTGTCATGACCGATGCTGAAATTGTATAGCATGTACAACTAAAAGATAGAAAGTTACAGATTTTTTTTCCTGTCATTATTCTGTGGGAGTAATGGTGACAGAGAGAAGGAGATTGGAAAAAGTTTGAAATTATGTGTGAAGTTTGTTGGAAAATACTGGATGTATACAATCGCCAAATTCCGCGTCATCAATTACGCTGCCTCTACACGTATACACAGTTTCTAACTTAAATACATGACTCATTGTGTTAAGCCTTTAACATAAGATTATGCCTCTTAATGAGAAGATTATGACAGCACTTTAAATTTGGTCAATTATTACATGTAATATTGAATCATACTTTTGTTACCTCTCGACGCCGTTAGATAGGCAACCTGTAACACTAACTGTGCACCTTTTAACAGCTTAAAAATTCCTGTAGTCTATAGGTGTGGCATTATCTACAGGCTACAGATAATCGATCAAACGAAGCATCAACATTCATTCAATACACATATTGGAGAATGACATGTAAACAGTGCTTTCCTCTCCAGCAACTGTGTGTGTGTGTGTGTGTGTGTGTCGTGTAGCCGTGTGTAATGTGCGACTGTAATGAATGTTGTGAAACAAAAGTGTATGTGCTGAACTTTACTGTGTCTGGATCCCTTTACATATTAGATACTACCATCATTTTGGATTCGTGGATATACAGTATCTACTGTCCAGTCACATCAATGTGACCACCTGTCAAAAGCCTGAAAAACCACCTTTTGCAGCGCTGACTGCAGGATGAGAGTCAGTGACGTACATAGAAATAAAGTACAGGTTTACACAGAATATTTACAACATCGCTGCCAGGCTGACCCCTATGCGTAAACCAGCACAGGTCCGACACGACTCTCTACTGACCTGGCACACCCCCTCAAGCTAAAAGTGCTTGACTATTTATATTGCTTTTCCCCTCGCTTCTGACATAGTGTCAGAGAGAGAGACCGAAACTATGGCAGGGATAAATTCCCATACGTCATCCACTTGCACATCGCCATCGCCATCGCCTCCTGCCTCGCCTCATACATCGCAATAACTTGAAGCAACGCTGCAGTTCCCTGCCTCGCTGTTGTTTCACTCTAAACACATCGTACGTGCAATAGGCCGCTACAGCTCCGCGCCAAGTTTACCCTGTCTGGCCTACTGTCTGCCGATTGTTAACATACACTGCCAGCGGCCCCAGACTTCATCACCCAACCACTTCTTTACTGAACTTTAACAAAATTCGCTTTTGTACGACTAACACTAATACTAGCGCAGCAAAGGTACAGATAGGGATGCGGAGCCACGTCGACTCCACTGCCGTGGCCAGCTGCGCGGAATTTCTCGGTTGAATGTCAAACAAATGGTTCAAATGGCTCTGAGCACTATGGGACTTAACATCTGTGGTCATCAGTCCCCTAGAACTTAGAACTACTTTAACCTAACTAAGCTAAGGACATCACACACATCCATGCCCGAGGCAGGATTCGAACCAGCGACCGTAGCGGTCACGCCGTTCCAGGCTGAAGCGCCTAGAACCGCACGGCCACACCGGCCGGCTCGGTTGAATGTCCATGGCGACAATCGAGATGGTCCCACAGATGCTCTATGGATTCTAATTCCGGGGAGTGTGGTGGCGAGGGAAGTACGACAAATTCATCCCGGCGCTCTCCGAATCATGCTCGCACATTGCGAGTTGCGTGACATGTTGCATTATTCTTCTGGTACATGCTATCGTGCCAAGAAAATGACACTGCATGTTCGCCAAGAATAGATGCGTATCTGTGTTGCCCTATTGTTCCTTTCAGAATGAGAAAAAATCACTCCGTCTGCACGCCACGAGTGGCCTACCGGGACCATCCGACCGCCGTGTCATCCTCAGGGAAGGATGCGGATAGGAGGGGCGTGGGGTCAGCACACCGCTTTCCCGGTCGTTATGATGGTATTCTTGACCGAAGCCGCTACTATTCGGTCGAATAGCTCCTCAATTGGCATCCCATCCAAGCGCCGACCACGCCCGACAGCGCTTAACTTCGGGGATATCACGGGAACCGGTGTATCCACTGCGGCAAGGCCGTTGCCACTCAGAATGAGAGATCACCCAGGAAATGCTACGAAAACATTCCCCAGACCATAACGCTCCATACATCGGCCTGGGTACTTCTGATGATTGTTGCAAGGTGTTTGGCACTCGTCGAATGGAGCATCAAACCTCATTTATCTGAGAAGTCCACCTGTAACCGCCCATGAAGAAATGTCAGCATGGGTGCATGAACCAGGCGCCTGCTGAGAAGGTCCATGCGCAGCAAAGTTTGCTGAACGGTCGATGACGAGACGCTGTTGGTAGCCGCTTGGCTCATCTTGCTGGTCAACTGCTCAAGAGTTGCACGTCAATTCGTCTGTGCACATCTCCGCAGCAGTCGCTCACCCCTGTCATCTACTGTCCGTGGTGCCACACAGCTGCCTCGTCTCCGGTTTTGGAGAGAGCCATTTTGCCGTGCACCGAATGTTTACACGACGGCGGCATGTAAAGCGTTTACAAACTTTGCCTTTTGGGAAGTGCTTCCGCCCTCGACCCAAAAGAAAGTGACCAATGTAATATACTGTTTATTTCTTGCTACAGTAGTGTTATCTTGAAGCTGTGAGAAAGGAGGACAGGCGCTCCAAGGCGCAGAAGCAAAGACTATGCTGAGGGAAAACGAAACCAGGAGAGATTTTGTTACATGAAGTGTACCGTAAGTGGAGGGCCTTGCGAAAATGCAGACGCCCCCAGTCGCGGTCCCAGAGCGTTAGTTACTCTTCAAGGTATTAACATGTAACTTCATATGTCGTCTAGACGCTGTGGTAGGTTGCCACCGCAGAACTTCTTAACCAACAGGCACGTATTAGCGATAAAGCCAGCGTGATACCAGCCCTAAGAACAGCAACGTCAGTAGGGTCACAAGAGTTAGAAATAGAGTGAAAGCGCCAAAAACTGTTGACCTAACAGTCCATTACTCCGGGGAGCCCGAGGGGCGGGGCTAAATGACGTATAACAGCAATGTTGCAAGCCGTATTTGGCAGAGCAGTTACCTTTAGCTTTCAGCTGAACAATGTTGATACCAAATACGGACTTAGTTATTGCAACTGCATTAACTTCCCCGCCTTAGGAGCAGTAGAGGGGATATAACTAAACCGTAACTGGCAGGTGCCTGCAAGAGACCTGCGGGATTGGCTGGGTGGCTTTAAGTGGGAAAAACAGTGCCCCCACGCGACTCTTTAAAACCCCTAGAGTCCGCATTTTGGCGGAGTTCTCAGTCAGACGATCTGGGCGCTGAATCCGCGTCCGTCGACTCCAACCTCGGTCCAGCTCCGAGTAAGTCCGCTCTCTCACTTGGAGTGCCTCAGTGAACAGTGTCACACTCAGTATGTTTTGTTTTGCAACCAAGTTGCTGCCTTATGATGCTGCTAGTGTTTGCTACTGTGGTTAGCATCCACTCCTGGGACTTCTGCACTGGCTATTGTAGTAACAGTGTTATTCATGCTTTTTCTAACCCTAGAACCAGCCCCAGTGTATTAGTTAGTTAGTCCTGTCTGGAATAAACAACTATTTCAAAACCCCGATGGCCAAGAGTCTCCACAACGAGTTCCCTACCACCTCTCACCAGCTGCATTTCTAGTAAATGTCTGTACCAGTGTTGGCTCAGATAGAAGAAAACAATCAAATGCCTTCACTGTGAATTGTCTTTCTACCTTCTGCTCTGAACCGCTCGGGAGCGCAGAATGACCAGTAACCCCTTTTCTCCTTCTCCCACAACAACGACAGCACTACTGTCTGCATCCCCCCTCCCCCCCCCCCCCCCCTATATGCTTTATATACGCTCCACTGCTAGTACTATCACCTGCTGTCTGTGAGTGGTTACTGGACGTTCGGGTCGAACATAGTTGTTGGTCACACTAATGTGACTGGAGCGTGTTGTTCTCTAGTGAGACAGTTTCACCCTTCCCCCCCCCCCCCCCCCCCCAACTCGGTATTAACAAAAGCCTCCCGAAACCTGTAAGTGGATACTAATACGGGTGTTTCCCCCCTCGCCTTTATTATGGCTTGAACTCTGCTGGTCACAGTTTGGATAAGCTGTCTAAAACCCTGTGGAGAAATGGCAGGCCATTTTTCCTGAAGAGCTGAAACAATGCAGGTCGCGACTGTGGGCACTCCAGTCCACACAGGAGTGTTGTTGTCCACAAAGTTTGCCTCACACATGCTGCTTTACAACAGCTGTTCCTCTACTGAACGCAGTACTCAATGCTGTACAGTCTCTTCATATCCTGCTGCATGTAGCGTTTTCCTAAGCGTTATAAGGGGACCACATCGTAACCACGAGAAACATCTTCTTACTGTAACCCCACTTGCTACATACTTCACTGTTAGCGTTACACGTGATGGCAAGTAATGTTCTCCAGGCATTCGTCAAAAGCGAAACTTTCTATCGGATTTCCGCTGCCTACTTCGTGATCCATCATTCTAAATCAATAGCTTTCAACTACCCGCAGTCCAGTCGCGTCGCTGTATGCGTCACCCCAAGCCTCGCTTAAGACTGGCTAGATAAATGTGTAGCTTATAACTTGTTGCTCGACCACAGTGAACCACTCTTTTTAACTGGTTCCGCACAGTCACTGTGCTAGCTGGCCTGACGGCATAAAGTTGGAACTCATAGGACATTCCTTCCGCTGATTTCATGCACTTCTTTTCAACCGCGTCCAGCCACAACCATCGACAAGTTCTGTCCCCCAAGTACATCAGCTTTGCTACCTTAGATGTAGCTGCCATTGTTCCTCGCGTTTCCACGTCACAGTTACATCATCAACACTCGATTTAGTTAGTTTTAGAAGAACTGAAATATCGCTGATGGATTTCTTACACAGGTGAAAAGCAATGGCTAGACCATCTTCGAAATGTCTGAGCTCACCTCACAAACTCATTCCACCGTTGCTGCTTTTCTACGGAAGACACAATACTCCCAGCCTCCTTTTACTTTTGTGGACCGATAGCTCCGTCTACCTCTTTGTTCAGAAATTCCACGGAGGCCAGTGGGAAAGTACGATAGGCTCTGAGAAACGCTGGTCGATGAAGGTGCTTTGTCGCTATCAGGTTGATGGAAATACTGTAAACATTAGTCTTATAAAATAAAAGTCGGAATAAATTCATGGCAAATCAGTCAAAGGACGGTGCGGTGTTCTGCAGCGTTGACACCACCCCCGTCACTAATTGGCGCCAAACGCAGCTATTCCATGTGGGCCCCAACCAGAAACTTGGAAGGATCCGACCAAGGAGTTCCAAGTTAGACGAAAAGGGATGACGGCCTTTGCCGTGGATGGAAAAATGAATATCTTTTGTTGCTTCGACTGTGCCATGAGGTGCAAGGATGCTCATCAAGACGACGACTCAGGATTCGAGATATTTTACATCAAGAGGACAAGATGATCATGTTTGGTTTGTGGGGCGCTGAAACGCGATGATTGGCATACTTAGTGCAGCATCATTGTGATGACGTTGCATATCGGAGAGAATCTGTTACTGCAGACAACTTAGGATGTCGAACTTCCACGATACAGGTAACTATTGTAATTGATACTGAAAAAATTAATATAGCCACACTGAAATATTACCGACTGAAAATTAAACACAGAGAAATTTTAAACGCAGAAACAACGTGTACACGGAAAACACAAGTGAATAACGTGCATCAGTAAGTAATAGCTTACAATTTCATATTTCAGTTCAAATTTTCTGTTATAAGTGTTTTCTGACAAACCTATTTCAGTCATTGTCTACAAATGATATAAAGTCATTGTACGAGTCCTTACCAGTCAATAACAGCAATCAAGGCAGACTATTATATTGACGAGTTCAATTAAACAGTAATTCCAAATGAGAAGAACATGTATTTTTCGAAGGACACCATTTTGATATGGTACTCTATTTATTTGAAGTTGTAATTGATCTTCAGCCAACAATTGTGTTAGCTAAAACGCGTTTTGACTCATGAAAACGTACATAGCGCTATTTTTAAATTGAGCTGATTCAGACAGAATCTCCAGTTGTTCTGGTGCTCTTTTCGGAACCATAACTCTCTCTGCTATCACAATCTTCCAATTGATTTTTATAAGCAATTTTAAGCTGCCAAACGCTAGCCATTTTGGCACGAGTTATAGATGAAACTGTCTTTCAAGTCAGAATTGATTGACAGAAATTAGAAAATTAATTAGGTAGGTACCGAATGAAGACAGGTCACCTCGCCTCTTTTTAAATTATCTGTAGCTTCAAAAAAACTTCATAATAAAATGTCAAACTTGAAGATACTTAACAACAATTATACGTTCCATATATCACTCACAGGGAACGAAAGGCTATTTACAATTTGTACAGAAACCAGATGGCAGATATAAGAGTCGAGGAGCATGAAAGGGAAGCAGTGGTTGGGGAGGGAGTGAGGCAGGGTTGTAGCCTATCCCCGATATTATTCAATCTGTATATTGAGCAAGCAGTAAAGGAAACAAAAGAAAAATTCGGAGTAGGAATTAAAATCCATGGAGAAGAAATTAAAACTTTGAGGTTCGCCGATGACATTGTAATTCTTTCAGAGACAGCAAAGGACCTGGGAGATCAGCTGAACGGAATGGACAGTGTCTTGAAAGGAGGATATAAGATGAACATCAATAAAAGCAAAACGAGGATAATGGAATGTAGTCTAATTAAATCGGGTGATGCTGAGGGTATTAGATTAGGAAATGAGACGCTTAAAGTAGTAAATGGGTTTTGCTATTTGCGGAGCAAAATAACTGGTGATGGTCGAAGTAGAGACGATATAAAATGTAGACTGGCAATGACAAGGAAAGCGTTTCTGAAGAAGAGAAATTTGTTAACATCGAGTATAGATTTAAGCGTCAGGAAGTCTTTTCTGAAAGTATTTGTATGGAGTGTAGCCATGTATGGAAGTGAAACGTGGACGATAAATAGTTTAGACAAGAAGAGAATAGAAACTTTCGAAATGTAGTGCTACAGAAGAAAATGGGTAGATCACATAACTAAAGATGAGGTATTGAATAGAATTGGAGAGAAGAGAAATTTGTGGCACAACTTGACTAGAAGGAGGTATCGGTTGGTAGGGCATATTCTGAGGCATCAAGCGATCACCAATTTAATATTGGTGGGAAGTGTGGAGGTTAAAAACCGTAGAGGGAGACCAAGAGATGAATACACTAAGCAGATTCAGAAGGATGTGTGTTGTAGTAGGTACTGGGAGATGAAGAGGCTTGCACAGGATAGAGTAGCATGGATAGTTGCATCAAACCAGTCTCTGGAGTGAAGACCACAACAACAACAACAACAACATATCACTGACAACACCTATAGCTGTGGATGTTACCCTACAATGTACCACCGCACGGGACCATGTTAATGGAGCATTGCGGTACCTGGTAAAGGTAGGTCCAGATCAAATAGCATATAAAATACAGACGGATCAGATGATGGTACAGTTACTGGCTGTGTATATAGACCCCCATCTCGGGAGCTGCTTGATGGTATAAGTTGCTCTCTCGCACATCGATTATGACAGTCCCACTCTGAAGCAGCACTACAAACACTGTAACTGCGGTATCGGCCGTTATTCGGTCTGCCGCACTCTCAAATACGCGCTCCGCCAGTTACGCCGCCACATTTCCTACAGCTGCCAACGCGGCACGAGGGCGCTGCCGCGAACTATTAGGCAACTGCCAATGAAATGCAAGCATACCCTCTCCGGAGCTTCAGCGGTGGGTGTACTCAAGTTCGAACATTCATGCACTGACCTCATTTCTGTGTTTTCCAGTTGAATAACATTTACTTAGTAGCCAGGGTTCGACATCTTCTCAATCGAAATTGTATTTAAGAGTGACAGATTTATAAATCTTTTGTATCTTTATGGATTTCTACACTCAAATCTACTGTTAGCAACGGACGCTGCAAATACAGCGACTAAGTTATGTATTATTTTTACTATTTGATATTAAATGTAGAAAAATTTATATCTAAATTCTCTGATCGTGAACGGCTTCTAAACCTCACCCCAGTATTTACTAAAGACTCACACAGCGTGAAAGGAAGCCATAACAATAAAAACACTGCAAACAACATCATAATAATCTGTTGTGGCTGACAATTCGCAATTTTTCACAAACACAACTTTTATTGATGTAAGTTCACAAGGCTGATGGCTGAACGTACAAAACGAAAGGTGACAATAACGAAAAAGGTCTCCTAATTGAGGCAAACGAAAGTTCACTTGTAAGTTTCCACAAAGGTTCATTGTAACACACTCACACACCAGTAATAGTCCAATTCCGAGACGAAGACGTAATCTTCAATGGTCGCAGTACACGAGTTCGGAATGCGGCGTGAACTGACCTTCGGGGCTGGTTCTAGCCTCTATATAGCTGTCACCAGCGAATCAGGTTTTGGCATAGTGATACTTCCTGCAGGCCGTGGCTCGAACTCCCACTGCAGGAAGTAGTGCTCGGAATGTCTGTTTCCATTATCTTGTATGTAAATAGCCGGTGTGTACCATGGTGCTTTTTGTAGGCCATGGGCATAGACAACCTCGTCCTCTGCGGTGTAATACGGGTTGCCGGCCCTCAGGAGCTATCTTTGGCTCCGGTATAACACAACCCAATACTATATAACGTAATCCGAATTACGCTTGTACTAGACGAAAAAAATGACGCTATTTTTATATGTGTAAAAAGTCAGTATAATGTTTATGGACGCGAAATCGCTGGGAAATTCACGAAAGAGGAGAATATCGTGGGCACTAAGTATGACAACAGGCTGTGCTGACATATCGTAATTTAAATTCAAGGAAACGTTATGAAACGAATGGGTTTGTAAATGGAAAAGAATTATTGCAACCAGAGGACATCAGTATAACCAAATACACCCACACGTACACTGATTAGCCAGGACATTATGACCACCGACTTGCTACCGATATAAACCAGTCCAGACGATAGCAGCATCACCTGGCGAGGAATGACTGCTAGTCAGGCACACGCACAGTGCTTGTAGTATCACTGAGTGTGCTGTCCGCGTGTAGAACGGGGAAGGTACATGATCTGACTTTGACTGAGGGAAGATTGAGATGACTCAGAGGCTCGGTACGAGCATTTTGGAAACTGCAAGATTTGTGGGGTGTTCGAATAGTGCTACGGTGTCTTCAGCACGTGGCGAATCCAAGCTGAAACCACGTCCAGACGTCGTGGGGTTGCGTGGCCACCCTTCATTACAGATTTCGGCAGTCGTAGGCTGGGCAGACTGGTAAAACAGGACAGGCGGGGAACTGTGGCGGAACGAATATCAGACTTTAATGCTGGGCAGAGTCCAAAGTGTGTCTGAACACACAGTGCACCGAAAACTCCTAGCGACGGCCCTCCGCAACCGACGACCCATGCTGTTAACACCACGAAATCGGCAACTACGACTGAAATGGGCACATGACCATCGACTCAGGACGTTGGTGCAGTGGCAAAGTTCTGCAACTGCTTCATCATAACGATGGTACGGCGCAAATCCGTCTTTATCCAAGGGAACTGCCCCTTGACACCTGTACTGTGGGGCGGAGACAAGTAGGCGGCGGCACCTTTATGCTCTGGAGAACATTCCAGTGGACATTCGTGGGTCAGTGGAGATAATGCAAGGCGCCATGACGGCCGAGGAATATCGTACACTATTTGCAGACCACGTACACCCCTTCATGACGATCATATTACACAGCAAGATAATGCGCCATGTCAAAAGGATAGGAGTCTGATAGAGTGATACATTGGATCGAGGAACACAATGGCGAGTTCGAAATGATGTGCTGGCTACCCAACTCCCCAAGTCTGAACCTGATCAAGCACATCTGGGATGTGACTGAATGTGGCGTCTGAGCTCATCGACTCCCACCCTAAATTTCCAAGGCCTCATGGCTTCCATACCATTATGCGTTGTCACTGTTATCCGCGTCAGAGGTGGACATGCCAGCTGTTAGGTAGGTGGCCATAATATTCTGGCTGATGAGTGTATCTACATTCTTCTGGTGTACTTAACTAACCACAGAGTGGACCAAAGTAAAGTGACCATAACCTGTGCAGACGGCGTGATGGGGATGGCCAACAGCGGTGGTGGGAGATCAACCGCAAGCCGCCACCATGCGACAGGGGAGGTGCAGTTCAACAGCTGAAGAATACCCACAACCCAAATGTGAAGGATACAACTAGCGAGTCTGTAAACTGTTACAGAATTACACTGAAACTGGATAGGAACGGGCGATTTATTTTCGTCTGACTTGCAAATCTCTTTCTCTTCTTTCAGGGAAGCGTCATCAGTGCCTACATTTCTCTTGTTTCCATGCTGAAATTCGCTTTTTCTCCCAAACCCGGCAGGTGTTGCACAAATTTGGCTCACTTACATCCTAATACAGTTGCAATTCCTACAGAATGCTGGAAAAGCCTGTTATCAAAAAACTCTCGATAAGTTCGATCAGTAGCTTATCAAAAGCTTATGCTCAGTCTAAAAATAAACGCGTAATTTGTTCACCTATGCTGTTTTAAACTCATACGAATTCCCATTTCGCCGGCCGCTGTGGCCGAGAGGTTCTAGGCATTTCAGTCCGGAAAGTTAGGATTCAGTAGTTCTAAGTCTAGGGGACTGATGACCTCAGATGTTAGGTCCCATAGTGCTTAGAGCCATTTGAACCATTTTTTTCCCATTTCACGAGCTATCAGTAGCCCTTAAAATAGTTACATTACTACATTGAAAAAATCTATAGCGACTTGTATTTTGAGGTAGATAAGAAAGTTTTGCATATAAACTAAATGGCAAAATATTCTCCCTGTTGCATGCTATCATTTGGCAAAAACGCCTTTCAATATCTTGAACCATTTAGGAAATGCGAAAGATATCATCAAAATTTCACTTTCACTCTATTGTTTGCATGTGTAAGGGGAAATGAGTGGTATTCAAACAATCCATTTTCTTGGAACTCTAAACATATAAATCTCTTCTTAAATTTAAAGAAAAATTCAATATGTTACCTACATTTCATAAGCAGTAATATATGACCTAACATATACTAAATGTAAACTCAAAGAGACTCTTGTTTTCATTGTCGCACCTCAGCTGCTGGCCCTGCAGCAGTAAGTACGTAGCTTGGCATCGGTGACAGTCACATATCCTACTCCCCATCTTTGACTTGTGACAGCGATTTGGCATTCCCATTTGACGTTGTTTATCTTGTTGACTATATTCGTGTAGTCCTCCTTCGCTGGCTATGACATCCCAATCTGCTTTTGTATATCCAGTTCCAGTATGTGTATTAGACTCCATTCTGCAAAATGCGTGAGATAAAGTTTACGTGTAAGAAGTCTTTCTCTATTATCACAACATATCTGATCTCACATTTACTTGTCTATGCACGTTTTTGTCTTTGCAGGTCGAATGGGAACAATTTTGTACCCTGATTGCGAGACCTCTCTACCACACTGGCCATTTTCTAAGATGCCTTCAGAGAGTGTCTGAGTAGGACTTCTTCCAAACTTTTGAGGTTCTAATATGAGTAGCACAGAGGCCACATAAATCCAGTTGCAATGTCAGAATGCGTATATCACACAATGTCAATAAACATTTGTTCACACAGTAAATGACAAGTACTTTTCTTCAGTAACCTTTATCATCCATTTTCGTTCTAACGCTGATACCAAAACGAAACAATTGAATGGACTACTACCTTAAAAAGACTTCTTTTCAGCTTCACATAACTTTACCGAATCAAAAAAATCCAAATATACCGCCTTTTCAGATTTCGAATACAAATCCAACATATATCTACACTACTGGCCATTAATATTGCTACACCAAGAAGAAATGCAGATGATAAACGGGTATTCAATGGATATTGGATATTATACTAGAACTGCCATGTGATTACATTTTCACGCAATTTGGGTGCATAGATACTGAGAAATCAGTACCCAGAACAACCACCTCTGGCCGTAATAACGGCCTTGATACGCCTGGGCATTGAGTCAAACAGAGATTGGATGGCGTGTACAGGTACAACTGCCGATGCAGCTTCAGCACGATATCACAGTTCCTCAAGTGTAGTGACTAGCGTATTGTGACGAGTCAGTTGCTCCGCCACCACTGACCAGACGTTTTCAGTTGGTGAGAATCTGGAGAATGTGCTGGCCAGAGTAGCAGTCGAACATTTTATGTACCCAGAGAGGCCCGTACAGGACCTGCAACATGCGGTCGTGCATTATGCTGCTGAAATGTAGGGTTTCACAGGGGTCCAATTAAGGGTAGAGCCACGGGTCGTAACACATCTGAAATGTAACGTCCACTGTTCAAAGTGCCGTCAATGCGAAAAAGAGGTGACCGAGACGTGTAACCAATGGCACCCCATACCATCACGCCGGGTGATACGCCAGTCTGGCGATGACGAATATACGCGTCCAATGTGAATTCACCGCAATGTCGCCAAACACGGATGCGACCATCATGATGCTGTAAACAGAACCTGGATTCATCCGAAAAAAGGACGTTTTGCCATTCGTGCATCCAGGTTCGTCGTTGAGTACACCATCGCAGGCGCTCCTGTCTGTGATGCAGCGTCAAGGGTAACCGCAGCCATGGTCTCCGAGCTGCTGCAAACGTCGTCGAACTGTTCGTGCAGATGGTTGTTGTCTTGCAAACGTCCCCATCTGTTGACTCAGGGATCGAGACGTGGCTGTACGATCCGTTAGAGCCATGGGATCAAGATGTCCGTCATCTTGACTGCTAGGGATACGAGGCCGCTGGGATCCAGCACGGCGTTCCGTATTACCCTCCTGAACCCACCGATTCCATATTCTGAGACCAGTCATTGGATCTCGACCAACGCGAGGAGCAATGTCGCGATACGATAAACGGTAATCGCGATAGGCTACAATCCGACCTTTATCAACATCGGAAACATGATCGTACGCATTTCTTCTCCTTACAAGAGGCATCACAACAACGTTTCACCAGGCAATGCGGGTCAACTGGTGTTTGTGTATGAGAAATCGGTTGGAAACTTTCCTCATGTGAGCATGGTGTAGGTGTCGCCACCGGCGCCAACCTTGTGTGAATGCTCTGGAAAGCAAATCATTTGCATATCACAGCATCTTCTTCCTGTCGGTTAAATTTCGCGTTTGTAGCACGTCATCTTCGTGGTGTAGCAATTTTAATGTCCAGTAGTGTATTTCTACAATTACACGCACGTCAAGGTACACCAGCAGAATCAAACCCTTGAACAGAGAATTTACCATACATATTACTAAATGCTATCCTATGTTTTTCAATTGTTTCCTTCCCCTCATAGACGATTTTAGGTGCGGAATTCTCTTTACTTATGTGCTCAGTACATAAATGAAGGCAATATACGGACACCTTAGACAGTTGAAAAGTATACGGAATTTTAAAAATGCACGAATAAGTAAACATTGTACAGCCGCTGCAGTTAGAAGCTTCAGCTGACATTTTTTTGTGTCGCTTAGTTAAATTTGGGTTTTTGAAGTCCGCCATCTCGAAAAAACAATGTCTTCGTTTTCTATTTGCCGAAACATTTTACGATGTCCGTCAGCCATTTTCAGTGGTTCTCGTTTTGTTTTTGAAACTTGTATAATTCTATCTACGCAACCGATCTAGTTTCAGAAATAAAATTATACCCGCTGAAGATGACCTCTGTATAATTCCATTTTCACAATTAACGTAGTTTTAGAAGTAAAGCGATACTCTCTGAAGATAGCACACAGATCTCTAAACATGTTTGGGTAAATAGAAAAGAAATACAATGTGATTTACAAAAGACGGAGTTTAAAAAGCGGAACGTACGAGATATCAGTTTATAATGGATGCGAAAGATAACGGTGTGTCTTTTGTACTTGTAGTTGGGATCACAAAATAAAATAGCGTGAAAGGGGACATTAACCCCAATGATGACATGCGTGCGCCAGGGCGCGCCTGTGTGTTTGTGTGTGTGTGTGTGTGTGTGTGTGTGTGTGTGTGTAGCTGATTCTGTTTGTCAGTATGAAACTGGTTGCTTGTCAATTTGTGCATGTTTTGCAAAGTTCGTTAAATAGAATTCTTAGGTACTGGTATTGATTTGCATATGAAAGAGAAGTGATGTCCCAAACTAGATCACAACGGAATCAAAGTGTCAGGATTTTAGAGCTGGAGAGGACTTTAGAATCTCTATCACAGGGACTTCCATTTGCTACCAGGGAGCAATAAGTGGTCAGGCTCTTCTAGAGTTCCAGTTTCGTTCAATCAGTCCATTAACTGCAACACAGTACTTCATACTTTTCGCAGGTTTTTTTCTCGAATTTTTGGTGTTAATTTCATATCATTAATATATATTTTATCATGTTACTGACAGTACTAAATATCTGAAATTTGTAATGGAGTCTTATTACAAATCATCTGGAAATAATATTGTAGGAAATGAAGTTGACACTCTGGCGAAGTCAGGGTATTTGCTATGCACAATAACAATCTCTAACCAATGATAATCTCAGGTATGGCTCTTACATCATTGGTTTGCTAGAGCGCCCACACAGAGTTGCTGCAAGTGGACAATGAGTGAGATCGATCATGAAGTAACTGCGAAGGGGCACGCAGAACTTTGTGTGTGAACTTAAAGGTGATAAATGTTACGTAGCATTTATGATGATAACGAGTAACAGCACAGGCCGCAGTACAATAACTGTATAGAAAGTGTTTCAACAGTATGAACGGAAGAAGAGTATTGTGTGGCCAAGCCTACTTAATTCTGCCCATAAAGGGAAGGGTCTTTCTCTAAATAATTGTTATCATCAAATCATTACTTCGTGCCTTAAACAGATCTACCTCAAAGTGAGACTGTACCATTGCAAATGGTTAGAAATGTAAAAGAATTGCCAGCGTTGCCGATTCTTTTTAGTGAATATTATAATGTTTGGTCGCCGATAGCTGTGGCCTTGTGTTTATCGTTTTCCTAAGAAATCATTACCAACAGGAAGATACTACTCCTATCATTGTAATCGAGTGTCACAATAATAAAGAAAACTTGCACAATAAAGTCATGAGAAAGCCAGAAAATAAATATTACATTTTGCTATTTCAATGAAAATATGATTTTTGAAACGTAATTCAACGTGCAATTTGAAAACTTGTAAATTTGACTACATCCATTATTTTTTTGAGAAAGCAGTAATCAATAGTATTACAATTAATTTTTCTTGCCTGACACAGTTCAAATTATTAATTAAAAGAATTATATATTTATTTATATATATTATATTTATTTTTATATATTTATATATTTATTTATTTATGTGTTTTGTGACTCTTGGCATTTGTATTTCCAGCCTTGTCTGTTTCCATTACTGCTGGTAGAGATATGTTCAGTGTTCATTTATTGTGTTTTTGATAATGAGCTGTGTTTATTGAAAGCAAACGTTCAAACAGTGAACATTAAACTGAAGCACCGTCTCTTCATCGTTACGGCGTTGGGAGTTGCAGTTAGTAAAGTAATTTTGATTGTGAATTACTTCAAAACGTTCGAAGCTATAATAATTAGCTTTCAGACATTTTATAGCTTACTGCAGTTTCAGTTGAGTCCTGGCGTGTTCATTGATCGTTATCGTCTACCGAAAACTCAGTAACTGCTACGTAAATTCTATTTCGATGCGGCAGTTGATTTCATAATTATTGCCCTTGATCCGACTAACGGTCGTCTTGTAAGTAGGCTGTTTAGGTTTTTATGTTGGTAACGTCACGTAGCGCTCTATATGAAAATTGGATGTGAACAGTGCATAGCGTTGCGCAGTTGGAGGTGAGCCGCCAGCAGTGGTGGATGTGGGGAGAGAGATAGCAGAGTTTTGAGAGCGGATGATGTGGACGTGTGTCCATCAGAGAGAATAAATTTGTAAGACTGGATGTCATGAAGATATATATATATATATATATATATATATATAATGACTTTTGAACACTATTAAGGTAAATACATTGTTTGTTCTCTATCAAAATCTTTCATTTGCTAAGTATGCCTATCAATAATTAGTGCCTTCAGTAGTTAGAATCTGTTATTCAGCTGGCAGTATTGGTGCACGTTGTATTGCAGTAGTTTGAGTAACGAAGATTTTTGTGAGGTAAGTGATTCATGAAAGGTATAGGCTATTGTTAGTCAGGGCCATTCTTTTGTAGGGATTCTCATGTTATAAAATTGTAATGGACACCAGTTCATCAAATTAAGTAACTTGTAAGCATTCATTTCACTGCGCACATTTCTGTTCGTCATAGTATATGCACAATATGTGAGATGTTGGGACTGTTAGTGTTTGCCAGTTTGTTAGTAATTCAGCAATGGGCTGGTTAACACCATTGCGGGTTCTAAGGACATTTCAAAAAATTTTTTGTGACTGCACAAGTGGTGGTTCATGGACTTGCTATATTGTCCGCAAGTCTCTTCGATGGTGATTGTGCACCTGCAGAGTCGCAACAGATGGCTGCTGGCCGTCTCTACAAGGACTGCAGTGGGTCTGCACCTCTGGTCGCCCACCAATACTGTAATCTCTACCAGGACTACAGTGGGTCTGCTCTGTGATGACCTACCTACTAATATTCTTCAAAACTTCGACTGACTCTGCTGTGGGTTTGCTCTGTTGTGGCCCATTACCTGTCTGCATGTCAAGAGTCATCATTGTCTTTCCATTGGAAGGAAAACCTACTTCTTCAAGACTGCATGGAAATCCGCTACTTCCGTGTGCATTTTCTTTTACTGCACAGACTTCGAGGGGAAAAAAAACACTGCAATTTGACTGTGATGAATGATCAGGACTGTCTTTATGGAATATGAGAAAATTTTAGCTTTTGACCAAGATTGTATCAGTAAGTGTGTGCATTTGATTTCTGTGTTATTGTTATTATGAAAATTTTTTTTCAACTCTGCATTGGCCACTGCCCAAAACAATTTGTAAAATTTTTTTGGGGCCGCATGGGGGCTATGTAAGTAGGCTGTTTAGGTTTTTATGTTGGTAACGTCACGTAGCGCTCTATATGAAAATCACTGACTGTGCTGTGTGCAGTCTGTGGCTGGTTTGCATTGTTGGAATTTGCTATTGTAGTGTTTGGCAGTTGGCTGTTTACAGCATGTAGCGTTGTGCAGTTGGAGGTGAGCCGCCAGCAGTGGTGGATGTGGGGAGAGATGGCAGAATTTTGAGAGCGGACGATCTGGACGTGTGTCCATCAGATACAGTAAATTTGTAAGACTGGATGTCATGAAGATATATATATATATATATATATATATATATATATATATATATATATATATATATATATAATGACTTTTGAACACTATTAAGGTAAATACATTGTTTGTTCTCTATCAAAATCTTTCATTTGCTAAGTATGCCTATCAATAGTTAGTGCCTTCAGTAGTTAGAATCTTTTATTCAGCTGGCAGTATTAGCGGACGCTGTATTGCAGTAGTTTGAGTAACGAAGATTTTTGTGAGGTAAGTGATTCATGGAAGGTATAGGTTATTGTTAGTCAGGGCCATTCTTTTGTAGGGATTGTTGAAAGTCGCATTACGTTGCGCTAAAAATATTGTGTGTCAGTTTAAGCACAGTCATTTATAATTTTTCTAAGGGGACGTTTCAGTGTTATTTCATTAAATAACTATAGTTCATAATTTATAAATGCCTTGTTAACCATTCAAAATCAGTGAACACAGTTACACAAGGTTTTGGTTTCGATCATTGTTAGTGCCACATGTTTCGTTGAAACAGAAACAAATGAGCCCTCAGTCACGATTTTTTAGTCTTATTGTCCAGGTTTCAACATTTCTAAGAGTGCCTTCATCAGAATTTAGACATTTAAAGTGGTCTATAACATGATTAGGAACGTATGGGAAGAAAAATTTTTCATATAAAGGGAAGTGTAATGTATTAAGGCGAGCCTCTAAGGGCTGCCCTTACCTGTACAGCCACAGGCTGTCACGGTTGAGTCCGTTGCAACCTGTGGGTGTACAGGTATGGGCAGCCCTTACAGGCTCGCATTCACACATTCCTTTTAAATATTTTGAGACTAAAGCCCTTCTGGCCTGTTATTTATTTTATACGTGACTTGTAAGTACTGTCTCTGTCTTGTGTTGTTAGTACTTACACTTTTTTATATAAAATTTTTTTCCATAAATGTCTAAATTCTGATGAAAGCACTCTTAGAAGTGTTGAAATCTGATTAATAAGACTAAAAAATTCTGAGCGAGAACTCATTTGTTTCAGTTTTAATTTATAAACTGTCACTGAACCAAGCAGCCATGTTAAAAACTTTGTTTCGTTGACATCATAATTTTCAGTAGTTCACTTAGAAGCGGTGACTTGTACAAATTCTTCTGAATTTGGTGCCTTTTTCTGAACACTACAGAACATTAGATACACATGTTATTGATACACCGGAGAGTGTACGATTAGGTTGCAAATTCACTGAAAGGTGTGAAACAGAAACATTGCGGAACAGTGTGTTTAGCTCCCAAGCAAGGAACTCTTCCGGAGTCTTGTTTGACGCCATCAGAGGTGGAACTGTGTTTGTTTTACTGCTACAAGAAAACTCTGCCAAGTTTCACTGTCGCAAGTCTTCAGCTCACAAATGTGTCTGTTTGTGAAGGAGAGAACAGTTGACGCCACGCTCGATTTGCGCTGAAGAAAGCTACGCACCACCTCCTCCTTCCGGCCCGTCAGCTCCGTCGGACTCAGCTGGTATATGGTTTGGCACTTTGCTGCAGGGGGTGATAACACACTATTTGCGAATCTGTTTATTTAAATGTAGGTAACTGTTAGCTGCGCACTGCACAGCTTGTTACAGGCCTTTTTCTTAGTCGGTAGTGCTTACATTTAGGGTGTTCATTAACTGCGGTGTACGGGGCCTTAAATTAACGGTCTGGAACACATTAGTTCTCATCTGTTCCGAACGTTCGCCTCACAAAACCTGTCGCTGTGGATTGCAGGACGATTCTGCAATTAATGGTGCAATTACCCTAATGAACCAACCCACAAATTTCTTGCACTAGCGTTTTCTTTTGCCTTACGAAACGAGACATCTTGCCAGTCCAGTACTCCCATCTCCGGCTCACCGCCTACATTCTCAGCATTTTTTTTTTCTTTCCTTCGGTGTCTATGATAGCGGGAATCGATCTTCTATACTGTCTCTCAGTTCTCTAAAATTTTCAACAACTGTATACGGAATAATCCTCTTCGCTGGTATTAGACGTGGACTGGGTGACAACAACGCAAACTATCACATTGAATAATCTGCACGTACCAGCATAATGTACATTACTAAACGGCTAATAAGCTTCTTTGGTCGTCTAACATTTTCCAGGGGAAACAAAAATTTGATTTTCAGTATTTCATATAATTACTGAGCGTATTGGAAAATTTAAAACAGTGCCAAAATCTACTCATTAAGAGGTATAATCTTACGTCAGCGGTTTAACACAGTACGGCAAATATTATTGTTCGAAACTGTATGTATACAGGGTGAAGCGAAATTCACGTACTCGGGCTTCGCAGCGCAGCTCCTAATATGCCAGCGATAAAAAAACGCCTGTCACAAAATTTCGTCTGGCGAGTACATCCGGCAGAAAAAGTACGTTAAAGAGTGGCAATTTGGCAACACTGTAACCACATGTATGGTAACTACCTCTGTCACCCCGCAAAATACTTATGCTTTACAGTTCGTGCAGTGGATAGAGTTTTGGGTTAGCATGCAGCACGTCGATGGTTCGATCCTGGATTGAGGCCTGTGTTTTTTATATGGTAAATGTAGTGCAAGTGGTACGGTATCTCGCATCTTACTCGTCACCAGCGATTGCAGCGGAACCTCTAGGAAACACTTGCACTTACATACTACAGTCGTAGAAATGGAAGATTGGTCAGCTTTGAAAGAAGCCCTTTTCATGTCATGGAATTTCACAATTACCTCATCCGCTAGATGCGAAACCTGTTTTCTTTGTTTTCCAATGGTCCCAGAGATTAGTGGCAACTATTATTCTTGCCTCGTTCAGGTCAACACATTTCGTTAGTGCCTTACGTTACCAATAGGAGTACCAATGTGCTTAGCGAATAATGTCCAATCTCGGTTACTATTCTTGTGTGTGTTATCACCATGGTCCCATGCACTTCAACACTGAGTCTGCTAACCGCATGTTGTTTAGTACGTATTTCAATGTATTTTTTTAATTTTTATTATTATTCTATCGATGGGATTGTGGAAACATCACGTCTCTTACCGTTAGGGACACAGTGTAATTCGAAACACAACATTTCACAACTAGCGACGTCGGTATGAATAATGCAGAACAACATCCGTCAAAGTGGTAATGTGCATTACACGGAACAGGCGGACCTTTGTCTTCTCAAAATTGATGTTGCTTTTGAAGTTATTCCAGTCACAGGTCATTTGCATCAACTGTCTATTTCTTATTTGTCTAACCACGTATCTGTTACGTGCAGAGTTACAAAATGTTGTAAATTTAGGATACATGGACGTAAGAAACGATGTATACTACAGTATGAAATGTCAGAAAGAAATCAGCAAATAAAAAAAATGCGTCCTGACGCAGGATCGAACCCACGACCTCCTGCAGGCTAACAAAAAACTCTGCCACTAAAACGTGCTGAGAAAACTAATTAGCACACATGTGGTTACAGTGTTGCCAGATTGTCACTCTTTAACGTCCTTCTTCTGCCGGACGAAATTCTGTGAGAGACATTTTTTTATCGCTGTCATGTGAGGAGTTGCGCTGCGAAGCCCGAGTGCCCGAATTTCTCTTCATCCTGTATACTGAGGCAGCGTTAACTGACAGCCCGCAAATTACCCAGAAATATTCATCCGTTGTTTAAGAATGAGAACACCTGTCAACTTCGACAAAACTCTGTACATAATTTGATACCTTTCCAGATTTTACCTCGCTGGAACCCACTGCAAATCATAGTAAGTAAAGGAGGTCCATCGCTTACTGCATTTTCGCGGATCATCCAGTGAAGCTAGCGCATCAGGCATGACGTCTTAATTTATTAATTCCTTACTACTAAATTATTGCTAACATATTCTGCAGACGTTATTCACATATATCACTGTATATACCTGGAAAGATATATAATTTTACGACACGTAGTTCGGGAGATCTGACGTCATAAACATTGAAATACGTGGAAAACAAGTTTTTCTTAAATGGAAGTACAAATTACTCCAGACTATTCTCATCCAGTATTTGACAGTAAGAGCACTTACCGACTTCCAACAAACTTTTAATATAATTTCAAACTTTTTTGAACTATCTGTCTCTTAGAGCTCAACAAAGTAATGAAAACAGTTTATCGTTTACTAACGTTTATTTCTCATGCGGGGAAAGTTCGGTGTCAAGCGTAGCCTTTTGATTCATAATTTCTTCGCCGCTAACGCTACTTGCTACCTGTTGTCACTGACAATTCTCAATTTTTCACAAACACAACTTTTATTAATGTAAGTTCACAAGGTTGATGACTGAACTTACAAACGAAAGGCAACAATAACGAAAAAAGTCTCCTAATTGAGGCAAACGAAAGTTCACTTTTAATTTTCCTCAAAGGTTCGTGGTAACACACTAGCAACAGACAAATTCCGAGACGAAGATGTAATCTTCAACGGTCGCAGTACATTAGGTCGGCATCCGGCGTGAACTGAACTTCAGGCTTTTTCTTTTTTCTTTATTGATTTTCAATTCCCCCCGAAGTGGGCGGGCTGGCAGCAGCTTAGTACGCCGCTCTACAGCCTACAGACTTTTTAAAAACGGAAGAAGAAAATAAACAAGAAAAACAGGCGATAAAACGGTGACTTAAAGTGTAAAATGGCGGAAAAATGCGGGAAGTATCACTACTTCCTGCAGGTCGTGGCTCGAGCTCCCCCTGCAGGAAGTTCTGCTCGAAATGTCTGTTTCCATTACCTTGTATGTAAATAGCCGGTGTTTACCATGGTGCTTTTGGGTACGCCTTGGAATATAGACAACCTCGTCCTCTGTAGTGTTATATGGGTTGCCGGTCCTCAGGGGCTACCTTGGCTTCGGTGTAACACTACCCATTTGAAGATGTTTAGTACATGAAAGGTTTGATTCCTTACATAAACGTCAGGGATTATTGATTTCTACTGATTCTAGAGCTCGTTTTCCTTCTAGTTCAATAATGTATTTTTAGATTGTAGCACAAATTTGCAGGCCTCATGAATAAACGAAAAGAATCAGCTAAGTAATGTTGCCACTTTCGCAACGTACTGCGTACTTTGAAAGCAGTAGCTACGCAATGCACAGTTAAACACAGCATTTACTTCACAGAGTACTCCATCGTCAGGCAGCAGCGCTATAGCTACATGCTACGGAGGCTTTATTACGTATTATTCTGCATATTAATTGTTAGCAATGTGACGAGCCACGTTATTACGGTGGCATTAGGTTCGCAACATAATTAGTTATTATATCTATCGAAATTAATGGCGGCTTCCTGCAGTTACCTGCGTACCATCAGAGACAGAGTTTGCGTAGTCCGCGTACAAAAACAGAACCGACAGCGCTGGAGCAGCACGTAGAATGGCTGGAATGGCTGGAAGCGATTCGCTGGTGGTTACGCACCCGACCGTGGATTAACGCTCTGCCGTAGACGGTGATACATCAGTTCCACGTCCGGCTCTTTGGCTCCGGTGGGCAACGAGCAAAGGCCCTCGCACATGTACTGGAGAGAGCCGCGCGTGGAACTGTTGTACGGTAGTGTCTCGATTATCCGACCTAAACCGGTCGCCAGCGAGGTCGGATAAGCGGGAAGGTCGGATAACACGGAAAATAATTTAAAAAAAACACAAAAATTAAACTAAAGTAGGCCAAATGAGTTAAACATTCAATACAATACGAATCAAATTAGACTGAATAGATAATTACTGTGTGAAGAAGTAGTTAGTTACTGTCTTTTTCCTCCAGTTGCTCTACATATTTTAAAGCAGCTTCTAAGGCCTAGTGTCCGTTATGAGAAATCTTGGGCGTACTTTCCTCCACTACATCCGCTTTTGTTTATCATGTTGACTATTTCATCATCTGTCACTTCAAATTCTTCATCTTGGACAATCCACTGAATTATGTCATCTTCTGTGACGTCAGCACATCCCTGAACTTTTCGTAACAATGAAAGCAGGGTAGTATTTTCTGGTTCTGTCTGCTGCTGTAGATTTTCATCATCTTGAGAATTTTCTTGATTTTGCTGTAGCAACATTGTCCAGGATTTTGCAATTGTATTTGCTCCAACACTCTCCCAAGATTGGGCGACGTCATAAGCTACGTCTTTCAAATTAATACGGCGCAACTGCTCTAGCATGTCTTCTCCCTTGTCCATAGCATCAATTAAAGAGGAAAGCAAGTTTCTGCGGTAGTCTCTCTTCAGTGTCTCTAAGGTCCCGTGGTCCATAGGCTGACATAAGGATGTGACATTTGGAGGCGAAAACATGGGCTTTATATCTTGATATTGAAGTTCATCTTCATTAGGATGACAAGTGGCATTGTCTAGAAGCAACAGTGCTTTGCGAGGCAAGTTGTTGGCTTCCAAAAACTTTTCAGTTTGTGGCACGAACTCGTTAAAAAACCATTCTTTAAAAATGTCGGAGCTCATCCAAGCATTTTTTGGTTGTAATATTTCACCGGTAAAACATTTTTAGATACATTTGTAAATGCTCTCGGTTTCTTTGGCTTACCTATCATAGACAGTTTCATTTTCAAATTTGCTGTGGCGTTACTGTATGCAAGAATTGTCACGTTTTCGGCCTTTGATACTAATGCTTTTTCCGGTAACATTTTGTAATTGAGGCCAGTCTCGTCGCAGTTAAAAATTTGATCGCCTGTTAAGTATTCCTTGTCCAATACCTCGTGAAGTTTATTCCTAAACAATTGAACAGCTTCAAAATTTGCTGAAAGCTTTTCACCACAAACGTTAAGTTGCCGAATTCCGTATCTTTTCTTCCATCTATCGAGCCAGCCTACACTAGATGTGAAATCAGGTTCAGCTTCGTTTAGTTCTTTACGAAACTTTAAGAGTTTTTCCTACAAAATAGGTCCCGTCATAGGTACACCTTTGTCTGTACGTTGAGTAAACCATAGGAACAAAGCTTCACTTACTTTTTTATAATCACATTTTTTCATGGTTTTCCGATCTTCCAAAACAGCCGAGGTTGCCGGCTGAGAACACCACTTCTCAATTTCACTGCGGTTCCTTTTCCAGTCTCCAACAGTTGTTTTCCCGACGTTATAATCTTGCGCCACTTTTTATAAAGTTTCACCATTGTCTAAAGCTTTAATTTTTTCTTCCATTGAAACGACCACCTTTTTCCGTTTTGAAGCCATCCTCACAAATTTTTGCAACAAACAAAGTGCAGCACGTCCACTCCCCTACAGATCTAAGTTAGCACTGTGTAGTGAGGAGTAGCAGACGGTGACAATGAACTGAGTATCAACAAACAACACGTCAGTCACTGACCTGCCGTCGGCTGGCGCACGGCCGGAGCGGTGAAAGGGTGGGTCGGATAACACAGAAGGTTGGGTAATCGAGACTCTACTGTATCAGGGGTTACGGTGAACTATCGCCCGCAGACAAGCATTTGAAAGCGCCGGATATTTCAGCACTGGACTAAGTAAGGCAGCTTAATCGTCCTTGCGGTGCCTGTGATGCCAACAAATACAAAGCGTGCACAACTGTAGATACTGTAATGAAACGAAAGTATTTTCTTGCAACAGTCTTCGGTATTTCCTTCTGATTTCATTTCTTAACATCTGGCTACATGTTTTCGTTACGGACTGGAAGATAAATTGTATGATACTTACAATTAAAATTTAATTTACAGATTATTCGTAAGTATAGCTCGTGTCCGTAGTGCAGTGACCAGTTTTGATCCAAAGCACTGAATAAGTCCTTTCGTTTGTTTGGAAGGGGATGCCGGTCACCGATGACAGAAACAAGGCGCCCATAAAGCAACTTTTCTCACACAATTTTACAGAAACTATTAGGTAAAATGTACTCATTTTTTTTCTTTACTTAGAGCTTTATATGCTAGGTTCATGATGCCATCCGCATCATTTCGTTAATGGTCATAGTTATTGTGAGACTGGCGTGAAAGTAAGACACTGCGAAAAATTCGGAAAAGTATGCAATGAAAAATAGAGGTCGCTATGATTTTTCATTTGGTGCACATCACATAATATGTTGTTTCCTATGAAATTAAACTAACATATTGACTTTTTCTGGAGGATTAGATAGAGATATCTATCTGTCACCAATCTTGAGAAAATTGATCTGATGTAGCACACTCATTTGCGTTCGCGTCGCGCCAGCGATAAGGCCAGAGTGGAGTAACCATAACATTTCTAAGATATCATAAACGGTTTCAGATATAGAAATGAGATTTTTGCAAATGATAGCATGCAAAGAGGAGAGTATTTTAACATATCGTTATTATGTAAAGCTTTGTTATCCATCATGCTTTTTGTATCCCGCCTGGAAGGCGGCGCGTGGGTTGGATCACGAAATACTCAAGCAATAAGAATACATAACTTGCAAGGTGGTGCGAAGTTGAAGCGAAGTGTCCTGGCTGGCTGCACCTGATGAAATGGGCTGAAGCAGTCGCGGAGCTCGTAGACCTCGGCAGCACCGGCGAGAGGGCGCTGTCGCCTGTGTCTCTCGTAGTGCCAACTTGAGAAACTATTCCGTGGCATCGTTACTCTCGATACCACAATGCTATTCCAAGAACTACAGACTTTTACGGTGAAAGAATATAATTTTTAAGGGCCATCCATAGCTGGTGAAATGAGAACTGCTATGGGTTTTGAACAACATGTGAATACATTACACGTTTTTTTGTACTGAGGATGAGCTTTTCTATAAGCTACTTACTTTTCATCAGTTCCTCACTTAAGACACTTAATAAACCACTTTTTCAGAACTCTCTCACACTTGCGTCTGCACAGCATGTTGGTGATGTGAGACACTTAAACTCTGCTGCGTTCTGGTTCAAATGGTTCAAATGGCTCTGAGCACTATGGGACTCAACATCTTAGGTCATAAGTGCCCTAGAACTTAGAACTACTTAAACCTAACTAACCTAAGGACATCACACACACCCATTCCCGAGGCAGGATTCGAACCTGCGAACGTAGCAGTCCCGCGGTTCCGGACTGCAGCGCCAGAACCGCTAGACCACCGCGGCCGGCGCTGCGTTCTGGAAAAAGAAGCAAATTTTGACATGGCAGCCATTGAAATGTGTAGGTTGCACTCAAAATTCGCCGCTCATGACGCTTCTCTGGAAGTTATAAATGGTTAACAAGTCAAACGAAAATAGACCGCTGAATAATTCTTTTACGGAACTAATGAAAGCAGAGGTGACTGTAGATCTTTTTGCATGGTCAGCATGCAAGTGTGGGCGTGGGGGAACCACACTTAATATTTACGAGAAATGTGAGCATAGGCTTCAGTTCAGAACAGCATTTGCCAATGATCTCAGCAGTTTGGTCCCGTAGGAAATCACACATTTAGAACGGCATTTCCCCTCCAGCCCTCCAGTGCTCGGCACTTCCCCTACAGCGCTCTGAATGACCCCCCACCACTGCCACTCTACCCACACTTCCCCAGCCGACTGCGCATCTAGTGGTCACGGCATTTTGCACGCACTGTACCACTACAGTTTCAGGAAAAGACTGCTACAAGACTACAAGATGTACAGTAAAACGACGCATGTCAATGGATAGAGAATCTTTCCATGTTTCTATTTGTAATATGTGCCATGGCATAGTTAGATTAAAAGAGCAGACATATCAGAACATATCCGCAAAAATCATCCCCTCTTTAGTATTCATGCCTGCAGATAGACAACCCAATGAACGGATTTACAAAGCAGGCTGCTGTCGTGACTTCCTGAGCCATTCAAGTCGGCAACATCAGCTAACTGCATGCATGTAGTGTCTTTAGACAAATCACGCATTATGCCCTTATTGAGCACCTTTAGTGTGAGTTAAGAAAACTTGGAGTGATCCTCTGTCCACTAATATGTGCCTCTATCCATACATCTTTTAATTAATTGTGCAGATGGTGTTCAGAAACACTGCAGATACTTATGAACAACCCTGTATGTGCATATCACTCGGGTGCTAATTTGATAATTGAGCGTCAGACTTCAAATCCAAAAGTTCAAGCACCAAAAGTCCATCGGCCACAGGATTACTGCTGTCACTTTTCACTTTGTTCACCTCTGACAGCGACGCTTATAGGTGGAAAAATGCAAGTTACATCTCGATCCCTTGTCCACATTATACTGTAGGTTCTTACTAGGCAAGATCTCGCTGAAGGCGATCTTCTCTGAGCATATTTGCACACCCATGGACATGGACTCCCACTCCTCAGCGTGAACGTATGTATGTCTAGATACTGATGAGCGAAAACATGGTGACTACCTGTATAAAAACGTGTAGGTCCACATTTGGAAAGCAACACGGAAATGACTCTACTCGTCATGCATCTGACACGTCCTTGGTTGGACTGGCTGCTATCTCTCAATATTAGTAAGTGTACCCTACAGCGTATAACAAGGCGAAAATCCCCATTAATGTACGAGTACAAAATAAATGCCCAGTCTTTGGAAGCGGCAACATCAGTCAACTATCTGGGTGTAACTACTCGAAATGACCTCAAATGGAATGATCAGATTACACAAGTAACGGGTAAGGCGAACTCTAGATTGCGGTTTATTGGTAGAATCCTGAAGCGATGCAGTCCTTCGACAAAGGAAATTGCTTACAATACGATAGTTCGTCCAGTCTTCGAGTACTGTTCGTCTGTATGGGACACTTACCAGTTTGGTCTGATTCAAGAGTGAGAAGGTCCAAAGAAGAGGGGCAAGATTCGTGACTGGTACATATAGCCATCGCGAGAGCGTTACAAATCTGATAGAAAATTTGAAGTGGGACACACTTGCAGATAGAGACGCGCTAAACTGAAGGGCTGCTCACTAAATTCCGGAATCCGATCTTCACCGAGGATGTAGAGCTTATATTACTACCACCAACTTTCAAATCGCGCAATGATCACCATTCAAAGATAAAGGAAATTAAGGCTCGTACTGAGGCGTTCAAACAGTCGTTATTCAGTCACGCGATCCGCGAGTGGAACAGAGTGGGGGAAATATGAGTTTGGCGCTAATTGTGCCCTCCGCCAGACACCGTTTGATGGCTAGTGGAGTACATATATAAATGTAGATTTCGGAGGTATATGCCATCAGATATCCCTACGCACAATTTACGCAATTCCTGTAAGTTGTGGGCGTCTTCGTTACGTTCCAACGGGCTCACTTCGGGTGAATTTAGTGGCCACAACGTCAGTACAAGTTTACAATCATACTCTTCAAATGGCTGTAGCACTATTGTGGTCTTGAGATGGTTACAATCTTCCTGCTGAAAGATGCCATCGCTATCGGGGAAGTCATCAAGCACGAATGGATGCAGATGGTCGGCAGTAATTTCCACAAAGTCGTCAGCCGCCATAGTGCCTTAAATTACTATCAAAGAACCCACGAAAGCCTCGGAGGATGCCTTTCAACATAATATTGCGCCAACCGTCACCCGTCCGAGGTGCAGTGCTCGTTTCGAGTAGCTGCACGCCTAGATGATCGACGCCTACTATCGACCTGATGTAAGGAGAAACTGGGTTCATTCGATCAGACAGATGTTTCCACTGATCTACGGTCAAATATCGATGATCCCGTACCGACTGCAATCGTAATTAGCATCGTCGCCGGACTAACTTCAGTACACGCAATGGGACAGGTGCTGTGGAGTCCCTTGTTGAAGAGTATGCACTGAGCGGGGTGCCTGAAACACTTGTACCTCCACCAACACTGTACTCCATCATCACACCCGCTGCCCCGTCGCCGCTAATCATACTTTCTGTAGCAGGCAAGCCTTTGTTCTCTACCTTCTGGAATGAGGAGTGGACGTCCAACGTCCTACTGCGCAACTGCAGCATTCACAGTCCTCCCAGCCGCGTTCATTAGATGATGAAGAAGTTAGCACAAGAACATTCGATCACTCAGAATGGTTACCCATTCTCTCTCCGCACTGCTTATACGAAGAAGTTAGCACAAGAACATTCGATCAGTCAGAATGGTTACCCATTCTCTCTCCGCACTGCTTATACGAAGAAGTTAGCACAAGAACATTCGATCAGTCAGAATGGTTACCCATTCTATCTCCGCACTGCTTATACGAAGAAGTTAGCAGAACATTCGGTCAGAATGGTTACCCATTCTCTCTCCGCACTGCTTATACAGGGTGGTCCATTGATCGTGACCGGGCCAAATATCTCGCGAAATAAGCATCAAACGAAAAAACTGCAAAGAACGAAACTTGTCTAGCTTGAAGGGGGAAACCAGATGGCGCTATGGTTGACCCGCTAGATGGCGCTGCCATAGGTCTAACGGATATTAACTGCGTTTTTTAAAATAGGAACCCCAATTTTTTATTACATATTCGTGTAGTACGTAAAGGAATATGAATGTTTTAGTTGGACCACTTTTTTCGCTTTGTGATAATAGCGCTGTAATAGTCACAAACGTGTAACTACGTGGCATCACGTAACATTCCGCCAATGCGGACTGTATTTGCTTCGTGATACATTACCCGTGTTAAAATGGACCGTTTACCAATTGCGGAAAAGTTCGATATCGTGTTGATTTATGGTTATTGTGATCAAAATGCCCAACGGGCGTGTGCTATGTATGCTGCTCGGTATCCTGGACGACATCATCCAAGTGTCCGGAACGTTTGCCGGATAGTTACGTTATTTAATGAAACAGGAATTGTTCAGCCACATGTGAAACGTCAACCACGACCTGCAACAAATGATGATGCCCAAGTAGGTGTTTTAGCTGCTGTCGCGGCTAATCCGCACATCAGTAGCAGACAAATTGCGCGAGAATCGGGAATCTCAAAAACGTCGGTGTCGAGAATGCTACATCAACATCGATTGCACCCGTACCATATTTCTATGCACCAGGAATTGCATGGCGACGACTTTGAACGTCGTGTACAGTTCTGCCACTGGGCACAAGAGAAATTACGGGACGATGACAGATTTTTTGCACGCGTTCTATTTAGCGCGAAGAGTCGTTCACCAACAGCGGTAACGCAAACCGGCTTAATATGCACTATTGGGCAACGGAAAATCCACGATGGCTGCGACAAGTGGAACATCAGCTACCTTGGCGGGTTAATGTATGTTGCGACAATATGGGAGGAAGGATAATTGGCCCCTATTTTATCGATGGCAATCTAGATGGTGCAATGTATGCTCATTTCCTACGTAATGTACTACCGATGTTACTACAAGATGTTTCACTGCATGACAGAATGGCGATGTACTTCCAACATGATCGATGTCCGGCACACAGCTCGCGTGCGGTTGAAGCGGTATTGAATAACATAATTCATGACAGGTGGATTGGTCGTCGAAGCATGGTCCGCACGTTCACCGGATCTGATGTCAGCGGATTTCTTTCTGTGGGGAAAGTTGAAGGATATTTGCTATCGTGATCCACCGACAACACCTGACAACATGCGTCAGCGCAATGTCAATCATGTGCGAACATTACGGAAGGCGAACTAGTCGCTGTTGAGAGGAATGTCGTTACACGTATTGCCAAATGCATTGAGGATGACACACATCATTTTTAGCATTTATTGCATTAATGTGGTATTTACAGGTAATCACGCTGTAACAGTATGCGTTCCCAGAAATTATTAGTTCACAAAGGTACATATATCACATTGGAACAACCGAAACAAAATGTTCAAACGTACCTACGTTCTGTATTTTAATTTAAAAAACCTACCTGTTACCAACCGTTCGTCTAAAATTGTGATTATATGTTTGTGACTATTACAGCGCCATCTATCACAAAGCGAAAAATGTGGTCCAACTAAAATATTAATATTTCTTTACGTACTACACGAATATGTAATAAAAAATTGGGGTTCCTATTTAAAAAAAACGCAGTTGATATCCGTTAGAACTATGGCAGCGCCATCTAGCGGGCCAACTATAGCGCCGACTGGTTCCCCCTTCAAGCTAGACAAGTTTCGTTCTTTGAAGTTTTTTTCGTTTGACTCTTATTTAGTGAGATATTTGGCCCGGTCACGATCAATGGACCACCCTCTATAGTTTGCTTGCTGCGTCATGTGCCTGCAACGCTAGCAGGCGGCAGTGGTCGTAATGGTTTGGGTCATCAATGTATGTAGACAAGATGCGATTTTCCAATGCGTAAGTAAATGTCGCCTGGGGACGACCTTAAAAGATCGCCTGTAGCTCGAGCAAGTAGCCACGTCCAAATGTCGAGACAGACAGACAGGCACGGGATTTCGTGGTCCGTATTGACAGCGAGTAGCGGACGCGCACAAAGAAAAGTGTGCCACATTCTGTCGACATTCGCCAAAGAGCGTCATCAACCAGGCCGGAGGAAGTACATTGTTTCCAAACCTGCGACACCCTTTGGATGTTTAAGTACTGAGAAATTTGCTGCAGTGTCTGACTAACATGCGTCGTTCAGAAGACACAGCTCCCAGAATTTTTTTAAATTTTATATTGCACGTGTGAATTATTTAGTTTCATGTTCTTCCGACTTGTCTTTCACGAGCTTCAAGAAAGCAGACATAGCTCCATAAAAACTGGTTGCATGAGATATGGAACTTAAATTTTTGATTCCTCTCATTCCTTCACTCCTTAATTGCCAAATTTAACACCGTTATTTTTTTCCACTAGTAGAAGCTGAAGCGCCTAATTTACAAAATCATTTCAGGGTCAGATAAAGCTCTGTTCACAGGAACTATAACCGCACCAGCGGAACTGGAAGATTTAAGGTTTGATTCAATATCAAAGAACTTGTATTACCCTCCCTCCCTCCCCCCCCCCCCCCCCTCCTTGAAACGTTGTTAACTGGTTACCCAGATAGAATTTTCCTCGAGGTCTATACATCTGCGTTAGGAAATTTTACCCACAAATGCAGGCATACGTGTACTTCACTTAGTCATTCACTCTAGGACAATTTTACGATGAAGTAACTCTGGATTAAAGAATTTTTCTCTAACTTGTTGCTGAGCTACAGGAAGTGTTTTCATTGGCTAGTAACATATTGATATTGAAGAAGCACAGTTTTTCAACTGACACACATAACCGACAAAAGTCTGTTTCATAAAAGGCAGAACAAATGCATCTGCTTGCGGATACTTTGTTTGTTTTCAGATCAGCTTTATTAAAATTGACTTGCTTCTACCTTTTATTACGAGTAATGTAATGTAAAATGTAATAAGTATTCTCTGTGATTTTTATTTCCATCTTGAATTGCATTCGCAAGTCCAAGTGATTATGTAATCCAAAGAGTTAATTAAACACGCTGTTTCACAATAATATTTCAAGAGAAGCATTCGTTTATGCCTTCGTGAGTAACAACGTAGTAGTAGCAGAAACACTGCTAAATTGAAAGAGAATTTAATTGTTTTATGGTTAACAGTTTCTTGCGAGGATTAAAGTGAGAGTGAAACTTTGCATTACATCTCACGGAACTACCTCTTGCTTTTGTTAAGGAACTGATTGTCTTCGTTTGTCTTATTCCTTTAGTCTACAAAATGCTGCTACATGCTATACCATTTGCACAAGAATATCGATTGCTATGTTAACAATATTGTTATTCACAACTGCTCACTGACTACTTCAATTTATGTGTGTGTGCTTACATCAAACAATGTAACTACATGGGCAATGTCGCTGGAGTTACGGTGTTGCATACCGATGCGTGAAATTTGGCGATTACGGCGTGTTTATACATTTGGAATTTATGTTCATTCCATCTCGTAACTCACGTTTGGAATAATTTTAGCGCTTGAGAAATACTACAGCGAGATCTGACTAATGGCTTTCATCCAGTTGGCATAACTTTTAATGTGTTTCGTATCCCTTTCGTTCACACTTTAGCACGATTGACGAATAATGGCATAATTTCACAAAACAACACGTTTTTCGTAATTTTTTTCAGCGCAGCACTCCCACAATCATACGAGCCTAGAGACTGGATAAAGACTGGGGTACCGGATGCTGCCACACAAAACACAAGATGGACGAAATAAGCAGACTTGCGAACACCAAGTTGGCATTTTTCAACAAAATTATGGACTCTTGTTGAGGACCAACATTTGCGAAAATTGGAACAAAAAGGATTGGGCGACTTTGCATGATGTAAGATGACCGTATCCACACGACAAAAATCCTTGTTAGTTGGAGAGACACAAATAGGACATTACAGTTTTGACAATTTGGGTTATTTGTTCGAGAGCACTCTCGTTTTCAACACTGGTCTCTCAGGCGACGTGAAGATACAAAAGCTCCCTGCTGAGCCACAGGTTCCTTGGCCAGAGTCAGACGAAGAGCAGTCCACAGTTTATGGGGACATGTGGAGAGCATTTTAGGCGTTGGAATGCCGACCTTGCTAGAGGAGACAATCTTGATGAGAAACAGGGAAGATGCCATACAAAAACTGCAGAGATGGGTTTGTACCGATGAGCCACCGGATAAAACTTGTTTGTCCTGCTTCGGAACGAAATACATCACTGATTTTGCGCATCATAGATCCTACAGTTTGTTGGTAGGTTTGTAGAGATAAGCGGCATAAGATGTCCGCGCACAGGTCATGCAATTCGCCTCAATAACGGACCACTGATATGCCTATGCGGTGATGGCGCCTGGTAGCGACCCAGATGGGCTGCACTAGATTTACATCAGGAGAAACTGGTTGCCGAGACATCTACGTGAGTTCACTCTAATATTCCCCAAACCACTGTAGCACGGTTCAGGCTCCGAGACAAGGAGAATTATACTGCTGCGAGATGACGTCGTCGTCGTCGGGGATGACATCAAGCATGAAGGCACGCACGTGGTTCGCAGATGTCAGCGTGTCTTCGATTACTACCGCAGATCCCATGCAAGCGCAGTAGAATGTTTTCCATAGCTGCACGTTTCGAGCTGCCGTTTACCTATATGACGGCGTTTATGGAGTCGACCATCGACATACTCTAGCAAAAATGTGATTCACCCGAAGAACGCGACACGTTTCGATTGGTCGACTGTCGAATCCCGATAGTCTCGTGCCCACTGCAATCGTAATTAACGATTCGTTGCGTCAACATGTGAGCACGTAGGGGTGGTGTGCTGTGGAAGCCCACGTTTGACACTGTACGATGAACAGTGTGCTCAAAAACAATTGCGCGTGTATCAGCATTGTGATCTTTCGGGAGAGATGCCACACATCACCACCTACCCTGCTTTACACAGCAGACAAGCCTCCGAACCCCCGTTCTGTGAGGAGTCGTTGACGTCCAACCGTTTAGCGCCTAGTGTCCTGTCCTTCTACCACTTTCCGTAGGTGAGCACGACCGCAGCAAGTGAGCATTCGACCAGCTTCGCCATTTTCGAGATACTCGTAAAAATAATATGGTCTTTGTCAAAGTCGCTTATCCCAATGGATTTCCCCATTTTCAGCGCATATCTTCGCTAGGGTGATCCTCCGTCCCTTATCTGCTCCACTTTCGTACCTTTGTTACCGCGTCACGTGCCCGCAAAGCCATAACGTGGTATCCGACGTCGTCTTGGTTTATCAGTGAATAGTAATAGTGAAAGATGACAGCTAAGGGTGACGACCCCACAAGACAAACACGTGTTCTGCGATACGTAAAGGTGGCAGCGCCAGCACCTACTTATCCCGAGTACATGCACCTATCGTGTAATGACGAAATTATAACATTACTCTCAAAAATCAAGTAGAAACACGGACTGATGTTTTGATTACGACCAAAGCGAGGAAAAAGGTTGATTAGAAAAAGTGAAGTCCTCATCCGGGCACTGAATTTACGAGGGATGTCTACCGGCCGCCGTGTCATCATCTTCCTTGCGGTGTCATGCGGATACTGCACGGAGGGCTACGTGTTCGGCCACCACACCTCCCGGCCTTTTTGCAAGACTTCCCAGACCGTCGAGACGTCATTACTCCGTCATGTGACTCCTCAATTGGCATCACAACGCTGAGGGCACCACTTAACAATCCTCACACCAAGGAAAAATGTTTGGAAGTGCCAGGAATCGAACTCGTGTCCTCAACATGACAGCCATCCACGATGACCACTCAACTGTGGAGCCCGACTTTCGAATAAATATGAGTGGGAAAATTATGAAAATAGTACGTTGAACGTTTGGCGAACGAGCACTAAGTAAGAAGAATTAACAAAAGAATTAAATACAGCTAAAACTGATATAGCTGTATTACCAGAAACGAAGAAGAATCTACAAGGCTCTAAAGAAATTGGTTGCTATATCATGATACACGGTGCAATAACTGATAAGAGCTGGCGTTTCTGTTATGATCAAAAGTACCTAAAGGAATGGGTTCAGTCTTATACGTTCATAAATTAAAGACGGATACATATAAGGTTAAGGATATTAAGAATGCTGCTGAACGTAATTGGTGTTCTTTTTCACCTTAAACCACTTAACAATAACGAATAATTTTTCCTCCACTGTTCGCAAATTCATATTGAGTGCTATAGGCACTAGATGTGTAATAGGATGTTCTATTACAAATATGAAAGCCACTCCATTAACAAATGTATGACATTAATATTGATCACTATCTGTTAATATTAAAACTAATACTTCAACAACGAGTATATAGCAATAAAAGCGCTAACAATTAAGAAATAAAAAAAGAACTTTATAGGATACCTGCAAAAGATGAAAGGAACTGAAATAAAAAAAGGGCATTAATGAAGAATGAAAAGAAATAGCAACAATAAAACAAGGAGCTGCTAGAAAAGCTGTAGGGAAAAAGATGAAATACAAAAGAATAAGGAACAAAAATCTAACAGACATCATAAAATTTAAGAAACGACCCTACCTGAAGCAGATGCAATCAAGGAAACAAAGATCTACATCTAGTACAAGCGGCAAGCAGCAGTGGTAAGAAAACAGGAAAGGGAAATAAAACAAAAAAGCAAGAAAAATTTTCTGAGTGAAGTGCAGCATTTTTTAATTGGGAAACAAACTAAAATCTATTAGATGCTGAAACGACTTCTTAAAAGTGAAAGAGACATGATTCAAATTAACCGCAGTTCACAAAATGGGTGGTGGGATTATTTCCAAAGTTTATAGATGGCTGATGAATGGAATGTGAAAACTACCTTTAGTAACGAGCGTACTGATCTTATATTAATGGAAGAACTAGAGGATGCGTTAAAGGCATCGTAGAACAGAAAATCCGCGGAGGAAAGTAATCTCACTGTGGAATTATTGAAATATGATTCGGATTCTTTTCTCTTAAACCTATTAAATTTTGTAAATACTTGTTGAAACTACGGTAACATTATAGAAGATTAACAAACTGAAGTTGCTATCCCATCATTTAGAGAACTAAAAAGTAGGATGTGTGACAATTGTTGAAGCATCAGTCTTTTGAACTCCGGAGTCAAGACACATGTGAAACTAATAACATATAGACTGAAGATGCGTTCAGAAACGTTTGTGATGCTAGTTATAAAACATGTAGCAGAGACCTGGATTGTAATCGCCAGTGAACGGCGAATATTGAAGCAGCTACAATAAGACTCGTAAGATTACAAGCTGGTAGCAGATTTATAGATCAGAAAGAGAATAGTGGAATTACAAATCAACTTATCGTTAAAAACAGATTTCAGAAAATAGAGGATTACAGAAGAAAACGCACGAACACATTCAAAGGGTGTCACATGAAAGAATACTTAATACACAAATATAGACCTCCAGGGAAAAGAAATGTTCGCCGTCCTAAGAACAAGTGGAAAGTTCGGTTGTGGCCTGCTTGATATTGGAACGGACAAGGAGCTCTAATCCAAACTGGATATGAAGGTGAGTCAAGCATGGAAATGTCTCAAAAGATAGGAAATTCATTAATTATACGAGTGAAAAGCATCTGATAAGAAGTCATTAATGAAGTATTATGATTAAATGTGTGTCATATATCTGAGATTACACATCACACGTGAGTAATGAGAAGCAGAAACTTGTGATACATAATGTTTAAACTAAATCTCCTCGGTAAAAAGATACGTACTTGAAACAAGATCAACAGTTAACTAGTATCCATGGGAAAAAGTGTTTGTGAATTATTCTGAATTGCACGGTCCTTAATAAAAGCTGAATTGCTAACGCCGGTGTTTTGTACTTGTCAAATAAGCGTTTACTTCATTAAATACTTGAATTGTTGCGAATTTTACTCAGCAACAAATTCTCCTTCGAATAATTATTTGAATTAAAATGGTAGATAGTCAAACTACAGAGACATTCAGGTGATTGTAGACACAAAGATACAACTTTTAACCTCGACTGATGACGTCACTGAAGTATGGATGACTGCACATTATACCGGGTGATCAATAAGTCAGTATAAATTTGAAAACTTGATAAACCACGCAAAAATGTAGATAGAGAGGTAAAAATTGACACACATGCTTGGAATGACAGGAGGTTTCATTAGAACGAGAAAAAAACACGCCATATTGCTAGACGCGTGAAAGATCTCTTGCGCGCGTCGTTTGGTGATGATCGTGTGCTCAGCCGCCACTTTCGTCATGCTTGGCCTTCCAGGTCCCCAGACCTCAGTCCGTGCGATTATTGACCTGAAGTCGCAAGAGTATCGTGATCGACCGACATCTCTAGGAATGCTGAAAAACAACATCCGATGCCAGTGCCTCACCATAACTACGGACATGCTTTACAGTGCTGTTCACAACATTATTCCTCGATTACAGCTATTGTTGAGGAATGATGGTGGACATATCGAGCATTTCCTGTAAAGAACATAATCTTTGCTTTGTCTTACTTTGTTATACTAATTGTTGCTATTCTGATCAGATGAAGCGCCATCTGTCGGACATTTTTTGAATGTTTATATTTTTTTGGTTCTAATAAAACCCCATGTCATTCCAAGCATGTGTGTCAATTTGTACCTCTCTATCTACATTGTTCCGTGATTTATTCAGTTTTCAAATTTATACTGACTTTTTGATCACCCGGTACATGTCACAGTATAGAAATAATCATGATTGCAGATAGAACATAATGCCTGAAACTCAGAGTTAAGTAAAGTTTGAGGCTCCCACATGCTGCAGTGAGAGGTTATAGACTTTACAGCATTAAATCAAGGAGGTCAGCAAGAGGTGGTGCACCACATGACACTCCACCTAATACCGTCATTCTGACGCATCAGTCAGTAGCAAGCGCTTTGGGGTGCATACAGAAATTTATTGATGACTTTCATCTTAACAAAGATATGGTGAAGATACACCGAAGAGCCCCAGTATACCACAAGGTTGAATACCACCTGGTGCGTTGCGAGCATGTGACGCCGTAAGGGCAATATACAGCGTGCCCCAGAAATTTTGCGACAAATTTGAGGATAGGAACTCGTGTCTGGGAATGTCATGACGACGTTACAGCGTCTCGAAGCTATACCCGTCGGCGCCTGTCACCAAGCCACACCTTCGGTAGCAAACGTAACTTTATATGCTAACGGACCATAGCCGAAATGTCTCACAAAGTACTTTCTTATTGAGAGATCACAGCTGATGGCCACGATCACCAATGGACAAGATCGAGCCAGCTGCTGCGCAGAAAGGCCTTGTCTCCTATGAATTCTGTGCTCTGTTGCCTCCGCGGATGACGCTTCACACGTTTCCAACTGCAGTTTATTTTTCTCTTGTAACCCCTTATATCTCCTACGCTTTTCGGTATACAGCAGAAAAATAAACTTCAGATGGACCAAGCGTCTGAACCGTCATCCACCAAGGCAACAGAACAACGCAGTCATCGAAGACAAGGCCTATGCAGCAGCTATCATGATCTTCTCCTCTGGCGTCGCGATCACTGGATAACAAAGCACACTGCAAGACTTTCCTCCTACTGTCCATCAGCGTAGAAAATGACGTTTGCTGCTCTGGGGTAAGCCCCGTCACCTAGAACTTTGACGCTCTGTAGCGTCGTTGGATCCTCAATTTATTCCTCACGAGACTCTTTGCAATCGCTCGAAGTTTTCCGCTTTCGTTTTGTAACACCCTGTTTATTTATTCGTTAGCGTATGAAATCGTTTAGGATGTTCTTGTCGGTGCAGATATTTTGTCATAAGAGTAGCATGTGAGTCAATTTGAATGTGTTAGAAAAATCACAGCAGGAAACATTCTTTGGTGTTCCCTCCTCTTAAAGTAATAAAAAAGCATTTGTGCACTAGTGCCGCTCGGGATTAGCTGAGCGGTCTAGGGCGCTGCAGTCACGGACTGTGCGGCTGGTCCCGGCAGAGGTTCGAGTCCTCCCTCGGGCATGGGTGTGTGTGTTCGTCCTTAGGATAATGTAGGTTAAGTGATGTGTAAGCTTAGGGACTGATGATCTTAGCAGTTAAGTCCCATTAGATTTCACACACATTTGAACATTTGAACATTTTTGCACTATTAATAAATCTCTTCCTCACGATGAAGCTATAGCCACAACATCTTGTTAGATGTTCAGCTTCGCTGTTCGAACTCTGACATGAAGATCAACCTAACATCCTTTCATTCTTTTCTAGGTTCCAAAGCTAGTGCCGACCTCGAGCAGTACTCAACAATAGGTATCACTAACTTCCTATATGCCGTCTACTTTACAGTTTCCCAAAATTCTCCCAATAAACCAAAACCGACAATCCGCCTCCACTACCACAATTAATCCGTTTATATTACATTCATAATTCACCAGTTGGCTTTCAACAAGGCCACAAATAATTCGCATTCTAGAAAGCTGTGGTGCAGCGCAGAAAATCAAACTGTGGAGGAGAATTTCTGTCATAACCATACACGAAAACAGTGTAACCGCGTAATGGGACCATCGAGAATGTCCAGTCAATCAGAAGAAACGTGTCGTCTCCTCAGATGAATCACGCTTCCTGTTACATGAAGATGAGCGTCTTTTCGTAACATGCCACCATGGCAGCTGAGGACTAAGTGTATATTTTTGAAGGCCATATGCATCCTTTCATGAGTGATGTATTCCCCGAAAGTGAAGACATCTTCCAGTAGAATAACTGCCCACGTTTCAAGGCTAGAATCGTGCTAAGGAGGTTTGAGTAGCGTGATAGTCAAGTCGCATTGAGGGCCTCGTCAGCAAATTTGCCTGATCTTAGCCATATGGAAAACATCTGCAGCAGTATCGAACCTAATCTGCATCTAAATACATACACCGTACGGCACGTAGCGAAGAGTACTCTTCACCACATTAGTCATTTCCATTCGTACTCCACTCGATAATAGACCATATGAGCCTAACTTTCTTGTTTCTTATATTCATGGTCATTATGTGAAATGTGTGTTGGCGCCAGTAGATCATTCTGCAATCAGTTTCAAATGCCGGTTTTCCAAATTTCCTCAATAGTGTTCCTCGAAAACAATGTCGCCTTCCCTGCAGGGATTCTCATTTAAGTTCCCGAAGTATATCTGCAATACTTACGTGTTGTTCGAATGTACAGGTAACAGAACTAGCAGCCCGCCTCCGAATCGCTTCGCTGTCCACCTTGAATTCGACCTGGTGCGGATCCCAAAAACTCGAGCAGTACTCAACAATATGTAGCACTAGCTTCCTATACGACGTCTACTTTACACTTTCCCAAAAATCTCCCAATAAACCAAAGTCGACAATCCGCCTTCCCTACCAAAAATCTCCCAAGCTCGTTCCATATCATATTTCTTTGCAACGTTACGTCCAAATATTTAAACATCAAGCAGGACACTACTAATACTAATTCGAACATTACGAGTTTGTTTTTCTCACTCATGTGCAGTAACATAGAGTTTTCTACGTTTACAACTAGCTGTTATTCATATAACCAAATACAAATTTTGTCTAAGTCATCTTGTACCCTCCTACGGTCACTGAACGACGAAACCTTCCCGTACTCCACAGCATCATGAACAAACAAGAACACATTTCTGGCTACCCTATCCACCAGATCCTTTATGTGCATGGAAAATTACAGTGGTCCTGTCACACTTCCGTGTGCCACTCCTGACGAAACCGATTTATCTGATGAACACACACCCCGGAGGACAACGCATTCTGGGGACCTATTACATATGCTTGTGCCGGCCGATGTGGCCGATCGAGTTTAGGCGCGTCAGACTGGAACAGCGAGACCGCTACGGTCACAGGTTCGAATCCTGCCTCGGGCATGGATGTGTGTGATGTCCTTAGGTTAGTTAGATTTAAGTAGTTCTAACTTCTAGGGGACTGATGACCTCAGATGTTAAGTCCCATAGTGCTCAGAGCCATATGAACCATTTGAACATATGCTTGTACCAGTGTTAACAATCCGCAGTTAGGCACCGTGTAAAATGCTTTTCGGAAAATCTAGAAATATGAAATCTACCTGTTTCTCTTCAAGCATTGTTTGAAGTACATCATGTGAGAAAATAGAGAGTTGAGTTTCACACGAGTGATGCTTTCTAAAACAGTACGGATTCGTGGACGGGAACTTTTCGGGCTCAAGGAATTTTTTCTTTTTTTTTTTTAATATTCGAAATCAGAATATTTTCAGAAATTCTGCAGCGAACCGATGTTAAGCATATAACTCTGCAGGTCATTTCCCACTCTTCTTTTATACAGGAATAACCTGCGTGTTTTCTAGTCGCTTGCGAATTTGCTCTAGGAGAGAGATTGTTGTTAAATACAGGCTAAGCACCCAAAAACTACACACCAGTTCAAATGGTTCAAATGTCTCTAAGCACTATGGGACTTAACTTCTGAGGTCATCAGTCCCCTAGAACTTAGAACTACTTAAACCTAACTAACCTAAGGAGATCACACACATCCATGCCCGAGGCATGATTCGAACCTGCGACCGTAGGGGTGACGCGGTTCCAGACTGTAGCGCCTAGAACCGCACGGCCACTCCGGCCGGCACACACCAGTTATTTATGGGAATTGTATGACTTGTCCATAGATATCTGGTGTCACAAAACTCTGGAAACCTCCTAATACTTCTCTGATGTACACTACTGGCCATTAAAATTACTACACCACGAAGATGACATGCTACAGACGTGAAATTTTACCGACAGGAAGAAATTGCTGTGATATGCAAATGATTAGCTTTTCAGACCATTCACACAAGGCTGGCGCAGGTGGTGACACCTACAACGTGCTGACATGAGGATGGTTTCCAACCGATTTCTCATACACAAACAGCAGTTGACCGACGTTGCCTGGTGAAACGTTGTTGTCATGCCTCGTGTAAGGAAGAGAAATGCGTACCACCACGTTTCCGACTGTTACAAAGGTCGGATTATAGCCTATCGCGACTGCGGTTTATCGTATCGCGACATTGCTGCTCGCGTTGGTCGAGATCCAATTACTGTTGGCAGAGCATGGAATCGGCGGGTTCAGGAGGATTAATACGGAATGCCGTGCTGGATTCCAATGGCCTCGTATCACTAGCAATCGAGATGACAGGCATCTTATCCGCATGGCTGTAACGGATCGGGCAGCCACGTCTCGATCCCTGAGTCAACAGGTGGGGACGTTTGATAGACAACAACCATCTGCACGAACAGTTCGACGACGTTTGCAGCAGCTCAGAGGCCATGGCTGAGATTACCCTTGACGCTGAATCACAGACGGGAGCGCCTACGATGGTGTACTCAACGAAGAACCTGGGCACACGAATGGCAAAACGTCATTTTTTCGGATGAATCCATTTTCTGTTTACCGCATCATGTTGGTCGCATCCGTGATAGGCGACATCGCGGTGAACGCACATTGGAAGCGTGTATTCGCCATCGCCATACTGGCGTATCACCCGGCGTGATGGTATGGGGTGCCATTAACGGAACTTTGAACAGTGGATGTTACATATCAGATGTGTTACAACCCGTGGCTCTACCCTTCATTGGATCCCTGTGAAACCCTACATTTCAGCAGGATAATGCACGAACGCATGATGCGGGTCCTGCACGAGCCTTTCTGGATACAGAAAATGTTCGACTGCTGCCCTGGCCAGCACATTCTCCAGATCTCTCACGAATTGAGAACGTCTGGTCAATGGTGGCGTAGCAACTGGCTTGTCACAATATGCCAGTCACTACTCTTGATGAACTGTGGAATCGTGCTGAAGCTGCATGGGCAGCTGCACCTGTACACGCCATCCAAGCTCTGTTTGACTCAATTCCCAGGCGTATCAAGGCCGTTATTACGGCTGGAGGTGGTTGTTCTGGGTACTGATTTCTCAGGATCTATGCACCCAAATTTCGTGAAAATGTAATCACATGTCAGTTCTAATATAATATATTTGTCCAATGAATACCCGTTTATCATATGCAATTTTAATGGCCAGTAGTGTACGTTATTCAGAATCGGTGTTTTATTACATTCCAATTGTGGACCAATTTGCCCTTTCAGTGTCCATACGGTTGACGTAAAGCAAACACAACTTGTGTTGCAATAAGAAGCAAGAGCCGTAGGTTTCTGGATACATAATTTTTTTGGGGCCGTCAGAAGCAGAAACAGTGGCCCAGCGTGTTGCCTACCAAAACGTCGCCAGTTGCTGGGGTAGACAGCAGCTGCTCAGTGTGGCCTGGGACAGTGACGGGACGGGGGGGGGGGGGGGGGCACATTTTCAACGCTGCAAAGCATTCTGCTTCTCTCTCTACGGAGGACGTATGACGACACCACAATCTTAGGTTACGATTACGCTGCATCCTCGCTGCTGGAACCTTGCACCTCCCTAGTGGCACAGTGCACATCGCGGTTCGCCATTAATGTTATTGCATTTAGGCTGCTGGTGCCCGCCCGGAGTAATAACCCTCCAGACGTTTACTTACAGAGCAGACTGCTAGCAGAGTCTAACGCGGCACTGCTAGAGTGGCCTTCTCGCAGCCCGTCATGAATGAAGATTCAAGACACTGGGCGATTGTTACGGCACGAAACACAAAACGAGCTTGGTGTCGTCGCGTGGCGAGAACATTTGTGAGCTGCAGTGGTGGAGGCTAAATGAACGGATAAGACTCAATGAGTCTGAGCAACCCCGACTTAAAGGAAGGCCTCGGCGCTTGTTGGTGACGTCACGTCAGCTAGGCACGGAGAACGCCAGGTCTGTTGCAGGCAGAAATGACTGGGCCTGCTTATCACTATAAATCTCCTATTTTTGGACAAAATGGTTGATATTGTTTTGGATTCTGCAGTTTTATTTAGATGAAAAATTTTCTTACTGTCGAGAAGCTACAAATGAAGATCATAGTTCTGTATTATTGAATCCTGTCGAAACAAACGTAGATCAATATGAGAAGATGCTTTACCCCATTGCAAGCTTCGGAAATTTTACAATTCAGGTAACTATATTTACTTGATCCATTTTGTTATCGAAACTTACCCCAAACCCCTTACAATTAACTCGTTTCTTTTATTTATTTATTTATTTTCGTTTGACATCGTCACTGGAAATGTGAACTAATTTATATGTGTAAATGTCCAACTGTTTCCAGTCATTAGATTACAGTCGTTTTCAACGAAAGGAACTCTAAACAGGAAAGAAAATAGCTTCATACATCGTAAATACTGCTGAGCTTAAACTTTTTTAAACATGCACATTAGAAAAGATAAATAATCCCCTCTTGCAACTGAAAGGAGAAACTTTATAAGATAAAAAAATTTTATATGATGAAACAAGATTCTCTCTTTTGCCTCTTCTTCTGTCCGCCACCCCCTCCCCCAACGTGTACAATCGCAAGATATTTCAATAACATTCAGTGCTCCTCACCCCATCGTCAACCAAGATACCTAAAAAAGAGCACCAATATATTCACAGTTTCTTGTAAAAGCAACCCAGTACAAACGTAACTTCCTAAGATTTACAAATAAGATAAAGAAACACGAATTCTGTTGCTGCTGGACCATGAAGTTGTTTTTGAATGGCTATCCTTAAAACAGGTGGAAATTTAAGTTCAGGAGTACACTATTTGTTAAGAAGTGTAATGAATTGCACAATTAATTGATTGCAGAAATCTCTCACAAGGGAACCTCCCCATCGTACCCCCCTCAGATTTAGTTGGCACTGTGGATGGGCCTTGAAAAAGTGAACACAGATCAATCGAGAAAACAGGAAGAAGTTGTATGGAACTATGAAAAAATAAGCAAAATATACAAACTGAGTAGTCCATGAGCAACATATGCAACATAAAGGATCGTAGGAGCCCAGGAGCGCCGTGGTCCCGTGGTTGGCGTGAGCAGCTGCGGAACGAGAGGTCCTTGGTTCATGTCTTCCCTCGAGTGAAAGATTAATTTTTTATTTTCAGACAGTTTATCAAAGTTCAGGCACTCACACATAATCAACTTCGATCTCCAAAATTCCAGGACATGTTCAGATGTGCTTTGACATATTGCAGGATACGACGGTTTACACATGGAAAAATTTGAAATCGTTAAAAACATATGTTTTGACAGAACACAGGGAAAACTGTCCGACTGTGAAACTGTTGCATTCACTTGTTGCAGTTGATGTGACAAACTCTTACGTTTTCATCACTTTTTTGGGAGTGATTATCACATCCACAAGAAAACCTAAATCGGGCAAGGTAGAAGAACTTTTTACCCATTCGCCAAGTGTACAAGTTAGATGGGTCGACAACATATTCCTGTCATGTGACGCACATGCCGTCACCAGTGTCGTATAGAATATATCAGACGTGTTTTCCTGTGGAGGAATCGGTTGACCTATGACCTTGCTATCAAATGTGTTCGGTTCCCATTGGAGAGGCACGTTCTTTCGTCTACTAATCGCACGGTTTTGCGGTGCGGTCGCAAAACACAGACACTAAACTTATTACAGTGAACAGAGACGTCAATGAACGAACGGAACGGACAAATCATAACTCTGCTAAAATAAAGAAAGTAAAAAATTTCAATTTTCAATTTTCACTCGAGGATCCTTCGCTCCGCAGCCGCTCACACTAACCTCGGGACCACGGCGCTCCTGGACTCACGTTCTCCTTGATGTTGCCTATCTTGCCCATGGACTACTCAGTTTGTATATTTTGCTTATTTTTTCATAGTTCCACACAACTTCTTCCTGTTTTATCGATTGATCTGTGTTCAGTTTTTCAAGGCCTTTCCACTGTGCCAACTTATAAGTAAATCTGAGGGGGGTACGATGGGGTGGTTCCCTTGTCAGAACAATGTGTGTTGGTCAACTACCGCCAATAGTTTCACATTTTCCTGTGTCAGAGAGGGAGACACCACCATTATGAGTATGACTGCAACAGACCTGGCGTTCGCCGTGACTAGCTGACGTGACGTCACGAACAAGCGCCGAATCCTTCCTTTGAGTCGGTGTCGGTCTGAGTCATGCGGGTGCGGGCCATTCCGGCGAGCAGGGAGCAACAAGATAGCAGCATAAACACACCCTTATTTGCACACAAGTACCGTGTCTGATGAACATCAACAAAAGCGAAACGAGGATAATGGAATGTAGTCGAATTAAGTCGGGTGATGCTGTGGGAATTAGATTAGGAAATGAGACACTTAAAGTAGTAAAGGAGTTTTGCTATTTGGGGAGCAAAATAACTGATGATGGACGAAGTAGAGAGGATATAAAATGTAGACTGGCAATGGCAAGCAAACATTGAGTATATATTTAAATGTCAGGAAGTCTTTTCTGAAACTATTTGTATGGAGTGTAGCCATGCATGGATGTGAAACGTGGACGATAAATAGTTTAGACAAGAAGAGAATAGAAGCTTTCGAAAAGTGGTGCTACAGAAGAATGCTGAAGATTAGATGGGTAGATCACATAACTAATGAGGAGGTACTGAATAGAATTGGGGAGAAGAGGAGCTTGTGGCACAACTTGACTAGAAGAAGGGATAGGTTGGTAGGACATGTTCTGAGACATTGAGGGATCACCAATTTAGTATTGGAGGGCAGCGTGGCGGGTAAAATTCGTAGAGGGAGACCAAGAGATGAATACACTAAACAGATTCAGAAGGATGTAGGTTGCAGTAGGTATTGGGAGATGAAAAAGCTTGCACAGGATAGAGTAGTATGGAGAGCTGCATCAAACCAGTCTCAGGACTGAAGACCACAACAACAACAACCGTGTCTGGATACCCAATACTGCACTAGCCAGGCAATATCCCAGTAAATATTGTGGGACTAGCAATCTATGTCGGCCGCGGTGGTCTCGCGTTCTAGGCGCTCAGTCCGGAACCGACCGACTGCTACGGTCGCAGGTTCGAATCCTGCCTCGGGGATGGATGTGTGTGACGTCCTCAGGTTAGTTGGGTTTAAGTAGTTCTAAGTTCTAGGGGACTGATAACCATAGATGTTAAGTCCCATAGTGCTCAGAGCCAGAGCAATCTATCTCTTTGCACTGACAAATCCAAAGGAAAACATCATTACATACTGCAAGACTTAACCAAGTCCTTCAGCCCCCTTCTCTTGAGTGCTGTCCGCAGCTCGTGGTCTTGCGGTAGCGTTCTCGCTTCCCGCGCACAGGGTCCCGGGTTCGATTCCCGGAGGGGTCAGGGATTTCCCCTGCCTCGTGATGACTGGGTGTTGTGTGTTCTTCATCATAATTTCATCATCATTGACTCGCAAGTCGCCGAAGTGCCGTCAACTATAAAGGACTTGCAATACGGCGACCGGACTTCCCCGCATGGGGCCTCCCGGCCAATAATGCCATACGATCATTTCATTTCTTGAATGCTTAGAATGGCTGTAGTTCTAGTAGACAGAATTCGACAGATATCATAACCCTTTCTTTACTTTCAGCTGTCAGTGCAGAATATCTGTAAGGTGTTAGACAAATAAGTGTCTCATACTCGTGCTAGATGTACACTCCTGGAAATGGAAAAAAGAACACATTGACACCGGTGTGTCAGACCCACCATACTTGCTCCGAACACTGCGAGAGGGCTGTACAAGCAATGATCACACGCACGGCACAGCGGACACACCAGGAACCGCGGTGTTGGCCGTCGAATGGCGCTAGCTGCGCAGCATTTGTGCACCGCCGCCGTCAGTGTCAGCCAGTTTGCCGTGGCATACGGAGCTCCATCGCAGTCTTTAACACTGGTAGCATGCCGCGACAGCGTGGACGTGAACCGTATGTGCAGTTGACGGTCTTTGAGCGAGGGCGTATAGTGGGCATGCGGGAGGCAGGGTGGACGTACCACCGAATTGCTCAACACGTGGGGCGTGAGGTCTCCACAGTACATCGATGTTGTCGCCAGTGGTCGGCGGAAGGTGCACGTGCCCGTCGACCTGGGACCGGACCGCAGCGATGCACGGATGCACGCCAAGACCGTAGGATCCTACGTAGTGCCGTAGGGGACCGCACCGCCACTTCCCAGCAAATTAGGGACACTGTTGCTCCTGGGGTATCGGCGAGGACCATTCGCAACCGTCTCCATGAAGCTGGGCTACGGTCCCGCACACCGTTAGGCCGTCTTCCGCTCATGCCCCAACATCGTGCAGCCCGCCTCCAGTGGCGTCGCGACAGGCGTGAATGGAGGGACGAATGGAGACGTGTCGTCTTCAGCGATGAGAGTCGCTTCTGCCTTGGTACCAATGATGGTCGTATGCGTGTTTGGCGCCGTGCAGGTGAGCGCCACAATCAGGACTGCATACGACCGAGGCACACAGGGCCAACACCCGGCATCATGGTGTGGGGAGCGATCTCCTACACTGGCCGTACACCACTGGTGATCGTCGAGGGGACACTGAATAGTGCACGGTACATCCAAACCATCATCGAACCCATCGTTCTACCATTCCTAGACCGGCAAGGGAACTTGCTGTTCCAACAGGACAATGCACGTCCGCATGTATCCCGTGCCACCCAACGTGCTCTACAAGGTGTAAGTCAACTACCCTGGCCAGCAAGATCTCCGGATCTGTCCCCCATTGAGCATGTTTGGGACTGGATGAAGCGTCGTCTCACGTGGTCTGCACGTCCAGCACGAACGCTGGTCCAACTGAGGCGCCAGGTGGAAATGGCATGGCAAGCCGTTCCACAGGACTACATCCAGCATCTCTACGATCGTCTCCATGGGAGAATAGCAGCCTGCATTGCTGCGAAAGGTGTATATACACTGTACTAGTGCCGACATTGTGCATGCTCTGTTGCCTGTGTCTATGTGACTGTGGTTCTGTCAGTGTGATCATGTGATGTATCTGACCCCAGGAATGTGTCAATAAAGTTTCCCCTTCCTGGGACAATGAATTCACGGTGTTCTTATTTCAATTTCCAGGAGTGTATTAGTGTTGAAAGCTGCGCGGGATTAGCTGAGCGGTCTAGGGCGCTGCAGTCATGGACTGTGCGGCTGGTCCCGGAGGAGGTTCGAGTCCTCCCTTAGGCATGGGTGTGTGTGTGTTTGTCCTTAGGATAATTTAGGTTAAGCAGTATGTAAGCTTAGGGACTGATGACCTTAGCAGTTAAGTCCCATAAGATTTCACACACACATATTAGTGTTGATAATTAGAAACAAATTTCTGTAAGTACATGTCTCAAAACGGAAATTAGTTGAGGTTGTTTTATGTCTGTCACGTATCGTGTTGTGATGTTGTATCACCTCTCTAACAATTGGACAGTAATTAATTGCGTGACCTCTGTCCTGACCTTATTTCACCTCTGTCACAGTCACCCAGTAATTAATTGTGTGACCTCTGTGCATTTTGCTGGGAGTGGCTAATATTCGGTTTCACACAAGGAGGCAGTGCGCCCAGAAGCTTAAACATTCACAGTTCTATAAGGATGGCAGCAGGCTTTTCGCGGTGCAATCACGCTCCTGGATGGCCGATAGTTTCCGGTCCTTTTTCCCAAAATGCTTACTGCAGACGATTGCTGACGCTAATCCGTTTTCCCAAGGCACAGATTCCACTAGACACCACAGCTTGATTGTGAAATTGGCCTTCTTATCTGCACAAGAGAGGAGACCACTTCCCAGCGTTTCCCTGCAGTGAGGAAGTTCGTTGCTTCCCTCCAGAAATTATGGATAGTCCAACCCAAAGTGGTGCCTAATGCGGCTAGACTGGTGCTGACAATGGAGAGAAACTGTTCCAAACCAGTGTCAAGCTCAACAATCGTACCGCTGCCGTTTTCAGAGTCTGAGTGGGAAGTTTTGGTTGCTTTCCCCTGTTTTTAGGTAGAGAGGGGAACACATCAGCATTCAATGTCTCTTCCAGAAGAAGCTTGAGAGTTGTGCGGGTTCTGGAGAGAACTTGGATTTCAAGATATATTCGCTTGGTGGCTCTCGTTTGGAGCTGACTGCAGTCCTCTCGCTGTACTTGAGGAAAGTAAGTTTCGTTCAGGCAGTAGTGGAATCCACCTTCTGAGCCACCCATTTGGTTACACACAGTGTATGTTCAGGTATCTGTGCTGAATAACTGTCTGACTTATCTTGCATTTGTGGGCAACCCAGATATGGAAGTGTTATGTTTTTTCGTCCTGCAGTCTTCCAATTAAACGCTGATGCAAAGTTATTCGGAACTGTGACCTGTGCTGTTCATTGTCAATTGTTCATCTGATTAGATTTAATTAAGGTTTTGGCTTCTAAATCTGGCTTACAATGCTGGACTTATATCCTACAACTCCCCCATGGTTGTTCACCCTCAAATAATAAATATAAACAATAGCCTTTGTAGGATGTTTGCTTCTTTGTGAGGAGTTTCTGTCGTATGCAGTGGCCAATTACTCTCTTGCGGAATAAAAGAAACAAAGAGATAGTAACGAGTGTCAGACGCTTACAGGTTTTTGGAAAGTCGGAAATTTGTGGTAAGGTCTTATGGGACCAAACGGCTAAGGTCATCGGTCCCTAAGCTTACGAACTACTTAATCTAATTTAAACTAACTTATGCTAAGAACGACACACATACCCATGCCCGACGGGGGAAGCCTTGCGAACAGTCACATGACGCCAGAGACCGCGCGGCTACCAGAGTTATTCTTCCTTGTTACCCTTGCATGAAGACACTGGATGACGTTTATGCACAACCACGAACCGTCCAGTTTTGAACGACCCAAAAGACAGTACTGAACATAAATCTTTAACAGCCGATCGGTTGGTCGGGAAGGTCCAGTAACATGACGTATCTGCCTGTGGAGACATCCATGGACAATGTGCAACGCGTCACTGGAACGTATGTCCAATGAGGGACGATCAACGCGCCTACGGAAACGGAATTAATTAGACGACATTGTAAAACTTGCAGGAGCATTTTGTAAGATCCTTACTGAAACAGCCTGTGTCGGCCAACGGAAGAGAATATAATGTTCGCTGTATGTACATGGAAGAGCCAAAGGAACTGGTACGCATGCCTAATATTGTGCAAGGCCCGCGTGAGCACGCAGAAGTGCCGCCACACAACGTGGCATGGACTCGACTAATGTCTGAAATAGTGCTAGAGGGAACTGACACCATGAAAACTGCAGGACTGTCCATAAAACCATAAGAGTACGAGGAGGTGGAGACCTCTCCTGAACAGCACGATGCAAGGTATCGAATTTGGTTGTCAGAGGAAGTGTTTAAAAGCAGAAGAGTGTTCCTGGAGCCAGTCTCTAGCAACGCTGGACATGTGAGGTGTCGCATTTTCCAGTTGGAATTGCAGAATTTCCCAAGTCCAGCGGAGTGAACAGTGGGCACGAATGGATGCTAGTGATCAGACAGGATGGTTACTTACGTCTCACCTGTCAGGGTCGTATCTAGACACATCAGCGGTCCCATATCACTCGAAATGCACACGCCCCATACCATTACAGAGCCTTCACCAGCTTTAGCAGTCCTTGGATTCATGAGGTTATCTCCAAACCCATACACATCCATTCGCTCGATACAACTGGAAACGAGACTCGTCCGATCAGGCAACATGGTTCCAGTCAACAGTCGAATGTCGGTGTTGGCGGGAACAGGCGAGGCGTGAAGTTTTGTGTCGTGCAGTCATCAAGGGTGCACCAGTGGGCCTTCGGCTCCAAATGGCCATATCGATGATGTTTCGTTGAATGGTTAGCACGCTGACACTTGTTGATGGCTCAGCACTGAAATCTGCAGCAATTTGCAGAAGGATTGCACTTCTGTCACGTTGAACGATTCTCTTCAGTCGTCACTGGCCCCTTTCTTCTAGGATATTTTCCGGCCGCAGTGATATCGGAGATTTAATGTTTTACCGGATTCCTGATATTCACGGCACACTCGTGAAATGGTCGTACGAGAAAATCTCCACCTTATCGCTACCTCGGAGGTGCTGTGTCCCATCGCTGGTGCGCCGACTATAACACCCCTTTCAAAGTACTTAAATATTGATAACACGGCATTGTAGGAGCAGTAACTAATCTAACAACTGTGCCAGACACTTGTTGACCGCAGCGCAGTGTTCTGACCGTTTACATATTTCAGTATTGGAATGCGCGTGCCTATACCTGTTGCTTTGGCGCTTCAGTGTAAAATTACATTAAAAAGGATTGCAGATAATGCGTCACCACGTCTAAGACCAGTTCCGACTTCATAATGCTCTGAAATTTTTGTACTGATCTTTACCCTGCAATATGTTTCTGCTAAACACATGCGTAACGAACGTACTAATTTCTGAGTGTAAAAAGTTGGTCTATACTTGGTCTGTATCGAGGTCCGGTGAACCGGCCAGTCTGTGGGTGGTTTTTAGGCGGTTTTCCATCTGCCTCGGCGAATGCGGGCTTGTTCCCCTTATTTCGCCTCAGTTACACTATGTCGGCGATTGCTGCGCAAACAAGTTGTGCACGTACGCATACACCACCATTACTCTACCACGCAAACACAGGGATTACAGTCGTCTGGTGTGAGACGTTTCCCTGGGGGGTCCACCGGGACCGAACCGCACAACCCTGGGTTCAGTGTGGGGCGGTGGATGGGTGAAGTGGAATGCGGTAGTCGTCGTGGGGTTGTGGACCACTGCGGCTGCGGCGGGGGCGGAGTCTGTCCGTCGTTTCTAGGCCCCCGGTTAACTTACAATATAATTACAATATGGTCTTTAGTAATTCCTTCATTCCTTCTGCGATCGGTATCATTCTCTTCGCTAGACACTGAGACAGAAGTTTGTAGCTTCCGTTAAGGAGTACATTGCTTCTATATAATTATTACACACCACGGCTGGTTGTTCTTTTTCAGTACAGGGCAGACTACGTCCATTTCCCAGCCTTTGGGCAATCTGTCATATTCCCAGTCATTATTCTCAATATACAGTTTTGTCATTTGTACAGTGCTCGTTTTCAGTGAAATCTAAAGATTTCTCAGTCCAGTAACGTTGGGACAGTTCTTGTATCCTTTGTAGATAGCTTGTCAGATTTTTTTTTTATCTGCTTCCTCTTTTTGAAAAACTTTGCCTTTGTTTCGTGTAAATTTGAATGGTCAGACGGGGATTTGAACCCAAGGGTAGCAGGGCGACTCTCGCAAAGGTGGACGTGGTACGTTAGTTATCAGTGCCAGCGCCCTCTATGCTCTTTCTGCGCTTGAAGTTATTAGCCACAGCGTTATAGCAGCGCGGAGCCTCTGACCCGCCAACCGTTTCCGCGTAAGCCGTAATAAGGCGTGTTGTAGCTCGTTGGGACAGACGGGCCCTGATAGCCGGCTCGGGGGCCGCTTCAAAGGGAAATATTCACGGCGTTGCGCCGTGCCGTGAGTTCTGTCGCCAGCCGAATCAGGCGCTGCTACAAACTGCAGCCACTGTGCGCCGGATGCCTTTTGCAAACGCCGCGCTTCGCACACCTTCGATCGCGGTGACAAAGTACCCTCCTCCGAGCTTTTCTGTATCAAACGGACCACCCAATTTCATTTAATTTCGTGTATTTCGTATCTCTCTTTCTCGTTCTCTCTCTCTCTCTCTCTCTCTCATCAGGCTTGTATCAAAAATGCGCAACGGGAAAAAAAAGACAGCGAGAGCATGTACGGTGAAAGGAATAGCGGACTTTGTTGTTCGCTTCACAGTTAGAATGTTTTCGCTTTGCTTCGTTCCGTGTGTGTCCACGCCCCGCGACTTTGTCCGACAAAATTAACTGCCACGACCAGTAGCGCTCTCCTGTTATTCCAGGGGATGAACTGTGACCGAGTGTTTAGCTCCACCTCGCTCCAGCTCGACAATCTGCAAATACGCTCAGAAACTTTCACCTGCCGGTGTTAAGTGTTTCATCCTCTACACTGGGGGAAGTCTTATATACAAACTACAGAAAAGTAGAAAGAAAAAAAAAATTCCTGTTGATATTTTTGTTAATTAACATCTTCGCTTCGGTAAGTTACATTAAATTTGCGGGCACATTTGCGGTGTTTTTCACCTTCTTGTTGACTAGCGAAAATTTCACAGAGAGCTCTGTTGCCGCTCTAAACGGTAATTAATGTTTTTTAACTCTACTCCAAACACGAGCTTCCAGAATTTCAACAGAGTCCGCCGATGGAACTAGACAAGCATTCTTGTGCCGCATTCGCCCTCATTAAACTAACCTCTGACAAAAGGGGCATTTATTCTTTGTGTGCTCCGTAGCTCTTCTGTTGATCCTTCCTGGAAAAGGAAATATGCCGAACGAGGTATTCATCGTGAATGAATTAAATTTCCTACGTATTCTTCGAATAAGTCTCCGAACCCGGTGTCGGAAAGCAGGGGTCACGGGATCGCGGCAATGTGGAACCGCGGATATTTTTCTGTCTGCCGTTAACCCAGCTTTCACCTCTCAATGATGTGAATGTTCACCACGAACGACACGTCGTTCGGATTCCACGCAAAGCTGTACGTCCCCTTTGCCGGTAAAATTAATGGATTCTTTGTTTGTTTCGATATGCTTTAGGGCGCAAAAACAACTGGGATCATACGCGCCCAAGTCAAAACTATAGAACACAAAGACAGAGAGGAGTTAAAAAAACAACTATACGTCAGTCCCAATTGACGTAATACAAGACAGCTAAAAACAGGCACGTGGAAAAAGGGCTAAAAAAGACACCACACAGAAACGGAGGTCCAAAACTCAAAATTAAATGGCCGTCGCCATATTTGTTTGGCGGATGAGAAGTAAAACGCGGTCAACAGCCCGCGCGTCATTTGTTAAAACCGCCGATAACTCAGACGGCAAACCAAACGGGAATGTAAAAGGTTAAAAAATGGACATTCCATCTGGAAGTGGCGGACATTTAAAACTTATACGTATTGTGTACAGAGCGGTGGGGTAGCGCCACTTAGAAAATGACAATGGCTAAAAAGGCAGTGCCCCAATACGCAGCCGAATTAAAATAACCTCCTCCTGGCGGGAGAGCCGAGCTGAGGTGGTCCAAGGCACTGGGAGAGGCTTAATAAGCCGAAGCTTATTCCCGTGAAGGGAGGACCAATGGCGATGCCAAAGGGACACCACCTCCTGACAGACGGCAACACAGAGATCATCGGAGGAAATATAGGTACTCGCGGGCTGAGGTACGAGGACTGCAGTCTTGGCATCAGCGTCAGCAGCCTCGTTTCCTAGCAAACCGACATGACCAGGGACCCACAGAAACACGACACTGGCTCCACCAAGAGTCAGCAGTTGACAGTGCTGGACCAGCTGCACTAAGGGATGGGCAGTGTACAGCGCACAGAGACTTTGGAGAGAACTGTGTGAGTCTGAGCAGAGGACACAATTGGAAAGGCTGTGTCGCCGGATGTACGAGGTGCATTCAAGTTCTAAGGCCTCCGATTTTTTTTCTAATTAACTACTCACCCGAAATCGATGAAACTGACGTTACTTCTCAACGTAATCGCCCTGCAGACGTACACATTTTTCACAACGCTGACGCCATGATTCCATGGCAGCGGCGAAGGCTTCTTTAGGAGTCTGTTTTGACCACTGGAAAATCGCTGAGGCAATAGCAGCACGGCTGGTGAATGTGCGGCCACGGAGAGTGTCTTTCATTGTTGGAAAAAGCCAAAAGTCACTAGGAGCCAGGTCAGGTGAGTAGGGAGCATGAGGAATCACTTCAAAGTTGTTATCACGAAGAAACTGTTGCGTAACGTTAGCTCGATGTGCGGGTGCGTTGTCTCGGTGAAACAGCACACGCGCAGCCCTTCCCGGACATTTTTGTTGCAGTGCAGGAAGGAATTTGTTCTTCAAAACATTTTCGTAGGATACACCTGTTACCGTAGTGCCATTTGGAACGAAATGGGTAAGGATTACGCCCTCGCTGTCCCAGAACATGGACACCATCATTTTTTCAGCACTGGCGGTTACCCGAAATTTTTTTGGTGGAGGTGAATCTGTGTGCTTCCATTGAGCTGACTGGCGCTTTGTTTCTGGATTGAAAAATGGCATCCACGTCTCATCCATTGTCACAACCGACGAATAGAAAGTGCCATTCATGCTGTCGTTGCGCGTCAAAATTGCTTGGCAACATGCCACACGGGCAGCCATGTGGTCGTCCGTCAGCATTCGTGGCATCCACCTGGATGACACTTTTCGCATTTTCAAGTCGTCATGCAGGATTGTGTGCACAGAACTCACAGAAATGCCAACTCTGGAGGCGATCTGTTCAACAGTCATTCGGCGATCCCCCAAAACAATTCTCTCCACTTTCTCGATCATGTCGTCAGACCGGCTTGTGCGAGCCCGAGGTTGTTTCGGTTTCGTGTCACACGATGTTCTGCTTTCATTAAACTGTCGCACCCACAAACGCACTTTCGACGCATCCATAACTCCATCACCACATGTCTCCTTCAACTGTCGATGAATTTCAATTGGTTTCACACCACGCAAATTCATAAAACGAATGATTGCACGCTTTTCAAGTAAGGAAAACGTCGCCATTTTAAGTATTTAAAACAGTTCTCATTCTCGCCGCTGGCGGTAAAATTCCATCTGCCGTACGGTGCTGCCATCTCTGGGACGTATTGACAATGAACGTGGCCTCATTTTAAAACAATGCGCATGTTTCTATCTCTTTCCAGTCCGGAGAAAAAAATATCGGAGGCGTTAGAACTTGAATGCACCTCGTACTTCGTGGCCTGATACAAGGCGAAGAGCTAGGTTGTAAATACTGAGGAGTGTGCCGGAAGCTGATACCGAAACACATGGGTGCCAATGACGAAGACACACCCGACCCCATGGTCAGTCCGAGAGCTATAAGTGTATATAAAGGCACTATCACGAAGTTCCATCTGAAGGTCGTGAAACTGAAGGCGATAGACCGAGGCTGGAGTAGTGTCCTTAGGAAGCGAATTAAATCCAAGGTTAACACGGGCCGTTTCACGAAGCCAAGGTGGTGAAGGGTTCACACCCACCGGGAAAGGTGCAGGCAGTGAGAAGCTAAGCCGCCGTAGCAAGTCGTGAAAGCGGAATCCAAGAGGTAACAGAGAAGAGGGACGAGCCCCTTACCGACAATCAAAGGGATCATCGAAGGAGGCATAGGAGGGATGGCCACGCATGGCATACAAACGGCATGCATACCTGCTGAGGAGAAAGTCGCAGTGGTAGAACCGTGGTAGTTCAGCAGCTTCAGCATACAGACTCTCAACTGTGCTGGTGTAAAAGGCGCCCGTGGCAGAACAGATGCCACGACGGTGGATAGTGTTGAGACGGCGTAAGATGGATGGGCGTGCAGACGCATAAACAAAGCACTCATAGTCGAGTTTCGAACGGACAAGGGACCGGTACAAACGGAGGCGTGTGCTTCGATCGGCACCCCAGTAAGTACCATTGAGGACACGTACCATTGAGGAACCGCGTACAGCGGGCTGCCAGGTAAGATACATGTGAGGACCAAGAGAGTTTCCTATCGAGCATGAGCCCAAGGAATTTTGTAGTTTCAAGGAACAGAAGGGCAACAGGCCCATGATGTAGAGATGGTGGGAGTAACCGCTTGCATCGCCAGAAATTCATACACACGGTTTTGTCAGTGGAAAAGCGAAAGCCATTGTCGATGCTCCAGGAGTAAAGACGATCAAGACAGTGCTGAAGACGTCGCTCAGTGAGACAGGTCCGTGGAGAACTGCAATAGTTGGCAAAAGCGTCATCAAAAAAGGAGCCAGAGATGCCTGGTATGAGACAGCCCATTACAGTGTTAATGGTGATAGCAAAGAAGACGACACTTAGGACGGAACCCTGAGGCACGCCGTTTTCCTGAATAAAGGTGTCCGACAAGGCAGAACCCACATGCACCCTGGAAACTCGGTCTTTTAAAAATGCCTGAAGAAAACAGGTTCAAATTGTTCAAATGGCTCTGAGCACTATGGGACTCAACTGCTGTGGTCATCAGTCCCCTAGAACTTAGAACTACTTAAACCTAACTAACCTAAGGACATCACACACATCCATGCCCGAGGCAGGATTCGAACCTGCGACCGTAGCAGTCGCACGGTTCCGGACTGCGCGCCTAGAACCGCGAGACCACGGCGGCCGGCGAAGAAAACAGGGCAGGCGCCAACGGAAGCCCCACGTGTAAAGAGTACGGAGGATACCAGTTCTCCAGCAGGTGTCGCAGGGCTTCTCCAAATCGAAAAACACGGCCACAGTCTGGGATTTCCACAGAAAACCATTCATGAGATGGGTAAACAAAGTAACGAGATGGTCAACACCTCGCTCAAAATCTTCAGTGTGCATTCGTCAGTAAATTGCGAGACTCGAGCCACCATACCAGCCGGGCGCGAATCATATGTTCCATCACTTTGCAAATGCAGCTGGTAAGAGAGATGGTGAGGTAGCTACAAGAAAGGTCTTTTTTTTTTCGTACCGGGCTTACATATGGGTATAACGGTGGCTTCACGCCAACGTCTAGAAAACGTGCCCTCTGCCCAGATGCGGTTGTACGTGTCAAGCAGAAAGTGCTTGCCCGCAAGAGAAAGGTGCTGTAAGATCTGATTGTGGATGGCGTCCCACCCTGGGGCGGAATATCGGGATGAACTGAGAGCATGATCTAGCTCTCTCATAGTATACGCGGCATTGTAGCACTCGCGATTCGGAGAAAAAAAGGGTATCACCCGAGCCTCCTCCGCTCGTTTCCGATGGAGGAAGGCAGGGTGATAGTGGGAAGAGCTCGAAACTTCCGCAAAATGGTGGCCCAAGGTGTTGGAGATAGCAATAGGGTCAACGTTAACGTCGGCTGCTACTGTGAGACCGGAAATGGGGGAAACGATCTTGGTCCCAGAGAGCCGTCGGTGCTTGGCCCACACGGGAGAGGTAGGGGTGGAACCTCTGAAAGATGTCGTGGATGAAGTGCAGCTAGCTCGTTTGCAATCCCGAGGAACGCGACGACGCTTTTCACGCATCTGTTTATAATGAATACAGTTTGTCACCGTAGGATGAAGGTTAAAAACGAGGAAAGCACGTCTCCGTGCGCGAACTGCATCGCAGCAAGACACAGTCCACCAACGGACGGGGACACGACGTGGTAAAGAGGGAGTGCGAGGAATGGAACGTTCTGCAGCAGTAAGGATAACGTTGCTGAGATAGTCCACCTGGTCATAACAAAAAATTAATGATTAGACACATGCAAGACGGCGAAGCGGCGTCCAGTTAAACAACTTGCAACAGTCTTTGGACCACACGACATTATTATCTGCATTCCCTACAACCCGATTTGTGTATTTGTATATTTAAATCTACACAGCTGACAAAAACACAAAGCACACACTCGGTCGGATGTTAACGTAACTTCCTACACGTACACACCAACGACTGGTATGTATACGATCAGAGATAAAACTCTCCGTGACAGGTAGAAGTGCCGCCAAGCAGAATTCTCTCAAGTTGCATCTGCTAAACATGTTAGTGAGGTGAGACTGTCTAAATTCTGTTGAGTTTTGGCAAAATAATGAAATTTTATCATTGCAACGAAATAAATGTGTAGGTTTTAAACAAAATTCCCCACCTCTGACACTTCTCTGAAAGTTAAAAATGGTTAACAAATCGGCAGAAAATAAAACGCTGCCTTTTATACGGAATTCTTTTAGATACCAACAAAGAAGAGATGACAGATCTTTTTGAATGGTCACGATGCAAGTGTGGGAGTGGAGGACCGCCGCTTCATATTTACAAAAAATGTGAGAGCAGACTTCAGTTTAGAATGTCACTTCCCCTCCAGCACTCAGCACTTCCCCTCCAGCGCTTGGCATTTCCCCTACAGCACCTGCTCGCAGCCCCTGAGACTCCCACTTTCACCACGTGTGCTGTGCCGTCTGTTTCATCTACCTGCCACAGTATTCTGCATACACTGTACCCAAGAGCCAGCAATGGACTTCCTGCAACATTTTATGCCATCTTGCACCACTGGTCGGACCCTGTCAGCAGCCAGACTAAGGAATTACCGTCCCACGCTTAGGCTGTGTTTGGGGTGGCGCCGTAACTAGGAACCATCGAGTGCTTACGAATGGCATCACACTGTGTTCAGCAATGAATCGCGGTTCTGCACCATCCCAGATGACAATACCCGGAGAGTATGGCGGTGACCTCGGGGGAAGTTCCATTCATCCTATGTTTTGGAGAAGCACCGTACTGTTACCCTGGCGTCACTGTGGGGTTATTGAGTAATGACTTGTAGGTCATACCTGCTGGTCAGGTGCTGGCAGTTATTGAAGGAAGTCTGATGGCATAATGCTTCTTCAGGGACGTCCTTTGTCCTTATTTGTAACCACTCATGAACAGTTTTCTCCTGCCATTTTTAAAGCAGCAGCTGACCGGCGTTGTCTGGTGAAACGTTCTTGTGATGCCTCGTGTAAGAAGGAGAAATGCGTAGCATCACGATTCCGACTTTGATAAATGTCGGATTGTAGTCTCGTGATTGCGGTTTATCGTATCACGACATTGCTGCTCGCGTTGGTCGAGAACCAATGACTGTTACCAGAATATGGAATCGGTGGGTTCAGGAGGGTAATAGGGAACGCCGAGCTGGATCCCAACGGTCTCGTACCAGTAGCAGTTGAGATGACAGGCATCTTATCCGTGTGGCTGTAACGGATCGTGCAGCCACGTCTCGATCCCTGAGTCAACAGATGAGGACGTTTGCAAGACAACAACCATTTGCACGAACAGTTCGACGACGTTTGCAGCAGCACGGACTATCAGCTCGGAGACCATGGCTGCGGTTACCCTTGATGCTGCATGACAGACAGGAGCGCCTGCGATGGTGCACGAATGGAAAAACGTCATTTTTTCGGATATATCCAGGATCTGTTTACAGCATCATCATGGTTGCATCCGTGTTTGGCAACATCGCGGTGAACGCCCATTGGAAGCGTGTATTCGTCATCGCCATACTGGCGTATCACACGGCGTGATGGTATGGGGTGCCATTGGTTACACGTCTCGGTCAACTCTTGTTCGGATTGACGCCACTTTGAACACTGGACTTTACATTTCAGATGTGTTACGACCCGTGGCTCTATCCTTCATTCGTTCCCTGCGAAACCCTACATTTTAGCAGGATAATCCACGACCGCATGTTGAAGGTCCTGTGCGGGCCTTTCTGGATAGAGAAAATGTTCGACTGCTGCTCTGACCAGTACATTCTCCAGATCTCTCAGCAATTGAACACGTCTGGTCAATGGCGGCCGAGGAAGTGGCTTTTCACAATACGGCAGTCACTGTTCTCGATGAACTGTGGTATCGTGTCGAAGCTGCATGGGCAGCTGTACCTTTACACGTCATCCAAGATGTGTTTGACTGAATGCCCAGGCGTATCAAGGCCGTTATTACGGCCAGAGGTGGTTATTATGGGTCCTGATTTCTCTGGATCTATGCACACAAACTGCGTGAAAATGTAATTACATATCAGTTCCAGTATAATATATTTGTCCAATGAATACACGTTTATCGTCTGAATTTCTTCTTGGTGTAGCAATTTTAATGGCCAGTAGTGTATAAGTACCGTGTTGTTATAATTAAACTTTCCCTATTTAACATGTACATTCCGATCCCTGTGAAGTTTCATTTCGTTTCCTCTTCTGGGGCTTCTCTGTTTTTCTTTTGTTTCGTATATAATCCTGTACTTTCTTTTAAACATGCTACGAAGCATCTCACAGATACTGAATGAAAAATTGTTTAGGACTCTGATGATTATTTACGCACAGTTTCACGTAATTTTGTCAATATAGTGACACTGAGTTTCAAATTTTAGAATAAGGATAAAGAATCCAGTCCAGGCACTATAGCCTACACCCACACATTTCAAATAACAAGAACATTATATTCGTACAGTTGACGCAAATACTGATCTGTGAATTTATAAAAGTAATGAGTACTCAGGTATCATCGTGCACATAGTCCATGCATTCTCCGCCCGTATATGGTTCACACAATACCTTTCGTTCTCTAATTTCAACTTTCCATTTCAGTGCAACCTCTTAGAGAGTACTATGGAATCCGCTGCCTCTTCCTGTTACGATACAGACACAATAATATCACCCATCTGCAGTCCTTTCATAGTTTCAGAACACCGTGTCGACCTCACTCTGACGCCATGGCGTGTTGACCTCTTAGAGTCTCCTGTTGGACTGCGCTGGTCTACCCTTTCGCGCTTGTGCTCTTCGCTACCACACAGGTACCTTCCCCGGTTTTCCCTACCTGCCGTTACATAATTTTACGATCGATCAACCCTATTAATAAATCTATAATTTTATATCCGTAATTCAAAATTAAAAAATAGTTTGTCGTAGTGGCCTAGCACCAGACTACATCTGCACCTGCACACATACTCCGCAAGCCGCCATCCATGCGTGGCGGAGGGTACCCTCTAATACAACTAGTCATTTCCCTTCCTGTTCCATTGGGAGGGGAAAGCGACTGTCTACGTGCGTTCATACGAGGCCTAATCTGCTTAATCTAATCTGTATGGTCCTTATGGGAAATTTGCGTTGGCGACAGCAGAATCTTTCTGCAGTCAGCCTCAACTGCCGGTTCTCCAAATTTTCTCAATAATTCTCCGTGAAAAGACCGCCTCCTTCCCTCCAGGGATTCCCACGTGGGTTTCCGAAGCGTTCCCGTAATACTTGCCTGTCGTTCATACCTACCAGTCTCTGAATTGCTTCGACGGTTCAGATGACTCTGAGTATTATGGGACTTTAACTTCTGCGGTCATCAGTCCCCTAGAACTTAGAACTACTGAAACCTAACTAACCTAAGGACATCACACACATCCATGCCCGAGGTAGGATTCGAACCTGCGACCGTAGCGGTCGCGCGGTTCCAGACTGTAGCGCCTAAAACCGCTCGGCCACCCCGGCCGGCTGAATTGCTCCGATGTCTTCCTTTTAATCCGACCTGGTGCTGATCCCAAACACGCAAACAGTACTCAAGAATGGATCACACTAATTTCCTATATCTGGTCTCCTTTACAGGTGAACAACTCTTTCCTAAAATTCTTACATAAACTGAAATCGACGATTCGGCTACCCTACTACAGTCCTTACACACTAATTCCACTTCATACAGCTTTGCAGTGTCACGGCTAGGTATCTAAACGATGTGACTGTGTCGAGCAAGACAGTACTCGAACATTAAGAATTTGTTTTTCCCACTCATCTGCATTAACTTAGGTTTTTCTGCTTTTAGAGCTAGCTGCCGTTCATCACACTATCTAGAAATTATGTCTAAGTTATCTTCTGTCCTCCTATACACTCAAAGACGATACCTTCCCGTACAACACAGCATTATCCGCCAGATCATTTATGTACATGGAAAATAACAGCGGTCCTATCACACTTCGCTGGGACACTCCTGTCGATATCCTTGTCTCTGATGAACAACCGCCGTCAAGGAGAACATACTGGGTTCTGTTACTTAAGCAGTCTTATAGCCACTCACATACGTGGGAACCTAATCCGTATGCTTGTACCTTCGCTAACAGTCAGAAGTGTGGCATTATGTCACACGCTTTACTGAAATATAGGGATTTGTAACCCGCCTGTTGTCCTTCATCCATGCTTCGCTAGATCTATTGTGAGATAAGGGAAAGTTAAGTTTCGCACGAGCTATGCTTTCTAGAACCATGTTGATTTCTGGACAGCTGCTCAAGGTTCAAACGGTTTAAATGCCTCTAAGCACTATGGGACTTAAACTCTGAGGCCATCAACCCCCTAGACTTAGAACTACTTAAACCTAACTAACCTTAGGACACCACACATCCATGCGCGATGCAGGATTCGAACCTGCGACCGTAGCAGCAGCGCGGTTCCAGACTGAAGCGCCTAGAGTCGCTCGGCCACAGCGGCAGGCGGTGCTCAAGGAAATTTATGATATTCCAACTGAGAATATGTTCAAAGATTCTGCAGCAAATGGATGTTTAAGATAGTCCCAGTACAATGTTGAATAAGGGAGGGCATTTTTCCTCACTTCAGTCCCTCCAGAATGGCTCCATCTACACTCAGCCTACTACCAAATGAATACTGGAAATTTCCCGCGTGTAAAACGCCGTCGGGGCGATGTGCTAGCCACCCACCGCCTCACATGCAGCACCATCCCTACAGTCGGACCTGTAGCCCGATCACGGGCTTGTAGCGCAGACTTCACCATTTTAATACAACTTGAACTGTTTATTCATATGAACTACAAAAAATTCTGGACATTGTTCTGAGATAATTATCTTGCTTCGATTCTTTTCCGTGTTTGTCTTTCGTAGAGTACAGCCACATACGTGTTGTCCCAAATCTCGTTTTCGGATAAAAAAGTACGAGAAAACATGTGAAAGTTGATGCGTCCACCACTGGCGAGAACAAGTAAACAGCACAGGTATAGGGAACAAACAAAAGTTAATTAAACACAATTTCCACAAAAATATTCTCCGTAATGAAACAAACGATAGGACGAGTCTTCAATAAATGATGAAAAATGGATGCTAGTCCTCCAGCAAGTGAAATAAAATAAATGATGGTTCGTAAATAACGGAGGTGTCTAGAATCACAGACTTCCAGAATCACAGAGTAAATGAAGTTCCGTGATACTTGGAAGAGTAACACTCTCTTCAGTGAAGACAGTCTAGAAGCCTTGAGATCATTACGTTAAAAAAGCGACTTATGTTTGTGCAGTCCCACGCTCTTTAATGAGCAAAGTCTTTAAGTCCTAATAACTCTACTTCAAACAGAAACAAATGTTTCTCAGTTCAGATATAAACCCAAAGCACAAATCCAAGCTTCACTCAACAGGAATAAACACTTAACAACTCTTATGATGTATTTCGCTGAGTAAGAACTGACAACTAGCAATAATGAAGTGTGTTAAGTCCAACAAAGATAAAAACATCCAGTCTGACACTATCTTGTCAGCAAGAAGAACAACATCAAGGTTATACACTACTGGCTATTAAAATTGCTACACCAATAAGAAATGCAAATGATAAACGGGTATTCATTGGACAAATATATTATACTAGAACTGATATGTGATTACATTTTCACGCAATTTGGGTGCATAGATCCTGAGAAATCGGTACACAGAACAACCAACTCTGGCCGTAATAACGGCCTTGATACGCCTGGGCCTTGAGTCCAACAGAGCTTGGATAGCGTGTACAGGTACAGCTACCCATGCAGCTTCAACACGATACCACAGTTCATCAAGAGTAGTGACTGGCGTATTGTGACGAGCCAGTTGCTCAGCCACCATTGACCAGACTTTTTCTATTGGCGAGAGACCTCGAGAATGTGCTGGCCAGGGTAGCAGTCGAACATTTTCTGTATCCAGAAAGGCCCGTAAAGGACCTGCAACATGCGGTCGTGCATTATCCTGTTGAAATGTAGGGTTTCGCGGGGATCGAATGAAGGGTAGAGCCACGGGTCGTAACACATCTGAAATGTAACGTACACTGTTCAAAGTGCCGTCAATCCGAACAAGAGGTGACCGAGATGTATAACCAATGGCACCCCATGCCATCACGCCGGGTTATACGCCAGTATGGCCATGACAAATACACGGGTCCAATGTGTGTTCACCGCGATGTCGCCAAATACGGATGCGACCATCATGATGCTGTAAACAGAACGTGGATTCATCCGAAAAAAAGACGTTTTGCCATTCGTGCACCCAGGTTCGTTGTTGAATACACCATCGCAGGCGCTCCTGTCTGTGATGCAGCGTCAAGGGTAACCGCAGCCATGGTGTACGAGCTGATAGTCCATGCTGCTGCAAACGTCGTCGAACTGGTTGTTGTCTTGCGAAAGTCCCCATATGTTGACTCAGGAATCGAGACGTGGCTGCACGATCCGTTACAGCCATGCGGATAAGATGCCTGTCATCTCGACTGCTAGTGACACGAGGCCGTTGGGATCCAGCACGGCGTTCCGTATTACCCTCATGAACCCACCGATTCCATATTCTGCTAACAGTCATCGGATCTCGATCAACGCGAGCAGCAATGTCGCGATGCGATAAACCGCAATCGCGATAGGCTACAAACCGACCTTTATCAAAGTCGGAAACGTTATGATACGCATTTCTCCTCCTTACACGAGGCATCACAATAACGTTTCACCCGGCAACGCCGGTCAACTGCTGTTTGTGTACAAGAAATCGGTGGGAAACTTTCCTCATGTCAGCACGTTGTAGGTGTCGCCATCGGCGCCGACCTTGTGTGAATGCTCTGAAAAGCTAATCACTTGCATATCACAGCATCTTTTTCCTGTCGGTTAAATTTCGCGTCTGTAGCACATCATCTTCGTGGTGTAGCAATTTTAATGGCCAGTAGTGCACCAAGTCTCAATGAGCAAGTCATTGATCACCTGAGAGTCCCAGCTGAGGAGGTGGCGTGCTCTGCAAAGGTCGATGGCCCAATCCTTGGCGTGACGTAGTGGAGATCATCAGGTTGACAGCTTCGACAGAAGATCTTTTGCATTGCACTAACTAGCCGCGTCAGAGACGGACACTCAAAGGTCTATTTTTGGCGCGAGACACAGTGGATGCATGAACAGGTGCGATTTGTGAATGACTTCTATCGTTGCTGCATACTGTTCTCGGTGACCTGGACGGAGTGGCTGTTGATACGCAATAATGTTCCGGACACAGAGTTCCGGGGTTGTGAAGTTTGTGTCGCCTGCTCTGTAGAAACTGAGCTCTCTGCAACCCGCACAATGAATAAGTTGTGCATGATGCCGCCTGCGCCTTACGTCTAGGGCGCTGCAGGAAAACGTGAACTGCAAGTAGGTGTGGAAAACAGTTCAGGTAATAGAGACATAAAAAAATCACACCAGTTGTGCAAAATGCAAACGTAGCTACAGGACATACACAACTACTACTCCCGAAAAATTATTCAAAAATTAATAACAATTTAAGCAAATTATTCTTACTAATTTGCAGAGATGATTTCAAACCATAGAAAGGTATGATAGTAATCCGACCTGTACAAATTCTATTTTAAAATTAAAGGAGTTTCAGGTGGCAAATCAAATCAGAATTCAAAAATGCACATGTTGTAGTATTTAGGAATAAAACCTGAAAACAACACAAACTTTGTATAATATTTTACAGAAATAAATCGAGTTTCACAGAAGATGAGACATACGTGCCAAAACATGTTTGCGTGAAATAGAAAAAAACGTTGTGTTTTGCAGAAGGCGAAGTTTAGAAACCAAGTTTCAGTTTAAAACTTTGAGTGACGCAGTCATTTACAAATTTCAATTTCATACAAAAGAATACATCGAAAATTAGTACATCCGACATATTGTGTTATAGTTACAAGTTACCGACCTATGGCTACACCAGATTAAAAAATGTATTGCTTTTGGACGTGGAATGGACTCTACTAATGTCTGAATAGTGCTGGAGGGAACTGACTCCATGAATCCTGCAGGGCTGTCCACAGATCCGTAAGAGTACGAGGTGGTGGAGATCTCTTCTGAACAGCACGTTGCAAGGAATCCCAGATATGCTCAATAACGTTCATGTCTGGGAAGTCTCGTGGCTAGCGGAAGTGTTTAAACTCAGAAAAGTGTTCCTGGAGCCACTCTGTAGCAATTTGAGACGGGTGGAGTGTCGCATTGTCCTGCTGGAACTGCCCAAGTCCGTCGGCATTGACAATGGACGTGAATGGATACACGTGATCTGACAGGATGCTTACGTAAATGTCACCTGGTAGAGTCGTATCTAGACGTATCAGGGGGCCGATATCACTCTAACCGCACACGCCCCACACCATTACAGAGCCTCCAACAGCTTGAACAGTCCCCCCATGCAGAGTCCATGGAGTCATCAGGTTGCCTCCATACCCTACACGTCCATCCGTTCGATACAATTTGAAACGAGACTCGTCCGACCAAGCAACATGTTTCCAGTCATCAACAGTCCAAGGTCGGTGTCGACGAGCTCTACAAGGCGTAAAGCTTTATGTGTGCAGTCATGAAGTATACACGGGATTCTAAAGCGCATATCAATGATGTTTCGTTGAAAGGTTCGCACGAATAAACTTACTGATCTCCCAGAATTGAAATCTGCAGCAACAGCGGAAGGGTTGAACTGCTGTCACATTGAACGATTCTCTTCAGCCGTCGTCGGTCCCGTTCTTGCGGCCGCAGTGATGTCGGAGATTTGATGTTTTACTGGATTTCTGATATTCGCGGTGCACTCGTGAAATGGTCGTGCGGGAAAATCCCCATTTCATCGCAACCTCGGAGATGCTGTCTCCCATCGCTCGTGCGCCGACTATAGCACCACGTTCAAACTCGCTTAAATCTTGATAACATGCCATTTTAGCAGCAATAACCGATTTAACAACTGCGCCAGACGTGTTTTGTCTTATATGGGCGTTGTCGAACCGCAGAGCCATATTCTAGCTGGTTACATACCTCTTCCACTTTATTGCAATGCAGAAATGAAGATTTACATAACTTTGTACAATCTATTTCCACAGCAACGTTCCAAGTTTTTACAGCTCTGTGTGAATATTGAATTATCACTTGATACTGACAAATTTACAAGTCTCTCCACTAGAAGATTAACTGGCGGTGTTCACATTAATGCTTACGTAAATGCATCGGTGCCTGTCTCAGCCGATGTTATAGTTTTTTGATTGTTGATTGCGAAGCAGCGTGAACGTCAGTCTGTTCATCCGTAAATAGACGAGTGTTGGCGGCAGCATAGAAAAGCTGTAGCTTGCGTGAGTACCACCGCGTAGCTCATTTGTCAGAATCTTGAGTCATGAAAGCACAATATTTTGACCTTCCCGTACTGTTGACTCTTTCTTTATTTTTTCAGCATCGTAAGGAAAACCCTGTGATTCAGCCGAATCGCCCGTGTGCTCCCGAGAGGCGAGGGGAGAGGGGGTTTGGGGCAGAAATTCTTGGGAAAACCTTGCACACAGACTCCAGTTATTCAAATACTCGTGTGAGATACGCAAAAATCACTAAAATGGCAATGATTAGCGGCTCTTGTTTTCTCTAAAATGTTATAATCCCGTTTAGGTTTGAGACAAGGGGATACATCGGATGCAATTAAACAAATAGAAATCTTAGCAAAACATGCAGCTAAATTTGGTTTACAAATATCACAAGAAAAAACTACGTTCATGTCTAACAAATATAAGGAAATCAAAGAATAGCACACAATCATTGGATGTATTGAAAGGGTCAAACACTTTAAATATTTGGGAGAAACAATAACGGATACTGGAATACAAAACAAAGTTGTCAAACTTTGAGTAACTAAACTTAGGAGCGCATACATTTTAACACAGCTGTACAACAAAAAAATGCCTATCTCGAAATGCAAAGTTATTACACTACAACACAGTGACGAGAACAGAAGTTCAATATGAAACAGAAACACTCAACCCTCAAGAACAAAGGACTAATAGATGAGCTCGAGAAAAAGAAAAGAGTAATTTTGAGGAAGCTTCTTGGTGGACCCAATAAATTGGTGATAAATGGCTGAAGATGAGCAATGAGAAGATCTACCAACTTACTAAACAAGTCACAACGGAAGTGACGACGAGAAGGCTGATGTTCTTTGGTCATCTGGTGAGAATGGATGATGGCAGATTAATGAAGAAAATCTTCAACATAATTCGACAGAGCAAAACACCCAATTCTTGGTTGCAAGGAATAAAGAAAGACCTCGGTGAACTTGGCCTTACAAGAATAGACACAATGAATAGGGACTAGCACAGAAAGGCAATTACTGAATTCTAGGTTTTTCACGAGGCTCCAAAACCGAAGACTAACGGGAAACTAACAGCTGAACATCTGGAAAAAATGCAGTAGGCAGAAGAGCAACCCGAGAGAAGATAAAGAAGAAGGTGAATATGAAATAGAATTTATAACACGGTCCTTAGTTGGCCAATTCATGTAAATAAATAAATAATAAATAATCCCATTTAACGGGTTTACTAACAGCCGAGACTATCTGATTGTTCCAGAATTGTTGTCGGCGGCAACTGCGTCCGTTGTCTTTCGCCGTATTCCAGTATTCATGGAATCGTTCAGAAGCTCAAAAGTGAATGTTATTCTCAATCCTGACACAATGAGCGCCTTCTCAGACAATTCAAATTTTTGCCGCTGAAAAATCAGATATGCAGAAAAATGTCGCTCATACACGTTGCTTTCTCGTTTCAGCCACCTCCTACCGTCTCTCTCTCTCTATCTATCTATCTATCTACCTCCCTATATATCTATCTCTCTCCCGTACTCACTCTTAACACACACGCAGTAACCACCTGACAGACTGATGCCTCTGAAAATTGTTCTTACAAATGGTTCAAAATATGCTGCGTAGCAAACCTGCAACATGTTGCATTAACACACGAACAGCAGGGTGCGTTAACGCCGGTTTGGAGGATTCCAGGAAGAAAGCCTGCCCCAGACCGATTCCATCTGGCGGATTGACGATGAGGGCCGGTAAGCTGGCCAGTCTGGATGTTGTTTTCATATGGTTTTCATATCCCAGTAAATAAATACCGGACTGGTACCCATGTAATAACTCAGATACCTGCTATACAAGCATTTAGTACACGATCTCAGGCTTAGACATACGATACTCGCCAGACTGAGAAGATGGGGTACATAGATTATGTCCCGAGGGGATATGGGAAGGCAGAAGGGGCTAATGATGGCTCTAATGATGGCTCTCGATCTTGCACCATAACCGAGTCCATCAATATGAGGTAGCAAATATGAGCTAGCCAAGGAGATGGAAACGTGGGTTCTACTACGCCAAGACTGCTTGGTAGCTACAACAGGAAAACACAATTAATTAGCAGGTGTGCAAAATAAGAAAGTATTTATTACTTAACTTTGTTGTAGTCCATGATCTGTTGGTTGACAATTATAGAAGACGCGACGAGATTAAGCGTCTGTAGAATGACATAATTTACAAGTCACAAATCTTGCAGTGACGAATTAATCTCTCGTAATCTTGAATGTCTAATCCGGTGAATTTTAAGACTGACTAGGAACTGGGATACAAAGACTTGATGGCAGCAATGACTGAGCTGCAGGCCATGACTAACTTCGGCGCTGGCCGACCACTGAGCGCGGCTACGAACTGTAGACTGGCACGACTGCACTACTCTCCTGCTGCACATGGAGTGGCCTCGCGGCGAGGATACGTACTGCCACTGGCTGTGTACTCTTTGGCTGACACAGCCGCTCTTCTGTTCCGTTTATCGAGAGAATCGCATCCGGCGGATCGATCTCTCACGCGGCCGTGTGGTCGTATGACTGACGACATCACAACTAACATTGGGTCAAAGAGGAATAGGAGTGTCTATCCCAGAGAGGAACGGGAAAGAGGCAAGAATGGAGGAGAATAGATTTGGTTAATGAGAAGTCAGACTGGGAACTTAAGGCAGCGCTTACGATACAAAAATATGTGAACCTTCCAAAGAAACGTGAACAGTAATTCAACAACTTCCAGATGGAGCAGACAGAAATCTGCGTTCCGCAGCAAGCCATGACAGTTTCAATTTTCACATTACCCCTCTCATAATTCACATGGGTCACAGTAGCTTCCAAAATGATGTTTCACTCTGCAGGGGTGAACTCTCAGAACTGAAACTTCCTGCCACATTAAAGCCGTGTGCCGCGCCAGGACTCGAACCTGCGAGTTTGCCTTTCGCAGGCAAGTGCTTTACCGACTGAAAGGACGTGAGCCGGTAGAACACTTGCTTGCGAGAGGCAAAGCACGCAGGTTCGAGTCCCACTCGGGAAACCAGCTTGAATCTGCCAGGAAGTTGTGTCGCGTGCCTCGCAGGAATGGCAGCCCTGTGAGATGGGCTATCAGGCAGAAACGGCTTATCTGAAATCTATGGGTTGTTGCAGCGTAACAGATATTCTTTCCTAGCTTCGTGGTCCTTTAAAACCATGTCCCGTGCAGAAACCTGGTCTTGGAACCTCACTTTCATCGGGAAATTCTCTTAGCGAGTCAGCCACACTCGAAAGGACATATTACAGGTTCGACTTGCGACAAACTAAACAGTTTTACATGCAGGAGGACGCAACGCAGCGTATTTTGTGTTGCGGAGGGACGCACTGTGAATTTTGTTAGTAAGTCCGTAGAATAGTCTGGGGACACCTGACCTGGATGTGCCCCGCGCATTGCTATGAACAGGTTCTATTTAAGATTGCTAATGGAAATTCGTTGTTACCGAGCAGGGGCTAGTGGCAAGTGATTGCAGCAGAATCGCGTTGCGGCCTCTGCTGGTGATGTGTGCCGACCGGCCGGACGGAACATGCGACGGCTTTCGGTGAATTTCCCAGCGGGCTTCGGGCTACGCGCCGGTAGCTGCGGGCGAAGGGTGGCGAGTAGTTCTGTGTACAGGAATGTTGGAAGTCGACAAGGAGGCTAAGACGAAGAAACTGAAAATACTATACACGAAGATGATGCCAGATACAACTCTTTTTCCTACATCATGAGTGACCTTTTGCGACAAGCCATGTAAGGTTCAAATTGCTCTAAGCACTATGGGACTTAACATCTGAGGTAATCTGTTCCCTAGACTTAGAACTACTTAAACCTATCTAACCTAAGGACATCACACACATCCATGCCCGAGGCAGGACTCGAACCTGCGACCGTAGCAGCAGCGCGGTTCCGTACTCAAAAGCCTAGAACCGCTCTGCCACAGCGGTCGGCTCCCTGTAGGGGAACGGCTGACGTCATTTCCCTTGCGTGCATAGCGGCCAGCTGAATCTGTGAGTCCGTACAGTAACGACATAAAGGTATCACTCGAAACGCCCTCAGCTACACATGCTCATGGTAAGGAACGTCAATATCGCGTTGTCACATTTTGTATTGTTTCGACTGCTTCTGATCTAAGGTACGTTCCCACCTCTTGTAACACACTGAAGCGCTAATGAAACTGGTGTAGGCGTTGTATTCAAATACAGAATATGTAAACAGGCAGAATATGGCGCTATGGTCGGCAACGCCTATGTAAAACAAGCGTCTGGCGCAATTCTTAGTTCGGTTACTGCTGTTACAATGGCAGGTCATCAAAGATTAGGAGAGTTTCAACGTGGTGTTATAGTCGACGCACGAGCGATGAGACACAGCATCTGCGAGGTAGCGATGAAGTGGGGATTTTCCCGTACCACCATTTCACGAGTATACCGTGAAGATCAGAAATCCGGTAAAACATCAAATCTCCGACATCGGAGCGGCCAGAAAAAGATCCTGCAAGAACGGGAACAACTCGTGGGCACTGTGACCAAAAAACCAATGGTTCAAATGGCTCTGAGCACTATGGTACTTAGCACTTGTGGTCATCAGTCCCCTAGAACTTAGAACTACTTAAACCTAACTAACCTAAGGACATCACACACATCCACGCCCGAGGCAGGATTCTAACCTGCGACCGTAGCAGTAGCGCGGTTCCGGACTGAGCGCCTAGAACCGCTCGGCCACCACAGCCAGCAGCAATGTGACCAGTTAGGTATATTTCCAGTTATTGATTATTTAGGTGCTTTCCTTTCGTCCAAGGAGAATGTTCCTTTCGCCCATGGAGAATGAAAAAAGTCATGCAGGTAGGAGGATATTTTCACTATACATCCGATGATTTTATAATTTCTAGATCGATTGTAACTTAGCTGCCGGCCGTAGTGGCCGTGCGGTTCTAGGCGCTACAGTCTGGAGCCGAGCGACCGCTACGGTCGCAGGTTCGAATCCTGCCTCGGGCGTGGATGTGTGTGATGTCCTTAGGTTAGTTAGGTTTAATTAGTTCTAAGTTCTAGGCGACTGATGACCTCAGAAGTTAAGTCGCATAGTCCTCAGAGCCATTTGAACCATTTTTTGTAACTTAGTTGAAACAAAGCGCCTAACTATAGGGTGGCAGTTATGCCCGGCCTTCTCCTATACCAAGCGCAAACCTTTCGTCCAGCAATTCGAAAAGTTCACAGTAATGGAAAGTTGTGTTGAAGGTCATGCCGTATACGCTTTAGCCGCAACTTCGTAAACGGTATCGTTTGAGAGTTAGAATTATTCATATACTTGTGTATTATTTGCGAAGCGCCACTCATTGCTATCAACAACTTCGCAGCCTTTCCTTCACAAGTATTTTGCTGGCAAAAAAAAAGAGGAGGCTGTCGTCTAACTGCCGGACACAGCAGAAGAGTGCCAACTAGAAATTTCTGTTTGTTCAACATAATATTTACTTGCCGTCTAACTTATTGAAAAACCCTCAGAACTATCTTCTCGTGTTTATGCCACACACTAGGAGTGTAGTATCGTATTCTCAATTATTGCTGTTTAATTCAAACATAATATTTTTAAAACTGATTTTGTTCCTAAGTAGAATCGTAAGTATGTCTTCCGTAAGATTGACGGCACTGAAACTTCGTAAATAGGTAAGATTACCTACACTACGCAAGTAAATCTAGAAACACATACATCAACAAACAAGTAAGGGGGTACATGCACAAAATGCGACATCCTAGAGTTACGGGGTGCTCAACTTGAGACGTCTCTGATACCGTGAGGATCCCAGAGGATAAAATAACACTGTGGTGCTAGACATTGCTCATTTACTTACCACATGTTTCGGTTACTTTTCTCTAGAGATTCACAGCGTACACAGATACTATTGGTGAGCATACTTTCTGTTTTCATTCGTTTGACAAATTGTAGCTTCAGTGCAAAAACAGCATATTGATAGACTAAAAGTTCCCTACAGATAAGCATATTTCACTATGGTTGCCATCGATTATTGAAACCTTTCCTCCCAAACTCAAACCGTTTGGGAGACATTATGGATGCCCAATTTTCTGTTGCGTGCCCCGCGTACACCGCCCTCCTCACAGTATTTTCCCGCATCATCGCGCAAGCTAAATGCAGTGCAATCATGCAGCATTCGTTAAATGAAACCATTTTTGACAGCGAGGGTTATTACAAACAGCGCTTCTCACTCCTCGTTAAAAGATAACAAGCAGTATTAAAGCGCTGGAAAGCGCGATACGGGGCTATTTCCAGAGCCTGCCGCTTAAATTTTTCTCTTGATCTATAGATTTTTCAGACAAATTCAGCTCATAGTCAAGCATTGTTGTTTTGCATGAAGTGAAGCTTACTTTAAATGAAAAGCACTTCTCTCGGGCAGGAACACAGTGGTGCATTCCTATCGTCAGTTTACAGCATATGATGTAAAAAGATATATTTTTTTTATAAATCTTTCTGTGCTCGTTGTCACTTTGAGGTTTATCTGTGCAAATGTAGCCAGTCCCGTGATTAGAATAGTAATCAGGAATTTAAAAAGGTGTCTACATTCAATCTGGTCTCCTACACAATTCCCACATGTGTTTTCATGACACGTATTTTCTGTTCCACAAAAGATGTTTCAGGAAGGATAACATACATTGCTCGAAAGCCACTACACCGATAACGTATTGCATCTTGCTGTTTAAGCATTTTATTTCAAACAGAACCTGCGTCATTTTATTAATACAAAGTCCAAATCAGGATTACTACCACTAAATACTTTGGAAACTAAATTAATACTTTTCTCCGTCATTTCGTTTATCGAGCAATGTTATGTGCAGCAACACTCCCGGCATGATACTCACATCTATCTGACGTTTTAACTGTAGTCAGTAATGTTCAAAGTAATTAAATATTTAATGTGTGGGTTTAAATTCAATGCCCCATGCCATCGCTTTAGTGAAGTATCCTTTAGACGCAAACCTTTACTTAGGGGCTGCATACTGTTTAGCTGATTCAGTTTTCTTTATCACTTTCATTTGATCTTCGCTGGCAAACACAGGATACATTACAAGTTTTCGACAGAGTTACTGTTCTTGTAACAAGCCCTAATTTCGGTTTGTCATTTCCTTCAGCACTATAAAGACTGATGACGCTTATTGGCTTTATAAATTTTAAGTGCAAGGTGCACACTAGAATTCTCTAGCATGTCAGTCAAAATTTTTACGTAGAGGCTACTGAAACAGTGTTGTACAGAAACGACATTTCCTTTGTTTTTCCCTGTTTTGTTACTGGCTGACTTACCAGTGCAGAAGGCCATGACACCACCTGCCACTAGCGTGAGATTCCGTAAGTCTGTAATTCTCGATAACTATTTAAAACTAGCTAACTAAGCTTTAATCATGTCCATTATAATTATCCGGGCTGTTATGCCGTGGTCGGTTGATTAATTTTGTCTCAGTTCCCAACGTTTCGTCTCTGACTGCGGGAGACATCTTCAAGGGGGTCCGTAGGTCGATGGAAAGTCCAACACACCCACTGGCTCGCTAGCGAGATGCAAGCCTTCCACAAATTGCTCCAGATTTCAATGCTGGGCCATCAACAAGTGTCAGCGTGCGAACCATTCAACGAACATAATTGATATGGGCTTTCGGAGCCGCAGGCCAACTCGTGTACCCTCGATAAGTGCACGACACAACGCTTTACGTCTCTCCACGGCCCGTCAAAACCGACATTGGACTGTTGGTGACTGGAAACATGTCCCCTGGTCGGACGAGTCTCGTTTCACATTGTATCTACTGGATTGACGTGTACGGGTATGGAGACAACCTCATGAGTCCATGGACCCTGCATCTCAGCAGCGGACTGTTCAAGCTGGTGGAGGCTCTGTAATAGTGTGGGGCGTGTGCAGTTGGAGTGATATGGGACCACTTATACGTTTAGATGGGTCTCTGACACGTGACACTTACGTAAGCATCCTGTCCGATCACCTGCATCCATTCTTGCCCATTGTGCATTTCGACCAACTTGGGCAATTCCAGCAGGACAATGTGACACCTCACCCGTCCAGAATTGCTACAGAGTGAGTCCAGGAACACTCTTCTGTGTTTAAGTACTTCCGCTGGCCATCAAACTCCACAGACATGAACATTATTGAGCATATCTGGTATCCCTTGCAACGTGCTGTTCAGAAGAGATCTCCACCCCTTCGTACTCTTACAGATTTGTGGACAGCCCTGCAGGATACACAATGTCAATTCCCTCCAGCACTACTTGAGACATTAGTTGAGTCCATGTCACGTCGTGTTGGGGCACTTCTGTGCGCTCGCGTGGGCCCTACGCGATATCAGGCCGGTGTACCAATTTCTTTGGCCGTTCAGTGTAAAAATATGAATACACTCCGATGAGTTACAAAAATGGCGTAAAATACTCATAGCAGAAGTCAGGCTTAGGCACAATTGTAGCCAGCATTTGAACTTTGTAGCAGTAGCCTACTGGACATACAGCGCTACTCCTTTCATCTTGCTGCTGGAGTGGCCGCTCCTCTACACTGCTACACTTCAGTCTAAATCTCGTGTCTGCCTACTCCAGTATGCCTTTGACATCGCCTTCTTAGTCCTATTCAGCGTCCACCGTAAATCCGGACCATCCCGTCCACTCTACCTGAAACATTTAAACTCGTGGAACGGTCAGTGGTTCCTCATGATCAACACCGCCAATAACTATAGCTGTAAGATGAAATACGTATAGCTTCTGCTCCCACGATTTCTATCTCACCATTTACAACCATCCCATCCCATTTTACTAACAAACTAAAATACCTCGAACTAAAATACTTCGACTGTAGACAAACATGAAACCTATACCTACTTACACAACAAAATATCAACAACAGACAATCTACTAACATTATTAACAGAACAGATACGGGATTTTCATCACTGCACACAAACAGAACGCTTAATCTGACATATCCTCTCTTATGACAGTGACTCGAATGTCTACTCTGTCACATGTCTATTATCCTCTCCAAATTCTCAAATGGCATGCATGAACCTCGCTTTCCGTTTGGGTCTATCCTCCCACACTCAAATCCTGTATCAACCTGTTCATTGCTCGCATTTCTTCTCTCTACATTTCCCGCAAACCAAACACCAAGCTCCGACTCATTTCATCCGTCATACTCTACGGGACTAATCTCAAAGCTTTCCACAAATCATAGACATATGTACGTACATCCCATACTTCATCCTAATGCAGCTGTAGCCACATTTTCCCAGTTTATCCATAAAAATCCGTCTCGATCGCTTATAATCATGTAATTCGTTGGTTTTGGCTCACTGCCATTATCAGATCGTTAAAATCTTTCTGATACAACTACCAATATCAAATAATCTGTGCATACAGGTACGTAGCAAGTGCTTCATCCTTCCAGCTTTAGTAGGATACTCTTTCTTCCTCTCCATGTCAGGATTTCTCTTCCTTTTCTCTTCTCCTTCCTTTTCCAACGACTTGGTTTGGAGTTCTCTTCCCTGAAATTTGGAGCGAACAAATTTATCCAAAAGACTCTTCCACAGACGCCCTCGTTACAAATTGCTCGTTTCTTTCACAAAATTTACAAATTTTGTTTCTGATCTCGCCCTAGTTTCTAACACTCCCAAACGGTGCTCCATCACAATTAACAACGATGTCAAAAGCCAGTGGAAGATATTACTTCCATTTATATAATCTTAGAAAATCTGCTTTTATGTTTATGAGGAAAATTCGAAGATACTGATAATTATTTTATATAACCGAATGATATGTAGTACAACAACCTATCAACGTTTGTAGCTCATTTTCATTTATTTCAGTTTTCTCGTGGGTTAATCTAAGTGTTACCCCTCTGAGCCTCCACCCCATCCCATGCAGAACGAGGATGAACCAGCATTAACTTCGTGCGAAAGACTCATTATTGTAGCTGGCTTTCGTCGAGATCAAATTTACCTTCTATCGCCTCATCGATAACGTGATGTACATGACTTGGCAGTCAGCCTGACACCCACGTCCACACAATAGTTGACTGCTGTGTAATTGCTTGCACGCACCTAGAAGGTGAAGTAATGGTTTGTTTGGTGGTGGGGGTTGTGGGGGGGGGGGGGGGGGGCTGAGGTGGGGAGTTTGGTGATGCCACTCCAGTTCAGCTAAGATCCTGTATGTGCACTGATTTTTTCGCATGGACTGCAAACATGATTTTTAACATATTTTCCCCAAAGTGTGTTAATCGGTCTGCGACATACCGCTTATACTACCAACACAGCTGATTGGTTCAACTTAACAGGTCACTTGCAGTTGGTAACAAATTTAAGACGGCATGAACGTGAAGAGACTTTCAAAATACTATGTTTGACGATCGTTACTATTAAAGTGACATATTTCACTCGTCGTGTTGGCCTAAGAACCACCCTTTTGACTGTTGTTAGCTCTCACAGAAAGATGACTGAGAGAAAACTGGCCAGTTGTACTGATGTTCAAAATGGCTCTGAGCACTATGGGACTTAACATCTGTCGTCATCAGTCCCCTAGAACTTAGAACTACTTAAATCTAACTAACCTAAGGACATCACACACATCCATGCCCGAGGCAGGATTCGAAACTGCGACCGTAGCAGTCCCGCGGTTCCGGACTGAGCGCCTAGAACCGCTAGACCACCGCGGCCGGCGTGTACTGATGTAATAAATAGAATTTTGCAGATAAAGTAACAGCCTTGTTCAAAGCAAATTCTTTAACATTGTACCTATCAACTGCACTCCTTTGAATTGAACGTGAGGCTGGATGCATAACTTCTAAATCAAACTTACATGTTACTTAGTTAATTATTCGGAGTCTTTACTGCATTATCTACAATTCCTATGAATGACAACGAAGATCACTTCTCTTCCTTAAAACTGGTTCACTGCAATTGCTAGAATCTAAAAAAAAATTATTTTACTCATAGTTTGCTTGAATAGTTAACTATTGCGTAACAAAGGAGCAGTTTTTGTACATCATAGGGCTGTTTATTTTTATTTTTCATGTACTTAATAATATAGACAAAATTTAGTGTATCTTTAAATTATCATAAATATCTTGTTTCCTGAATGGTTGAGTGTGGATGCACTGACACGAAAGGTAATATAACTTTTGGATTTCTCTTCGTGTCTGTTCTGCTTCATCGGTTCTGGTAATTCATCGATGCAAACTTTTTGGTGTTGAAATGATCATAATTACTGGTCATTAGACCGAGACGAGGCTAAATTTATAGAGATATTTTGGTTAAATATTGATTTAGAAATAGTGATTTAGAGTTTACTTCATCTGATTTTCGAAATGGCTTGAAATCTTTCGACAGACAAACCGAGGCCGGCATGCATTTGGAAGACAGTCAAATATCTTCAAGTCAAACTTGCGCAGTAAGACTAAAAAAAAAAAAAAAACAGTCTTTGGGCAGTGTGTCCTCCCCGTTTTGACTTATAGCGGTTATATCTAGACTCTTCATGAATATACAAGATCGAAACTTAGAACTGCACAGAGAGTCACGAAGGAGAGTCTTTGGACTTACAAGGAAATGCAAAACAAGGGTAGAAGACATCATATCAGTTTTCGACGACAAAACATCCCGGAGAAAACAGCCACTATGAAATGCAGTGAGCCGGCCATGTTGCTCGAAGAAATACTGGCCGATGGACAAAGGTGGTGCTGGGATCGGGGAAAAGAGATAGGGACAGGTCAAGAGGGAGACAGTCAGATCGATAGGAAAAACCCCCGCAGAATATCGCTGGAGTCAGCTGGCTGAATATCACCCAAGACCGTCTTCAATGAGGAAAACGTTGCAGACATACCTGAGTTCATAACTTCGAAAGGCCTACTTTGCTGATGATGATGATTCGTCGAGATACTGTTTCTATGTACTCCGCAGACCATACTTAAGTGCCTGTCAGAGGGCTCATCGAACAACCTTCACAAAAATTTTCTATTATTCCAATCTCGAACAGCCGGTGGAAAAAAAAACAACAGCTACAGCTATTTCTTTCTGTATGAGCTCTGATATCTCTTGTTTTATCATGGTGATCGTTTCTCCCTATGGAGGTTGGCGCCAACAAAATATTTTTGCATTCGGAGGAGAAAATTGGTGATTGAAATTTCGTGAGCACATTCCGCCACAACACAAAACGCTTTTGTTTTAATGATGTCCACCTCAAATCCCATAAGAGTCAGTGAGACTCTGTCCCCTATTCGTCTGTAATACAAAACGTGCTGTCCTTCTTTGAACTTCCTGTATGTACAAGGTGAGACAATGAAGCAATGAGACTGATTTTCTTTGCAAGATGTGCCAACCCTGCAGGCCTGCGTAGGCCCAATATCTTTGACCTTGGTCTACAAGCTGCCTGTAGTCCAAGCAGCACATCGATGCAACTGCTGAGTCGTAAGTTGTGCTGTAATATGTTAACATGTGTTTGTGTCTCTCGTCACGGAAATGGAACGGCATAATATTGAGTAATGGCATGCCATTTCTTTTTGCGTTTAATTGGGTGAAATCGCGACGACAACTTACGGTAAGCTTCAGAAGGCTATTGGAGAGGAGATTATGTTAAGAGCTCAAGTTTTTTGTTGGCATAAAGTGTTTAGTGAAGGCAGAACGAATGTTGAAGATGAAGATCACAGTGGACGACCATCAACCTCACAGACAGATGTCAACTTGGCCAGGGTGGGTGAAATCGTACGATCTGATGGAAGATCATCTGTGAAAATGATTGCAGAAGAACTGAATATCAATCGAGAAACGGTTCGTGTAATAATAACTGAAGATCTTGGTATGAGAAAGATTTCTGTAAAAATGGTTCCCGAAAATCTCACACTACAACAGCGAGAAACACGGAAAAATGTGGCAGTCGATGTGTTAGAGCAAACGGAAATCAATCGAGAATTGTTGAGCCGTGTTATCGCTGGTGATGAAAGTTGTTTTTCTCAGTACGATCCAGAGACAAAACGCCAAAGTTCGCAATAGTGCTCAAAGGGATCACCCAGACAAAAAATAGCTCGCATGTTAATGTCAAAAGTGAAATGCATGCTTGTGTGCTTCTTTGATTCCAAGGGAAATGTTCATAAAGAGTGGGTGCCTCCTGGACAAACAGTTAACCAATATTACTACAAAGAAATTTTAGGAAGACTTCGTAAAAGCGTTCTTCGTGTCCGTGCCAACATTGCTGATAATTGGATTCTGCATCACGATAATGCGCGATCCCATACTGCTTCGTCAGTACAGCAATTTTTAACTTCAAAACAAATTTCAGTTTTACTACAACCACCTTATTGTCCAGATATCGCTCCGTGCGACTTTTTTCTATTTCCAAGAGTCAAAACGGAGGTCAAGGACACCATTTTCAAACGACACAAGCTGTCCAAAAAGCTGTGACGAGGGTCTTGGAGGATATTACAGAAGATGAGTTCCAGAAATGTTACCATTAATGGCAGAAGCGCTGGAAAAAGTGTGTGCAATCAGATGGGAACTACTTTGAAGGAGAACGCTTAACTTGACTGAAACGGTACGCAACATTTTTTTTCACATCAGTCTCATTACTTTATTGTCGCACCTCGTACTCTGTTAATCCTATCTGCTAAGGATCCCACACCCCACAACAGTATTCCAAAAGAGGCTGGACAAGCGTAGTATATGCAGTCTCTTTAGCAGATCTGTTGCATCTTCTAAGTGTCCTGCCAATAAAACGCAGTCTTTGATTCCCCTTCCCCACAGCGTTTCCTTCCAGTTTACGTTGTTCGTAATTGTAATCCCTAAGTAATCAATTGAATTCAAGGCCTTTAGATTTGACTGATTTATAGTGTGACCAAAGTTTAACGGATTCCTTTTAGCACACATATGGACGACCTCACACTTTTCATTGTTTTCTATCAACTGCCAATTTTCTCATCATACAGCTATCTTTCGCCAATCGTTTTGCAATTTTTATATCTGATGACTTTACTGGACGATAAATGACAACATCATCAGCAAACAACCTAAGGCGGCTGCCCAGATTGTCTCCTAAATCGTTTACTATAGATAAGGAACAGCAGAGGGCCTATAAAACTATCTTGGGGGGCACCAGAAATCACTTCTGCTTTACTCGATGACTTTCCGTCAGTTACAACGAACAGTGACCTCTCTGACAGGAAATTACGAATCCAGTCACATAATTGAGATGATATTCCATAAGCACTCAATTTCACTACAAGCTGCTTGTGGCGTATAGCGTTAAAAGCCTTCTGGAAGTCTAGCAATACTGAATAAATTTGAAATCCCTCTTAAATAGCACTCAACAACTCGTGTGAGTAAAGAGCTAGTTATATTCACAAGAGCGATGTTTTCTTAATACGTGTTGACTGTGTGTCAACTTACTGTTCACTTCGAGGTAATTCATCATGTTCGAACACAATATATGTTCCAAAACCATACTGTATATCGACGATAATGATTTGGGCTTGTAATTTAGTGGATTACTTCTACTGCCTCTCTTGAATATTGGTGTTACCTGTGCAACTTTCCAGTCTTTTTGGGGGTTCTTGTTTATGATTGATAAGTAGGCATCAGACGTACTCTGAAAGGTCCCTAATTAGTTTACTGTGTGAACCGGAAGACTTATTTTTCTTAAGTGATTTAAGCTGGTTCACTACTCCGAGGATATCTACTTCAGAGTTACTCATGTTGGTAGCCGTTCTTGATTCTAATTCTGGAATTTTTGCTTCGTCTTCTTTGGTGAAGGAATTTCGGAAGGCTGTGTCTAGTAACTCTGCCTCAGCAGCACTGTTATCGATAGTATGTCCACTGCTATCGGACAGAGAAAGCATTGATTGTGTCTTGCCGGTAGCATACTTTACATATGACCAGAATCTCTCTCAGCTTTCTGCCACGTTTAGAGACAAAGTTTCGCTGTGGAAATTATTATAAGCATCAAGCACTGAAGTCGCGCTAAATTTAGAGCTACTGTAAAAGATAGCCAATCTTGGGGAATTTGCGTCCGTTTAAATTTCGCATGCATTTTTCGTTGCTTCTGAAACAGTGTTTGAACTGTTTCGTGTACCAAGGGGGATCATCTCCCTCGTTTGTGACTTGTTTGGTATAAATCTTTCAATTTCTGCCGATACTATTTCTTCGAATCTAAGCCACATCTTGTCTACACTTACATTTGTTTTGATATGGAAGGAGTGGAGATTGTCCCTCAGGAAGGACTTCGGTGAATTTTTATCTGCGTTTCTGAATAGGTATCCTTTTCGTTTATTTTTGGGGGATTTGGGGCTTACAGTATTCAATCTCGGTACAACAACCCTGTCTTCACCAATTCCTGTATCCGTTTTGATGCCCGTTATTAGCACAGGGTTACTTGTTGCTAAGAGGTCAAGTGTCTTTTACAGCCGTTTATTATTCGCGTGGGTTCATGAACTAACTGCTCGAAATAATTTTCAAAGAGTGGCTTTAGCACAATTTCGGACGAGGTTTTATACGTTCCTCCGGATTTAAATGTGTATTTTCGTCAACACATCAAGGATACATTGAAGTCCCCATCAAGTACAATTGTACGAGTCCGGTACTCAAGTTTTCTTTCAACCTTTCAGCAATAGTACCGTCTGAGTTAGGAGGTCGGTAGAAAGATCCAGTCATTATTTTATTCCGGTTCCCAAGTATGACTTCTACCCATACTAACTCGCAGGAACTATCTACTTCAATTTCGCTTCAAGATAAATTGCTTCTAAGATCAGCAAACACTCCACCGCCCATTATATTTAGCTTATTCTTTCTGAATACCGTTAGGTAGTTCGCAAAAACTTCGACTGAATTTCTTCCCGGCTTTAGCTACCTTTCAGTGCCTATAACTATTCGATCGTCAGTGTTTTCTATTAGCGATTGGAACTCTGGTATTTTGCCAACACAGCTACGACAATTTACCACTGTTATACTGAAGAGAAATTTGTTAACATCGAGTATAGATTTAAGTGTCAGGAAGTCGTTTCTGAAAGTATTTGTATGGAGTGTAGCCATGTATGGAAGTGAAACATGGACGATAAATAGTTTGGACAAGAAGAGAATAGAAGCTTTCGAAATGTGGTGCTACAGAGGAATGCTGAAGATTAGATGGGTAGATCACATAACTAATGAGGAAGTACTGAGTAGAATTGGGGAGAAGTTTGTGGCCAACTTGACTAGAAGAAGGGATCGGTTGCTAGGACATGTTATGAGGCATCAAGGGATCACCAATTTAGTATTGGAGGGCAGCGTGGAGGGTAAAAATCGTAGAGGGAGACCAAGAGACGAATACACTAAGCAGATTTAGAAGGATGTAGGTTGCAGTAGGTACTGGGAGATGAAGATGCTTGCACGGGATAGAGTAGCGTGGAGAGCTGCATCAAACCAGTCTCAGGACTGAAGACCACAACAACAACAACAACTGATGGTTCCAAGGCTTCTATTCCATCCCTCGTCGAAGACAAGTCTGGTGGGCATAGAACGTACCGAAGGAAGAAAAATCAGTCTGGTGTGGCAATAGAAGACGTCAAAGGAAGAGCTGAATTTCTTTTAAAATTTCGCGTTTAAAAAATCATTCATGCAAGATGATCGAACAGCTATAACACATCCCCGTGAGTAGAAGTATCTTTGGCGTAGAAAATCAGCTGAAAGAATTAAAACCAAATTAGTCGCCATGTCCGGATAGAATCCCACAATCCCAGTTCGGTTCAACGGTGAGTACGTTCGGCATTGGCCCCTCGCACACGTTGAATTTATCGTGAATGACTCGCCCAACGGGTGAAGAGGCATTCTCAGTAAGCCGTAGCAAATAGCAGGTTAGTCGCCTCCTAGATGGCTCTCATAGCAGGAAGTAATTTGTGCTTCCGCCGCAAGACATCCAAACAGGCCATTCATCCGCCACCAGAGAGAGCGCTGAAACCCGGAACTATTTTATGCATCCGCCAAATAGTTCAGAGGACGACAGTCATACCCCGTGCACACGATTTAAGCGAGCGCACACCGACACTCGGCCAGCTATCACGCATTTCTCAGCAGTTGCCGCCCAGTTCCACCGGCTCTTCAGTTCTACAGCTGCCTACATGTTGTCTACAGTTCTAGTCACTGGACACATAGCGACGAGTGTCGAACAAGTGATAGTCTACTGAGAGATCTTAAACCATCTAAACTGCACTCCATACTGAAGTTAACTAGATTACGTATTTAGAAATCATCTACTCTGTTAGGTTGTCTTAGGTGCAGAACTGCTATAACGCTACTGTTAGGCTACAGTTGGATGAGATTCGCGTTGCGCGTTCTTCAGCCACTAATGCAACTCCTTGGCGACTAGCGATAGCCTAAAAAGCTCTGGGTTTTGTCAGCCGGCTCGACAACAACAAGCGACGCAGTCCTTAATGTACTCGTTGCATACTGGCACTGGAGAAAAGTTCTAAGAAAACAGAAATTTTGGATTCATTTTTTCATTTGCGATACCTGGACAAGTTCTCCTTTCGTATTACAGCGAAATCTTTTAAAATGCGAAGTAAAGTTGGAAGGAACTTGTAGGATGTCGAAGAAATTATTCGAGGAGTTGGCTGAGAACCCCCTTCGTCCAAACATTAGTGTTCACGGAAGACTGCTTGATTCGACGTAAGAAGTGTATTGGTAAGCACTGTCAGATACGACAAACGAAACGTTGTAGAAAATGTGTAACTCAGCATTTTGTTATGAAACAAATCCATAAAGGTATAAGTTTAAACCCATTATATGTGATGCGACTCTACTGTATCTCAAAAAATATTATAATATAAAGAAATGAAAAATAATGGTGTAAGTCATTAGCACTAGACATCTGGACAGCGACGCTCACATTCCTATTAATTAACTAATGGATGCTGGTAATCCTGTGCGAATGTAACATTCGTAATTGAGGTTACACGTTGACGCGCATGATACTGGAGTGCTGATGCATATGACATAATCTATGGGTATTGTGATGATGAATGCGAAGAGTTGTAGCAATCTAGAATACCGTCAGTCAATGGTAGCAATTAGCTTTACAGCCGAAGAAATTATTTGTGACTCACGGTTTCCATAACTGGCAGTTTTCTCAGATGGTCTCTCGTTACAATTTTCTGCTTACTACAGAAATCGATAAAATCTTTGTCCACTGCATTGGGGATTTAATTTCTTAAGATTGTGTTTGCTCTTCAGTTTGAATTACATGTGCAAGCTCGGACTTCATGTCTGGTCACGATGGCTGGGATGGAGTTGCGTAATCTGGGGAAGCATGTACGTTTCATAACACTTCATCAGTTTGTTCTTGTTCGCCAGCGAGGGGAGAGCAACACCAGGGTCGCTTCAGAGTATCGACGCAACTGCCAATTGCCAATGCAATAGCGTCACAGTTGGTTGCTTCAGCGTCGCACACATGTTGACTTACATGTGTTTTGCAGGTGCGCCAGTGGACGAGTGGCCAACGTCGTCTCAGTTGCCTTCAAAACGGCAGAATGCAAAAAGAAAAGATAGTAGGAAACAAGATAGGGGTTTAACGTCGCGTCAACGACGAATTCCTTAGAAACGAGGAAGGAAACCGCCCTTGTCCCCTCCACAGGCACCGGCACAGTCTAAATCACTACAGGGGAATCACGGAAAACTGGATGATAGGACCTATCTAGCGTCTTCTCGAACCTACATCTACATCTACATTTACATGGATACTCTGCAAATCACATTTAAGTTCCTGGCAGAGGGTTCATCGAACCACCTTCACAATTCTCTATTATTACAATCTCGTATAGCGCGCGGCTTCCCCCATGAACCATGGACCTTGCCGTTGGTGGGGAGGCTTGCGTGCCTCAGCGATACAGATGGCCGTACCGTAGGTGCAACCACAACGGAGGGATATCTGTTGAGAGGTCAGACAAACATGTGGTTCCTGAAGAGGGGCAGCAGCCTTTTCAGTAGTTGCAGGGGCAACAGTCTGGATGATTGACTGATCTGGCCTTGTAACATTAGCCAAAACGGCCTTGCTGTGCTGGTACTGCGATCGGCTGAAAGCAAGGGGAAACTACAGCCGTAATTTTTCCCGAGGACATGCAGCTTTACCGTATGATTAAATGATGATGGCGTCCTCTTGGGTAAAATATTCCGGAGGTAAAATAGTCCCCCATTCGGATCTCCGGGTGGGGACTACTCAAGAGGACGTCGTTATCAGGAGAAAGAAAACTGGCATTCTACGGATCGGAGCGTCGAATGTCAGATTCCTTAATCGGGCAGGTAGGTTAGAAAATTTAAAAAGGGAAATGGATAGGTTAAAGTTAGATATAGTGGGAATTAGTGAAGTTCGGTGGCAGGAGGAACAAGACTTTTGGTCAGGTGATTACCGGGTTATAAATACAAAATCAAATATGGGTAATGCAGGAGTAGGTTTAGTAATGAATAAAAAAATAGGAGTGCGGGTTAGCTACTAGAAACAGCATAGTGAACGCATTATTGTGGCCAAGATAGACACAAAGCCCATGCCTACTACAGTAGTACAAGTTTATATGCCAACTAGCTCTGCAGATGATGAAGAAATTGATGAAATGTATGACGAGATAAAAGAAATTATTCAGGTAGTGAAGGGAGACGAAAATTTAATAGTCATGGGTGACTGGAATTCTTCAGTAGGAAAAGGGAGAGAAGGAAACATAGTAGGTGAATATGGATTGGGGGGAAGAAATGAAAGAGGAAGCCACCTTGTAGAATTTTGCACAGAGCATAACTTAATCATAGCTAACACTTGGTTCAAGAATCATAAAAGAAGGTTGTATACCTGGAAGAATCCTGGAGATACTAAAAGGTATCAGATAGATTATATAATGGTAAGACAGAGATTTAGGAACCAGGTTTTAAATTGTAAGACATTTCCAGGGGCAGATGTGGATTCTGACCACAATCTATTGGTTATGAACTGCAGATTAAAACTGAAGAAACTGCAAAAAGGTGGGAATTTAAGGAGATGGGACCTGGATAAACTGAAAGAACCAGAGGTTGTACAGAGTTTCAGGGAGAGCATAAGGGAACAATTGACAGGAATGGGTGAAAGAAATACAGTAGAAGAAGAATGGGTAGCTCTGAGGGATGAAGTAGTGAAGGCAGCAGAGGATCAAGTAGGTAAAAAGACGAGGGCTAATAGAAACCCTTGGGTAACAGAAGAAATATTGAATTTCATTGATGAAAGGAGAAAATATAAAAACGCAGTAAATGAAGCAGACAAAAAGGAAAACAAACGTCTCAAAAATAAGATCGACAGGAAGTGCAAAATGGCTAAGCAGGGATGGCTAGAGCACAAATGTAAGGATGTAGAGGCTTGTCTCACTAGGGATAAGATAGATACAGCCTACAGGAAAATTAAAGAGACCTTTGGAGAGAAGAGAACCACTTGTATGAATATCAAGAGCTCAGATGGAAACCCAGTTCTAAGCAAAGAAGGGAAGGCAGAAAGGTGGAAGGAGTATATATAGGGTTTATACAAGGGCGATATACTTGAGGACAATATTATGGAAATGGAAGAGGATGTAGATGAAGACGAAATGGGAGATAAGATACTGCGTGAAGAGTTTGACAGAGCACTGAAAGACCTGAGTCGAAACAAGGCCCCGGGATTAGACAACATTCCATTAGAACTACTGATGGCCTTGGGAGAGCCAGTCATGACAAAACTCTACCATCTGGTGAGGAAGATATATGAGACAGGCGAAATACCCACAGATTTCAAGAAGAATATAATAATTCTAATGCCAAAGAAAGCAGGTGTTGACAGATGTGAAAATTACCGAACTATCAGTTTAATAAGTCACAGCTGCAAAATACTAACGCGAATTCTTTACGGACGAATGGAAAAACTGGTAGAAGCGGACCTCGCGGAAGATCAGTTTGGATTCCGTAGAAATGTTGGAACACGTGAGGCAATACTAACCTTACGACTTATCTTAGAAGAAAGATTAAGAAAAGGCAAACCTACGTTTCTAGCATTTGTAGACTTAGAGAAAGCTTTTGACAACGTTAACTGGAATACTCTCTTTCAAATTCTGACGGTGGCAGGGGTAAAATACAAGGAGCGAAAGGCTATTTACAATTTGTACAGAAACCAGATGGCAGTGATAAGAGTCGAGGGGCATGAAAGGGAAGCAGTGGTTGGGACAGGAGTGAGACAGGGTTGTAGCCTCTCCCCGATGTTATTCAATCTGTATATTGAGCAAGCAGTAAAGGAAACAAAAGAAAAATTCGGAGTAGGTATTAAAATTCATGGAGAAGAAGTAAAAACTTTGAGGTTCGCCGATGACATCGTAATTCTGTCAGAGACAGGAAAGGACTTGGAAGAGCAGTTGAACGGAATGGACAGTGTCTTGAAAGGAGGATATAAGATGAACATCAACAAAACCAAACGAGGGTAATGGAATGTAGTCAAATTAAATCGGGTGATGCTGAGGGAATTAAATTAGGAAATGAGACACTTAAAGTAGTAAAGGAGTTTTGCTATTTAGGGAGTAAAATAACTGATGATGGTCGAAGTAGAGAGGATATAAAATGTAGACTGGCAATGGCAAGGAAAGCGTTTCTGAAGAAGAGAAATTTGTTAACGTCGAGTATAGATTTAAGTGTCAGGAAGTCGTTTCTGAAAGTATTTGTATGGAATGTAGCCATGTATGGAAGTGAAACATGGACGATAACTAGTTTCGACAAGAAGAGAATAGAAGCTTTCGAAATGTGGTGCTACAGAAGAATGCTGAAGATTAGATGGGTAGATCACATAACTAATGAGGAAGTATTGAATAGGATTGGGGAGAAGAGAAGTTTGTGGCACAGCTTGACTAGAAGAAGGGATCGGTTGGTAGGACATGTTCTGAGGCATCAAGGGATCACAAATTTAGTATTGTAGGGCAGCGTGGAGGGTAAAAATCGTAGAGGGAGACCAAGAGATGAATACACTAAGCAGATTCAGAAGGATGTAGGTTGCAGTAGGTACTGGGAGATGAAGAAGCTTGCACAGGATAGAGTAACATGGAGAGCAGCATCAAACCAGTCTCAGGACTGAAGACCACAACAACAACATAGCGCGCGGAAAGAATGAACACCTATATCTTTCCTTACGAGCTCTGATTTCTCTTATTTTATCGTGATGATCGTTCCTCCCTATGTAGGTCGGTGCCAACAAAATATTTTGGCACTCTTAGGAGAAAGCTGATGATTGGAATCGTGAGAAGATTCCGTCGCAACGAAAAACGCCTTTCTGTTAATGATGTCCAGCAGAAATCTTGTGTCATTTCTGTGACACTCTCTTCCATATTTCGCGATAATACAAAACATGCTGCCTTTCTTTGAACTCTTTCGATGTACTCAGTAAGTCCCATCTGCTAAGGATTCCACACCGCGCAGCAGTATTCTAAAAGAGGACGGACAAGCGTAGTGTAGGCAGTCTCCTTAGTAGGTCTGTTACATTTTCTAAGTGTCCTGCCAATAAAACGCATTCTTTGATTAGCCTTCCCCACAACATTTTCTGTCTGTTCCTTCCAATATAAGTTTTCGTAATTGTAATACATAGGTATTTAGTTGAATTTACGGCTTTTAGATTAGACTGATTTATCGTATAACCGAAGTTTAATGAGTTCCTTTTAGCACTCATGTGGATGCCCTCACACTTTTCGTTATTTAGGGTCAACTGCAACTTATCGCACCACTCAGATATTTTTTCTAAATCGCTTTGCAGTTTGTTTTGATCTTCCGATGACTTTATAAGTCGATAAACGACAGCGTCATCTGCAAACAACCGAAGACGGCTGCTCAGATTGTCTCCCAAATCGTTTATATACACTCCTGGAAATGGAAAAAAGAACACATTGACACCGGTGTGTCAGACCCACCATACATGCTCCGGACACTGCAAGAGGGCTGTACAAGCAATGATCACACGCACGGCACAGCGGACACACCAGGAACCGCGGTGTTGGCCGTCGAATGGCGCTAGCTGCGCAGCATTTGTGCACCGCCGCCGTCAGTGTCAGCCAGTTTGCCGTGGCATACGGAGCTCCATCGCAGTCTTTAACACTGGTAGCATGCCGCGACAGCGTGGACGTGAACCGTATGTGCAATTGACGGACTTTGAGCGAGGGCGTATAGTGGGTATGCGGGAGGCCGGGTGGACGTACCGCCGAATTGCTCAACACGTGGGGCGTGAGGTCTCCACAGTACATCGATGTTGTCGCCAGTGGTCGGCGGAAAGTGCACGTGCCCGTCGACTTGGTACCGGACCGCAGCGACGCACGGATGCACGCCAAGACCGTAGGATCCTACGCAGTGCCGTAGGGGACCGCACCGGCACTTCCCAGCAAATTAGGGACACTGTTGCTCCTGGGGTATCGGCGAGGACCATTCGCAACCGTCTCCATGAAGCTGGGCTACGGTCCCGCACACCGTTAGGCCGTCTTCCGCTCACGCCCCAACATCGTGCAGCCCGCATCCAGTGGTGTCGCGACAGGCGTGAATGGAGGGTCGAATGGAGACGTGTCGTCTTCAGCGATGAGAGTCGCTTCTGCCTTGGTGCCAATGATGGTCGTATGCGTGTTTGGCGCCGTGCAGGTGAGCGCCACAATCAGGACTGCATACGACCGAGGCACACAGGGCCAACACCCGGCATCATGGTGTGGGGAGCGATCTCCTACACTGGCCGTACACCACTGGTGATCGTCGAGGGGACACTGAATAGTGCACGCTACATCCAAACCGTCATCGAACCCATCGTTCTACCATTCCTAGACCGGCAAGGGAACTTGCTGTTCCAACAGGACAATGCACGTCCGCATGTATCCCGTGCCACCCAACGTGCTCTAGAAGGTGTAAGTCAACTACCCTGGCCAGCAAGATCTCCGGATCTGTCCCCCATTGAGCATGTTTGGGACTAGATGAAGCGTCGTCTCACGCGGTCTGCACGTCCAGCACGAACGCTGGTCCAACTGAGGCGCCAGGTGGAAATGGCATGGCAAGCCGTTCCACAGGACTACATCCAGCATCTCTACGATCGTCTCCATGGGAGAATAGCAGCCTGCATTGCTGCGAAAGGCGGATATACACTGTACTAGTGCCGACATTGTGCATGCTCTGTTGCCTGTGTCTATGTGCCTGTGGTTCTGTCAGTGTGATCATGTGATGTATCTGACCCCAGGAATGTGTCAATAAAGTTTCCCCTTCCTGGGACAATGAATTCACGGTGTTCTTATTTCAATTTCCAGGAGTGTAGATAAGGAACAGCAAAGGGCCAATAACACTATCCCGGGAAAAGCCAGAGATCACTTCTGTTTTACTCGATGGCTTTCGGTCAGTCACTACGAACTGTGACCTCTCTCACAGGAAATCACAAATCCAGTGACATAACTGAGACGATATTCCATAAGCACGCAATTTCACTACCAGCCGCTTGTGTGGAACCGTGTCAAAAGCCTTACGGAAATCCATAAATACGGGATCGATCTGAAATCCCTTCTCAATAGCATTCAACACTTCATGTGAATAAAGAGCTAGTTGTGTTTCACAAGAACGATATTTTCTAAACCCATGCTATGTGTCAATAGACCGTTCTCTTCGAGGTAATTCATAATGTTTGAACACAATATATGTTCCAAAATACTGCAGCATATCGACGTTTACGATACGTGCCTATAATTTAGTGGATTAGTCCTACTACCTTTCTTGAATATTGGTGTGACCTGTGCAACATTCCAGTCTTTGTGTACGTATCTTTCGTTGAGCGAACGGTTGTACATGATTGTTAGGTATGTAGCTAATGCATCAGCATACTCCGAAAGGAACCTAATTGGTATACAGTCTAGACCAGGAGACTTGCTTTTATTAAGTGATTTAAGTTGCTTCATTACTCCGAGGATATTTATTTCTAGGTTACTCATGTTGTCAGCTGTTCTCGTTTCGAATTCTGGAATATTTACTTCGTCTTCTTTTGTGAAGACATTTCGGAACGCTGTGTTCAGTAACTCTGCTTTGGCAGCACTGTCTTCGATAGTACCTTCATTGCTATCGCGCAGAGAAGGCATTGAGTGTTTCTTGCCGCTAACATACTTCACATACGACCAGAATCTTTTTGGATTTTGTGCCAGGTTCAAGACAAAGTTTCGTTGTGGAAACTGTTATAAGCATCTCGCATTGAAATCAGCGTTCTATTTGTTACGACTGTACCACAAAGCGTAAGTCATAATCTTTCATCAGCTGGTATTGTCAACCGCATGTGGTGAATTTGACTTCTGAGTCATCAGTCTTCCGACTGCTTTGATGTGGCCTACCACGAATTGGCCTACCACGAATTCCTCTGCTATGCCAACCTATTCATCTTAGACTAACAGCTGCTATCCTCGAGTATTTGCTGCATGTATTCCAATATCATTCTTCTTTTACAATCTTTTAACTTCCACAGCTCCCTCCAGTACCAATGAAGTTATTTCCTGACGTCCTATCATCCTTTCCCTCCGACAGTATTTTCCATATATTCCTTTCTTCACTGATTTTGCGGAAAACAACCTCTCTTCTTACCTGATCACGTCGCCTATTCTTCAACATTCTTCTCTAGCATCACATCTCAAATGCTTCGACCCTCTTCTGTTGCGGTTTTCTCACAGTCCATATCTCATAACATTCTTCCACGAATAAAGATGTATGTTTGACATTAGTAAACTTCTCTTGGCGAAGAATGCCATTTTTGCCAGAGATAGTCTACTTTTATGTCCTTGTTACGTCCGTCAAGGGTTTTTTGGTGCCTAGGTAGCAAAATTTTTAACTTCACCTACTACGTGATCACCAGCTCTGAAATTAATCTTCTCACTGTTCTCATTTTTGCTATTTCCCATTACTTTCGCCTTTATTTGGTCTACTCTTAGTTCATATCCTGTACTCATTAAACTATTCCTACTACTCCACACAACCTGTATGTCTTCTTCACTTTATTGATGATAGTAATATCACCAGCAAATCTTAGCATTGATATCATTCCATCTTGAATTCTAATCCCACTCTCGATCCTTTGTTTCATTTATGTCATTGCTTCTTCGATGCACTGATTGAACAGTAGGGGCGAAAGATTACGTCCCCGTCTTACACCCTTTTTAACTCGAGAATTTCGTTCTCGGTCTTCCAGTCTTGTAGTTCCGTCTTGGTTCTTGTACATGTTGTGTACTACACGACTTCCCCTGCAGCTTACCCCTATTTTACACAGAATTTCGAACACCTTGCAGCATTTTACGCTGACGAACCCTTTTTCCAGGTCGACAAATCCTATGAAAGTATCTTCATTTTTTTTCAGTCTTGCTTCACTTATCAACCGCAACGTCAGAACAGCCTCTCTGTCGCCCTTACGATACCTAAATCAGAACTGATCGTCATCTAACAGATCTTCAATTGTGTTTTCCGTACTTCTGTATATCTTTATTGTCAGTAAGTTGAATGCATGACCTGTTATTATGATAGTGCGATAATTCTCACATTTGTTGGTTCTTGGAATCCTCGTAATTATGTGCATGATGTTTTCCCAAAAGTCTTGTGGTATATCGCTAGTCTCAGCATACGTGAGTAGTCCTTTTGTTGCCACTTTCCTAAGTGATTTTACAAATGCAGCCCTATGAACCATGGACCTTGCCGTTGATGGGGAGGCTTGCGTGTCTCAACGGCACAGATAGCCGTACCGAAGGTGCAACCACAACGGAGGGGTATCTGTTGAGAGGCCAGACAAATGTGTGGTTCCTGAAGAGAGGTAGCAGCCTTTTCAGTAGTTGCAGGGGCAACAGTCTGGATGATTGACTGATCTCGCCTTGTAACACTAACCAAAACGGCCTTGCTGTGCTGTACTGCGAACGGCCGAAAGCAAGGGGAAACTACAGCCGTAATTTTTCCTGAGGGCATGCAGCTTTACCGGATGATTAAATGATGATGACGTCCACTTGGGTAAAATATTCCGGAGGTAAAATAGTCCCCCATTCGGATCTCCGGGCGAGGACTACTCAAGAAGACATTGTTATCAGGAGAAAGAAAACTGGCGTTCTACGGATCGGAGCGTGGAATGTCAGATCCCTTAATCGGGCAGGTAGGTTAGAAAATTTAAAAAGGGAAATGGATAGGTTAAAGGCAGATATAGTGGGAATTAGTGAAGTTCGGTGGCAGGAGGAACAAGACTTTAGGTCAGGTGAATACAGGGTTATAAATACAAAAGCAAATAGGGGTAATGCAGGAGTAGGTTTAGTAATGAATAAAAAAATAGGAGTGCGGGTTAGCTACTACAAACAGCATAGTGAACGCATTATTGTGGCCAAGATAGACACAAAGCCCATGCTTACTACAGTAGTACAAGTTTATATGCCAACTAGCTCTGCAGGTGATGAAGAAATTGATGAAATATATGATGAGATAAAAGAAATTACTCAGGTAGTGAAGAGAGACGAAAATTTAATAGTCATGGGGGACTGAAATTCTACAGTAGGAAAAGGAAGAGAAGGAAACGTAGTAGGTGAATATGGATTGGGTCTAAGAAATGGAAGAGGAAGCCGCCCGGTAGAAGTTTGCACAAAGCATAACTTCATCATAGCTAACACTTGGTTCAAGAATCATAAAAGAAGGTTGTATACCTGGAAGAATCCTGGAGATACTAAAAGGTATCAGATAGATTATATAATGGTAAGACAGAGATTTAGGAACCAGGTTTTAAATTGTAAGACATTTCCAGGGGCAGATGTGGATTCTGACCACAATCTATTGGTTATGAACTGCAGATTAAAACTGAAGAAACTGCAAAAAGGTGGGAATTTAAGGAGATGGGACCTGGATAAACTGAAAGAACCAGAGGTTGTACAGAGTTTCAGGGAGAGCATATGGGAACAATTGACAGGAATGGGTGAAAGAAATACAGTAGAAGAAGAATGGGTAGCTTTGAGGAATGAAATAGTGAAGGCAGCATAGGATCAAGTACATAAAAAGACGAGAGCTAGTAGAAATCCTTGGGTACCAGAAGAGATACTGAATTTAATTGATGAAAGGAGAAAATACAAAAATGCAGTAAGTGAAGTAGGCAAAAAGGAATACAACCGTCTCTAAAATGAGATCGACAGGAAGTGCAAAATGGCTAAGCAGTGATGGCTAGAGGATCAATGTAAGGATGTAGAGGCTTATCTCACGAGGGGTAAGATGGATACTGCCTACAGGAAAATTAAAGAGACCTTTGGAGAGAAGAGAACCACTTGTATAAATATCAAGAGGTCAGATGGAAACCCAGTTCCAGGCAAAGAAGGGAAAGCAGAAAGGTGGTAGGACAATATCATGGAAATGGAAGAGGTTGTAGATGAAGATGAAATGGGAGATATGATACTGTGTGAAGAGTTTGATAGAGCACTGAAAGACCTAAGTCGAAACAAGGCCCCGGAAGTAGACAACATTCCATTAGAACTACTGACAGCCTTAGGAGAGCCACTCCGGACAAAACTCTACCATCTTGTGAGCAACATGTATGAGACAGGCGAAATTCCCTCAGACTTCAAGAAGAATATAATAATTCCAATCGCAAAGAGAGCAGGTATTGACAGATGTGAAAATTACCGAACTATCAGTTTAATAAGTCACAGCTGCAAAATACTAACGCGAATTCTTTACAGACGCATGGAAAACTGGTAGAAGCAGACCTCGGTGAAGATCAGTTTGGATTCCGTAGAAATGTTGGAACACATGAGGCAATACTGACCCTACGACTTATCTTAGAAGAAAGATTAAAGAAAGGCAAACCTACGGTTCTAGCATTTGTAGACTTAGAGGAAGCTTTTGACAATGTTGATTGGAATACTCTCTATCAAACTCTAAAGGTGGAAGGGGTAAAATACTGGGAGCGAAAGGCTATTTACAATTTGTACAGAAACCAGAAGGCCGTTATAAGAATCGAGGGACATGAAAGGGAAGCAGTGGTTGGGAAGGGAGTGACACAGAGTTGTAGCCTATCCCCGATGTTATTCAATCTGTATATTGAGCAAGCAGCAAAGGAAACAAAAGAAAAGTTCAGAGTAGGTATTAAAATCCCTGGACAAGAAATAAAACTTTGAGGGAGGTTCGCCGATGACATTGTAATTCTATCAGAAACAGCAAAGGACTTGGAAGAGCAGTTGAACGGAATGGACAGTATCTTGAAAGGAGGGTATAAGATGAACATCAACAAAAGCAAAACAAGGATAATGGAATGTTGTCGAATTAAGTCAGGTGATGCTGAGGGAGTTAGATTAGGAAATGATACACTTAAAGTAGTAAAGGAGTTTTTCTATTTGGGGAGCAAAATAACTGATGATGGTCGAAGTAGAGAGGATATAAAATATAGACTGGCAATGAGAAGGAAAGCGTTTCTGAAGAAGAGAAATTTGTTAACATCGAGTATTGATTTAAGTGTTAGGAAGTCGTTTCTGAAAGTATTTGTATGGAGTGTAGCCATATATGGAAGTGAAATATGGACCATAAATAGTTTAGACAAGAAGAGAATAGAAGCTTTCGAAATTTGGTGCTACAGAAGAATGCTGGATATTAGATGGGTAGATCACATAACTAATGAGGAGATATTAAATAGAATTGGGGAGAAGAGGAGTTTGTAGCACAACTTGACTAGAAGAAGAGATCGATTGGTAGGACATGTTCTGAGGCATCAAGGGATCACAAATTTAGTATTGGAGGGCAGCGTGGAGGGTAAAAATCGTAGAGGGAGACCAAGAGATGAGTACACTAAGCAGATTCAGAAGGATTTAGGTTGCAGTAGGTACTGGGAGATGAAGAAGCTTGCACAGGATAGAGTAGCATGGAGAGCTGCATCAAACCAGTCTCAGGACTGAAGACCACAACAACAACAACTGATGGGATGTTACACATCTCTTCTGTCTTATTTGATCTTAAGTCTTAAAAAACTATTTCAAATTCTGATTCTAATACTCGATCCCACATCTTTCCCATATCGAACTCTGTTTCTTCTTCTATCCCGTCATCATACAAGTTCTCCACCTCTTAGGTGAAATAACTTTCACCTGTCCGCATTTAAGAGTGTAATTCCCATTGCATTCTTAATGTTATTGCCCTTGCCTTTAATTTCATCGAAGGTTGATTTGACTTTTCTGTATGCTGAGTCTGTCCTTCCGACAACTATTTTTTTTTTCGATTTCTTCACATTTTCATGCAGTCATTTCGCCTTAGCTTCCTGCAATTCCTTTTTATTTCATTCCTAAGTGACTTGCATATCTCTATTCCTGTATTTCCCTGAAAATTTTTGTACTTCTTTCTTTCACTGATCAGTTGAAATATCTATTGTTACCCATGGTGCCATCACCGTTACCTTCTTTGTAACTATGTTTTTCCTTCCAACTTCTGTGGCTGCCCTTTTTAGAGATGCCCATTCCTCTCCAACTGAATTCCCTACTGAGCTATTCCTTATCGCAGTTTCTATATCCGCAGACCACTTAAGGCGTATCTCCTCATTCCTTTGTATTTCCGTATCCGACGTCTTTGGGGATTGATTTTTCCTGCCTACACTCAAACTACCGCCAACCCTTCATCACTACTAAATTGTGATCTATCTGCTCCTGGGTACACCTTACAATCCAATATCTGATTTCAGTACCTCTGCCTGACCGTGATGAAATCTAATTGAAATCTTCCTGTATCTGCCGGTCTTTTTCAAGTGCACCTCCTTTTCTTCTGATTCATGAACAGAGAATTCCCTATTACCAGCTGAAATTTATTGCAGAACTCAGTTTTTCTTCTTTCTCATTCCTGCTACTAATCCCATAATCGCCCTTTCCCGTAAGCGTTTCCTTACAAATGCATTCCAGTATCCCATTTCCATTAGAACTTCATCTCCCTTAACGTACTGAATTATTCGTCCCCTGTCTCTTCATATAGTGCTTGCTGTGGTGTCACCGCCAGACACCACACTTGCTAGGTGGTAGCTTAAATCGGCCGCGGTCCATTTAGTACATGTCGGACCCGAGTGTCGCCACTGTGTGATCGCAGACCGAGCGCCACCACAAGGCAGGTCTCGAGATACGAAATAGCACTCGCCCAGTTGTACGGACGACATTGCTAGCGACTACACGGACGAAGCATCGCTCATTAGCCGAGCAGACAGTTAGAATAGCCTTCAGCTAAGTCCATGGCTACGACCTAGCAAGGCGCCATTAGCCTTACATAGTTTGATAGTGATCATATGAAATGTCTCAACGAGAAGAACGATGTACCACAAGGATAGAATAAAGTTAAGTATTCGAGGAGCTGCATACTTTTCTTTAAAACATTAATAAGTATCCTGTTTCAGACCTCTATCTAGCCATTGAAATAACGCATGCCTTTCGGCTACTTCAGTGTGGCGTAACAGTCTTGTTACGTCACAACACTTGCGATGTCGGCTTGTACACCTGAACTATTGTTGTCGGTGCTGGTTTGCTGTCGACTCTGATAAAAACGACCATATCACTGAACTGTTCACAGTAACCCAATCTCTGCCCTACCTTCCTATTCGTAACGAATCTTGTTCCCGTTATACCATTTTCTACTGCTTTTGGTATTACCCTACACCCATCTGTCCAGAAATCCTTGTCTTTTTTCCATTTCACTTCACTGATCCCCACTATGTATAGATGGAGACTTAGCATTTCCCTTTCCAGATTTTCTCTTACCTATGACTTTTAAACTTCGACATTCCACGCCTCTATTGTTAGAATGTTATCATTTCGTTGATTATTGTATGCTTTTGCCATGGTCACCTCGCTGGCAGTTCCCCCCGGAGATCTTTTGCCAATGGAAAGACCATCATGACACGTTTTCCAATTATAGTGCACATGTCCTGTGGATATACAGTGTATGTCGATAATGCAGAGGTTTCTATTGCCTTCAGCATCCACATGCTGTTGATCATTGCTAATTCTTCCGCCTTTTAGGAGTAGTTTCCCACCAAAACGGGAAGAGATTGCTCTGAATTTCTGTCCGCTTCTCCGCCTCATTTGATGAGTCCACTGGCAGAATGAGGGTGACGTTTTTACCAGAAGTCTTGGTCGCCATTACTGATCATTTTTATTCAAAATTTAAGCAGTGACGGGCTTCAAACCTGGGACCGTAGACGTTTGGATTAGTCGCCCAAGATGGTACCTAGCTCCAAATCACGGGCTGATCAATACAAAGCAGGTACTCAGCGTTTCGTGTCACACGATGGCAGGTAAATGTTTCAGTGACATGGCCGTGACTGTTGGGGATGAAAGGTCCACGGGAACTTCCTCTCGTAAACTGAAATGGCCGCACGGTCGAAGCTTTAACTGACCCTTGGAAGGCAGAATGAGCAGTGTACACAAGCCGCATAGTTTCGTTCACACTGCTCAACCGCCACGAGAACGCTGGATTACTGTCACCTCAGTTAGGCAGGTGGCTCTGAGCATCAGTTTACCAAGATCAAAAGAGTGTTGAGAACGAGGTTTGTCTTCACGAAATCACAATTACCAACTTTTCCCACCGAATAACATGCCATTTTGTTGAGTGCCACCTACTACAAAGAGAGAAATGACGATCGTGATAAATTAATAGAAAGTTGCTGATGGAGCAACCAGGCACAAATGCTTTTAAAACGTTTTATTTCGTTAGCATAACCGGTTTCGAGCTAACACGTACTTCATCAGAAGGCTAATATTTTCAGTTACAGAAATGTTTTATTCAGCAGTATGTCGTCAGCCCTTGCATTACACAAGAATATTTAAATATTTGGTGCCACTTTGTAAATTTTTTCATTTATAAAAACATGCTAACGTGCTTGCATTTATTTAGATATAATATGAAAAAGTTGTTACCACTTAAGTGCAAACAGACAGTGATTTGTTTCGTTGTGGTCCATATAAAACAGAACACATATTGTGAATAAAACACTGTGGCACAGTTCATAATATTCAGAATGTCAGTGTTCAGCTTCATGCATGTGCTATACACGTGATGTTTATGTTTCGCATGCACAGATAATACAGAACGCAAAAATATAAAGATATCACTCACATAATATCTAAAAAGGATGTAAACTGAGCAAAGGTGATGTGTGTGATGAGCAAAATGCAATATCAGAAAAATGATTTCACTATATGGGTGACCTTATTGCTGACTGTCTATAGAACAAGCCGTTTTCAACATCACTTTAATGAAACATTTTGAAGTTATGTGATTGCATACAATAAATTAGATGTATAGCGTGATTTTTTCTACCATGTACAAACTCCAGTGATTGATCGATGAGAGGATACAGAACAAAAAAGTTTGTAATGAACTTATGTCCAGAAATGCGCGGTTTCCAGTTAGAGACCATTTATTCAGTCGTACATTGTTACAGATACTGCAGTCTAATACGCGCTGTAAAATGCAGCCACATTTATGGTATGTGTTGAAAACGATTTCCATGTGCCTCAATGCATGCGTGTACGCACCGTACCCTGTTCTGTTTTCACGTTCACGTTGGCCATGTTGCATCCGAACAGTGTCAAAGACAGCATGAATACGCTGCCCCATTGTCTCCACATCTGGAATGGGCTCTACATACACAATACTTTTGAGATGGCCACATAACCAGGAATCGCATGGGTTGAGATCCAGTTAAAGAGTAGGCCATGCAACTGGATACCCTCGTCTGATCCATCGACCAGAGAAGATACGATTGAGATGTGTACGGACTGTTGTAACGGCGACCGGTACGGTCGCTGTGTTGAAGTGACGGAAAGCGTGGCGGGACCAGCAGAGCAGCCCGCGAACAACAACACAACGGGAGATGAGGGACACGACCAACGAAGGACAGAAGAACAACAACAAGATCGAAACAACGGAGTCACAAGAAAACCTAACAACCACGTCCATTCGTAAACAGAACAAGAAAGTAAATAATCTGTCTAAGGCGAGGCGATGTGTCCAGAGACGTACGCAAGGTCACACTGTCTGGCTGAGCTTTTTTTTTATTGTTATTTTTTAAACCCGTACAACAGGCAGGCTGTCAGCAGCATGCTACGCTGCTCTTCAGCCATAGAATAGACAGAGAAACAACAGAAAGAATACACATAAGTTACTTAACGGTGGGTAATAAAACAGTAAACACATAAATACAAACACGGAGCCGTTCACACTCGACGATAATCCACACTACAAACTGTTGAGACGACGCACAAACACTGAAGATGTCGATGGCACAGGGGAACGATGTAGTGTGACGGTGAACACTGAACACTAAACACGATGGCACACACGAGACACTAATGGCGATGATCTCCAGCGCGCGAATGTCCACGTAGCGTGTGCGAGTCTGGGGACCTGCCAAGAGGGGAAGAAGGGTAAGGGGGGGGAGAGGGGAGAACAAAGATGCCAATGGCTGAGGAGATGGGAGGAGGAGTAGAGGGACAGGGGAGGGAAGCCCAGGGGAGGAGTGGGGAGAAATGGAGGAGGGAGGGAAGGGGGAGAGAAGGGAGGGAGGGTGCCCAAAGGAACAAACACAGGAAGAGGTAGGGAAGATCAAAGCTGGTAGGAGGGGTAGATGGAGAGGAGGAGGGCATCATCATGGAGCGGGAGCTGGCGGAAGCCACCTTGGGAGAGGGTAAGGAGGGTGGAGAGATTGAAAGCAGGTGGGACATGGGAATACAGGCGCAGCAGCGGGTGGGGATGGGAGAGGATGGGAGAGACAAGCGGGTGAGGAGGATCGAGTTTTTGGGAGGTGTAGAGGATCTGTATCCTTTCAAGGAAAAGGAGGAGGTGGGGGAATGGAATGAGGTTGTACAGGATCCGTGTGGGGGAGGGGAGACGGATGCGATAGGCGAGGCGGAGAGTATGGCGTTCAAGGATCTGAAGGGATTTGTAAAAGGTAGGGGGGGGCGGAGATCCAGGCAGGATGGGCGTAGCAGAGGATAGGGCGGATGAGGGATTTATAGGTGTGGAGGATGGTGGAGGGATCCAGACCCCACGTACGGCTGGAAAGGAGCTTGAGGAGACGGAGTCGGGAGCGTGCCTTGGCTTGGATTGTCCGGAGATGGGGAGTCCAGGAGAGGCGACGGTCGAGGGTGACGCCAAGGTACTTAAAGGTGGGGGTGAGGGCTATAGGACGGCCAGAGATGGCTAGATAGAAATCAAGGAGGGGGAAGGAAGGGGTGGTTTTGCCTACAATGATCGCCTGGGTTTTAGAGGGATTGACCTTGAGCAGCCACTGGTTGCACCAAGCGGTGAACCGGTCAAGATGGGATTGGAGAAGGTGTTGGGAACGCTGCAGGGTGGGGGCGAGGGCAAGGAAGGCGTTCTCATCGGTAAACTGGAGGAGGTGGACGGGGGGTGACGACGGCGGCATGTCCGCCATATACAAAAGGTACAGACGGGGGGAGAGGACGGAGCCTTGGGGCACACCAGCAGAGGGAAAAAAGGTGTAGGAATCCGTGTTATGGATGGTGACGTAGGAAGGTCGGTGGGAGAGAAAGGAGCCGATCAGACGGACGTAGTTAATGGGAAGGGCGAAGGTTTGGAGCTTGAAGAGAAGACCGGAATGCCATATGTCGTCATAGGCACGTTCGAGGTCCAGGGAGAGGAAGATTGTGGAGCGACGGGAATTAAGCTGTTCGGAAAGGAGATGAGTGAGGTGGAGGAGAAGGTCATCGGAAGAGCAGAACGGCCGAAAGCCACACTGGGTAACGGGAAGAAGGCGGTGCTGGTGGAGATGCTGGTGGATGCGACGGGTAAGGATGGATTCCAGGACCTTGCTGAAGACCGAGGTAAGGCTGATGGGACGGTAGGAGGAGACGGCGGACGGCAGTTTACCGGGTTTATGGAACATCAGGATATGGGAGGTTTTCCACAGGTCGGGCTAGTAGCTGGTGGACGGGACTACATTGTAGAGCCGGGCCAGGGTGGAGACTGGCTGAGCGAGAGGCAGGCGCTTAAGTACGCTATCAGGGGCGCCGCTATTGGCCGCTGCAACCACGTGTTCCACTGTGGCGCCCTCACACTAAAAGCGGGCCAGGAGGCGCGCGCCGCCACAGCTTATGGTGCGATGGTGCAGAGACCTCTATGGGTCTTCGACGTCCATGAAGTCTGGCAGGGATTCATATTCCGCGGCGCGCGGTACCAAATGGATGTTAATGGCGAAGTGGGGTGCAGCAACATCATGTAGCAGCCACATAACCGTTTGAATCATCAATGACCCTTCTTCTACGGGGGAGGCAAAGTCACCAGCAAGACGCGCAAATAGCTCCGGCCTGTAAGGCGACGTGGAAGGAAGACGTCCCAAAATACGGTCGCCAATTATCGCATCCCACACATTCCGGCTGCACCGATGCTGATGATTTGCTGTCACCATACCATTGGGGTTCTGCATACTATCCCACAGACCATTGTTAAGAAAACTGAAGATGACACTCCACGTAAATATGTCCCATGATCTGTTAATAATATGGACGACACAAATCCTGGAATTGTGGTCGCCTAGTGAAGATATCAGTGACAAAACTGCTCCTGATGTGGAAAGTCTGTCGCTAGTAAGCCCTGAACAGGGTAGTAACAATTGCCATGGAGAATGTTCCACACGATCGTCTGGGTCTGTACGAGCGGGCCAACTGCCTGTTACTGACACGGTGGTCGCCTTCCACAGTGTTAACCACATTTTCCTACAAGACTGTGGTCTCAACATTTCGGGTACGTCCTTCATGATTTCCTGCTTCCTTAAACGATCCTGTCACAGATGAATGGCGAAATACTGTTGCAAACATTGAATCCTGTGTTTGTTGTCGACGGGAATAGGTCTCCTGATAAACTCTTGCTGCCCCCCACCTGTTGCCATGTGCGTTTCTATAAGTAAGCACCATGTCGACAAGCTCGCAATTCGAAAACGGAACCATTATGTACAATACTGTATTACATCCACTACATGGTGAGACAGCAAGAGAAGTGAACCGGACACAACATTTGCGATTATTACGGCGTGGGAGAGCGCTAGGAGAAAAACATGCGAATTAGATTACAGTTCTCTGTAACAAAGTATAATTGAATAAACATTCTCTAGCATGGAAACCATGCATTTCCGATTTCTGGACATAAGTTCATTAGACCTTTTTTGTTCCATGTCCTTTCATCGATCAATCCCAAGAATTTGTACACAGTGGAACAAAATCACCATTTATATACACATACGCAAATCTTTTCGTGATCATTACTGTTTATAATATAATTGAGGAAGCACAAAATTTAAAATGTGAGAGGTAGGATGCACATTTGTTGACCCTGATAGTTTATGTTTACAATTTTATACTGACATCACTAACAAGCCATATCAAACAAAAGTTTTCCCAAGTTAGTTTGTAGTGCATTTTAGGAAGTGTTACAAATTAAAAGCTTTGTAGTATTCATTCCACTCCATCATTGGCTGACTGATACAGCAACCGGTCTTCATTGTTATATGCTGAAAATAAAATAGTTCATAGTTGGAAATTAAAAGATGTGTTACTACTCTACCCTGAATATGTTGACTTTAACATTGTGTTTAGTTTCTGTGATCAGATGAGGAAATTGTTTAGAACTTCGAATGTATTGTAGTGAACTGAGGGTGTGAATATATATTCCAAGTTCCTCTATGAGGGCTACTGTCTCACCTTTGTTTGTGGTATGTAATACCTGTGAGTTGTTATTAATGTTAGAAACAATGTCTCCATATCGATTCATGTCTTTTAGTCCAAGGGCATCCATGTATTCATAGTATCTTACTCTGAAGATTCTGTCATTCTGTCCCAGAGTAAAACTGGGGCAATTGTAACAAACTATCTTATAAATTCTTGATTTTTTAAAGTTGAGGCCAAGGCTTTGGTGCTGCAGATATTGTCAGGTCGGGAAATTTTTTTGAACTTCTGTCCTTCAGAAAATGTTGGCCACTTGGTATGATATTGTGCCTCGGAAGGCAATGCATGCAAATACCTGCTCTCCTGTCGATGGTGTGAATTTACTGCAGCTGATTTACTATATTTAATTTCATTATATATGTGGTAAATTATTTGTGTATTATAAACATTACTTTTAGGAACAGTTTTGATAGTATTAATTTCTTCCTCCTTGGAAGATGAACTGATGGGAATTTCGAGTATATCGTTTAACATGGATCTTAAATGAGCGAATTTGTTTTGTGCAGAGTGTCAAGAAGAATCATTTGTAATTATATCGGTGGTGGTGGGTTTTCTACGAATTTCAAAGGCATGCTTTGATTCGACTTTTTATTTTAAAATCAAGGAAACTGATTTCCTCATTTGTCTGTCTGACGTTCAATTGTGAGACTGAAATTGGAGTGTATGTTACTCAAGGCATCTCCTGTACCACTGAATAAATGATTCTGTTATTAACATACCTTTCGACCTTTCACAGTAAATCAGTTTGTCTTTTAAATGGGTATTGGTCCTGACAATTTTAATTTCCAAATTGTTAATGTAAATATCGGCTGAAAGGCCTGCAAGATTGCATCACATTAATAGACCATCTGACTGCATGTAAAGTTTCTTGTTGAATGAGAAGTAGTTATATAAATTAAAGGTATTTGGGAGTTAAAGGAAAGGAAAGGAACTATTGTTGTCAATTGCATTCGGACATGTCCAAAAGAACATAAACCATGCATTCAAATAAACAATTCGCCTTGAAGGGGCAGGAATCCACCACAACTTGTGCAGATCCACAATTGTGTTAGACCTGCTGAGAGAATCTCAAAATAGCTAGTATGGAGGATGTTGATGGGGGCTGTGGATAGGTGGTGCTGTATGGGAATGTGGGTTGGACACGAAGCATGCAGAGGTATACAATGTAGTTGCTGTGTGCACTGTACCTGGGAGGCGCAGTCGTCAGCGCTACTGCCTAATAAGCAGGAGATCCTGGCTTTGAATCCTGGTCCAGCACATATTTGCACTCATTTCTGCCAATTTCACATAAGGTCCTGATGCTGCTGTCATCAATACTTCCTACCCTTTCCTTTGTTTTATCAACTCAACATTTACAATTTTCGTTGTGTATGTCACAGCTGTGTCTGTCTTTTCAGACATGTCCAAATGAGCTGGCACCATGCATTCATATATAACTGATTCGCTTCGATGGGCAATGAATCCACCACCTTTAGTATGGACGCCCAGTTACTTTCTACGTTCTGTGGGAATCTCAAAGTAGCGAGCATGTAAGAAATTGACGGGGACTGCAGATAAGTGGTGCTACGCGGGAATGTGGGTCAGCCAAGAAGTTTGCTGAGATAGTCCAGGCAACTGCTGTGAACACCGTGTCCTGTTGGCGAAGTGTTTAACACAGCTGCATAATAAACAAGAGATATCAGGTTTAACTCCCGATCTGACACACATTTTCATGCGTCGTCGCCAATTCCGCTTGAAGTTCCGATGCAGCTGAAATTAACAGTTCGTTCCATTTACTTTCCTCTCTCCCCCTTCCACCTTCAATTTACGTGATATGTATCACGTCACACATCTGTATTCAGCTATTAGTTGTCTGTAACGTTTCTATTGAAGTCATTGAATGATTTTTACTCAGTTTTCCCAGTATTGTGAATTGATTGCAGATTCTCACAATAATTTGTTTCGCGTTTGAGCTTACAGTATTTTGTTCACTTGGGCTATCTCTGGCTGTGTCACATGTAATTTTTATGATCACGAATAATCATTTGATGTTTTTGTCATTGAGTTTTAGTGCAGTGTTATATGAGCAGTATAAACCCTTGCAAAACCAGCGCATTTTCCATAATGTGAACTGCTAAGGAGGGGTACTTTTTCGCTTGTTGTTGTTGTTGTGGTCTTCAGCCCAGAGAGTGGTTTGATGCAGCTCTCCATGCTACTGTATCCTGTGCAAGCCTCTTCATCTCCAAGTACCTAGTGCAACCTACAACCTTCTGAATCTGCTTAGCGTATTCATCCCTTCGTCTCCCTCTACGACTTTTACCCTCCACGCTGCCCTCCAATACTAGCTTGATGATCCCTTGATGGAACAGAACATATCCAACCAACCGACCCCTTCTTCTAGTGAAGTTGTGACACAGATTCCTCTTCTCCCCAATCCTATTCCATAACTCCTCGTTACTTACGCGATCAACCCATCTAATCTTAAGCATTCTTCTGTAGCACCATATTTTGAAAGCTTCTATTCTTTTCTTGTCTAAACTATTTATCGTCCATGTTTCACTTCCATACATGGCTACACTCCATACAAATACTTTCAGAAAAGACTTCCTAACACTTAAATCTATACTCGATGTTAACAAATTTCTCTTCTTCAGAAACGCTTACCTTGCCATTGCCAGTCTACATTTTATATCCTCTCTACTTCAACCATCATTAGTTATTTTGCTCCCCAAATAGCAAAACTCATCTACTACTTTAAGTGTCTCATTTCCTAATCTAATTCCCTCATCATCACCTGATATAATTCGATTACATTCCATTGTCCTCGTTTTGCTTTTGTTGATGTTCATCTTACATCCTCCTTTCAAGACACTCTCGATTACGTTCAACTGCTCTTCCAAGTCCTTTGCTGTGTCTGACAGAGTTACAATGTCATCGGCAAACGTCAAAGTTTTTTATTTCTTATCCATAGATTTTAATTCCTACTTCGAATTTTTCTTTTGTTTCCTTTACTCCTTGCTCAATATACAGATTGAATAACATCGGGGAGAGGCTACAACCCTGTCTCACTTCCTTCTCAACCACTGCTTCCTTTTAATGCCCCTCTACTCTTATAAGTGCCATCTGGTTTCTGTACAAATTGTAAATAGCCATTCGCTCCCTGTATTTTACCCCTGCCACCTTCAGAATTTTAAAGAGAGTATTCCAGTCAACATTGTCAAAAACTTTCTCCAAATTTACAAATGCTAGAAACGTAGGTTTGCCTTTCCTTAATCTATCTTCTACGATAAGTCGTAGAGTCAGTATTACCTCACGTTTTCCAACGCTTCTAGGGAATACAAACTTCCCCGAGGTCAGTTTCTACCAGCTTTTCCAATCGTCTGTAAATAATTCGCGTTAGTATTTTGCAGCCATGACTTATTAAACTGATAGTTCGGTAATTTTCACATCTGTCAACACCTGCTTTCATTGGGATTGGCATTATTATATTCTTCTTGTAGTCTGAGGGAATTTCGCCTGTATCATACATGTTGCTCGCCAGATGGTAGAGTTTTATCAGGGCTGGCTCTCCCAAGGCTGTCAGAAGTTCTAGTGGAATTTTGCCTATTGCTGGGGCCTTGTTTCGACTTAGGTCTTTCTGTGCTCACGCAGTATCATATCTCCCATTTTATCTTCATATACATCCTCTTCCATTTCCATAATATTGTCCTCAAGTAGATCGCCCTTGTATAGACCCTCTATATACTCCTTCCACGATTCTGCTTTCCCTTCTTTGCTTAGAACTGGGTTTCCATCTGAGCTCATGATATTCATACAAGCGGTTCTCTTTTCTCCAAAGGTCTCTTTAATTTTCCTGTAGGCAGTTTTTATCTTACCCCTAGTGATATATGCCTCTGCATCCTTACATTTGTCCTCTAAGCATCCCTGCTTAGCCATTTTGCACTTCCTGTCAATTTTATTTTTGAGACGTTTGTATTGCTTTTTTCCTGCTTCATTCACTGCATTTTTATATTTTCTCCTTTGATCAATTAAATTAAATATCTCTTCCGTTACCCAAGGATTTCTACTAGCCGTCGTCTTTTTACCTACTTGATCCTCTGCTGCCTTCAGTATTTCATCTCTCAAAGCTACCCATTCTTCTTCAATTGTATTGCTTTCCCCTGTTCTCGTCAATCGTTCACTAATGCTCTCTCTGAAGTTCTCTACAACCTCTGCTCCTTTCAGCTTACAGGTCCCATGTCCTTACTTCCCGCCTTTTTGAATTTCTTCGGTTTTACTCTTCAGTTAGTAACCAATAGATTATGGTCAGAATCCACACATGCCCCTGGAAATGTCTTACAGTTTAAAACCTGGTTCCTAAATCTCTGTCTTACCATTACATAATCTATCTGAATCCTTCTTGTGTCTTCAAGCCTCTTCCATGTATACAACTTTCATTCATGATTCTTAAACCAAGTATTACCTATGATTAAGTCATGCCCTGAGCAAAATTCTACCAGGCGGCTTCCTCTGTCATTCCTTACCCCCATTCCACATTCACCTACTACTTTTACTTCTCTTCCTTTTCCTACTATCGAATTCCAGTCGCCCATGACTATTAAATTTTCGTCTCCCTTCATTATCTGAATAATTTCTTTTATCTCATCATACATTTCTTCAATCTCTTCGTCATCTGCGGAGCTAGTTGACATACATATTTGTACGATTGTGCTAGGTCTGGGCTTCGTTTCTAACCTGGATACAATAATGCGTTCACTATGCTGTTCGTAGTAGCTTACACGCGCTCCTATTTTTTGATTCATTATTAAACCTACCCCAGCATTACCCCTATATGATTTTGTATTTATAACCCTGTATTCAACTGACCAAAGGTCTTGTTCCTCCTGCCACCGAACGTCACTAATTCCCACTATATCTAACTTTAACCTATCCATTTCCCTTTTTAAATTTTCTAACCTGCCTGCCCGATTAAGGGATCTGGCATCCCACGCTCCGATCCGCAGAACGCCAGTTTCGTTTCTCCTGATAACGACGTCCTCCTGAGTAGTCCCCGCCCGGAGATCCGAATGGGGGACTATTTTACTTCCGGAATATTTTACCCAAGAGGACGGCATCATTATTTAACCATACGTTAAAGCTGCAAGCCCTCGGGAAAAATTACGGCTGTAGTTTCCCCTTGCTTTCACCCGTCGCAATACCAGCACAGCTAGGCTGTTTTGGTTAATGTTACAAGGCCAGATCAGTCATACATCCAACCTGTTGCCCCTGCAACTACTGAATAGGCAGCTACCTCTCTTCAGGAACCACACGTTTGTCTGGCCTCTCAACAGATACCCCTCCATTGTAGTTGCACCAACGGTACGGCTATCGGTTTCGCTGAGGCACGCAAGTCTCCCCACCAACGGCAAGGTCCATGGTTCATTGTGCCTACGACAATAAAATTAAACAACATACAAATTTCGTTAATTATTGTTAACTTCTACTAACAACTTCCTTTTTACATGATTACTGATGTATTGGTAGAGTCCAGAAACTAAAAATGTCTTTTAGCACAATCTTAGCAATACCAATACATTTTCAGTAATGTGTACACACAGAGGAGTGGTACTTTGAGATGACCACAAAAAATTTAAAAATACAGAGTTAGTTAACTGTCGACAAGTTCCGTTCTAAACATTTTTTAAAAGATATGTAGATGTGTAAAAGGGACCTGAACTTGAAAACATGAATATGACAGTTGTTTGAAAATTTAAGAAATCATTAAAAAAATAAATATTTTTTCATTTTTCAAAAGTCTAAAATGCACGAACAGATAATATTATTTTCAAGAGATATGCTTAATGCTCCCCCCACCCCCCACCCCCCGTTTTTCAGGTATTATATGGGTTAAATCTAACATCTCCGTGATTATCTATATCTCTGCCTTGCAAAGCTGATTATTTTTTATTTAATTTTGTTTATTTAGTACAATAGTGTCGTAGAAGTTCACTATGTCTGTATATGCGAATCATGCGCTACGTGGTATGTGCACATCGCTGATGTCATTAGTAAATTGTGGGGGACTTTTGATGGATTAATTTGTCCTCAAATGTGTATAAGTTGCTAATTTAAGCTTCCTACAGATGTAATACGCAAGAATGTTCCTTGAATTAACTATGGGACATATTGGGCAATTAGTTTTAAAAATTTTTAGCTTCGATCTTAGGTATGACAGTCCTGACAAAGCTATGTTGAACATCAGCAACTGATAATAAATAGTTGTAATTCTTTATCAGTTTCCGAAGCTTAGCTTTATATTTGAATGTGTGGTAAGCCTTCAATTCTTTTATGTTAATTTGAAGAGAAATATGTACAGTTTTGTTGATGTAATCTTCTTCATAAGTAACAAATGTATTGTTACTTTTTTCTCCCTCAACAGCAAGGTATTTGCTACGTTAACATTTTTAATAAAGTCATTGGGTATTCTTTAATCAGTTTTCGCAGTATTGTGGATCGGTTGCAGATTTCGTCCAATAATTTGTTTGGCTTTTGGACGTCCAGTATTTTGTTCGGTTTGTCTAAGGCTGGTTTCGTCACATGCAATTTTTAAGCTCAAAATTAATTGTTTGCCGGCCGGAGTGGCCGAGCTGTTAAAGGCGCTACAGTCTGGAACCGCACGACCGCTACGGTCGCAGGTTCGAATCCTGCCTCGGGCATGGATGTGTGTGATGTCCTTAGGTTAGTTAGGTTTAAGCAGTTCTAAGTTCTAGGGGACTTATGACCACAGCAGTTGAGTCCCATAGTGCTCAGAGCCATTAATTGTTTGATGTTTTTGTCATCGACTTTTAGCGCAATATTATGACTGAACCCCTTATTCAGATACCTACGTTCAGCTTCGTTAAATAAAATGGTGATGGAGCATACTACTCCATCACAAAATCAAATTCTGATCTGTTCAGGATGTGAGGGAACATTGCGTTAATTTCAAAGTATGTTACTGAAAAAACGGACATGTCATTCGATGTAATTTGTTTTTCTGGTTATGAGCAAAGAACAATGGACGTACACATATGCTACCAGAGGCCAACGTCTCTATGGTACAGCCTTTACGAAGGATCGACTAGTACTTAAACGTGAACTGCGGATAATTTGATGTAACTAGATAACTGCTTCCATCCCAGCAGTCGCAGGAAGCTCTCATCAGGTTGCCTGAAGCACCGCGGCAGCTTGCACGGAATCCCTTGAAGCTCGATGCGGCGGTCTCGAGTGCTCAAGGACCTAAATTACTCCACAGACTAGATGCGCATCCCGTACTGTGGAGTTCGTATGTCTCAAGAGGTTCTTCTGTAGAACGCCACGTAGGTCAGCACGATGTGAACATGACGCATGTCGATCGTGTCCTACAACTTTATTTGATAGAAGGTCATAAATGTTGTGTATGTCCTACAGTGATAACTTATTTTCTCAGTCGGCGTTAAGCTTACAGGGCCACCGTCAGGATTTAAGTGACTGTCTTCGTCAATGAAAGGACAATATTGGTGAACATCGTCGAGAAAGATGCTTACATATCGAGAGTGAAGTGCGAATACAAAGTGAATGGTTCAAATGGCTCTGAGCACTACGGGACTAAACTTCTGAGGTCATTAGTCCCCTAGAATTTAGAACTACTTAAACCTAACTAACCTAAGGGCAGCACACACATCCATGTCCGAGGCAGGATTCGAACCTGCGACCGTAGCGGTCGCGCGGTTCCAGACTGTAGCGCCTAGAACCGCTCGGCCATTCCGGCCAGCTACAAAATAAAAATCGTCTTTGGCAATGCAGTGGCAATACAAAAATAATATTAAAGTTAAACTATAAATAGACTCCAAAACAAAACAAAAACGACGTACCACGAAGGAATTATCGGAATCGAATGGAAATCGGTATATGCGATGAACATGTAGAGGCAAACGAATGATTACAATTCCAGAAAAAGTGGATGATTTATTCAACAGAAGAGTTTAACAAATTAGGCAAGTTAGTAAAGCGGTGGTCTATCTTTTGCCCTTATACAACCAGTTACTCCGCTTGCCACTGATTGGTATAGATATGGGATGTCCCCGTGAGGAGTATGGTGCCTAACACTGTGCAATTCGTGCGTTAGGTCGCCAAGGCGGTTGGAGGGCGCTGCACATAGTGCTCGAACCTTTCTCAATTGGCAAGACATCCGGCGACATTGCTGGCCAACGTATCATGAAGACAGGCAGTAGACATTCTCACCACGTGTGGGACGGCATTATCTTCCTGATATGTAAGCCCAGCGTGACTTTCCATGAAGAGCAAAAGAGGGCGTAGAATGTCTTCGACGTACCTCTGTAAGGGTGTCGCGGATGACAACCAAAGGGATGCTACTATGCAAGGAAATGGCAGCCCAGAACACCACTCCTGGCTGTTGTGCCATATGTCGGGCGACAGTCAGGCTGGTATGGCGCCACTGCGTATCCAGACACGTCTTTACTGGTCATCGTGGCTCAGCTCGAGGCGAGGCTCATCACTGAAGACAATTACACTACAGTCAACGAGATTCCAGGCCGAAGACGTATCTGGAGAGGCCCAGGGCAACGGTGGGATGCCAACGTGGCTGTCCGCCGGCGTACGACCCGCCAACCAGGAGTGATGGGCTGGGGTACTCTTTCTTTTTATAGTAGGACTCCTTTGTTATTATTCGCGGCACCCTTACAGCGTTGGAGTACGTCGACAACATCCTATGCCCCGTTTTGTTGCCCTTCACGGTAAGCCATCCTGGGCTTATACACTACTGGCCATTAAAATTGCTACACCAAGAAGAAATGTAGATGATAAACGGGTATTCATTGGACATATATATTATACTAGAACTGACGTGTGATTACATTTTCACGCAATTTGGGTGCATAGATCCTGAGAAATCAGTACCCAGAACAACCACCTCTGGCCGTAATAAAGGCCTTCATACGCCTGGGCATTCAGTCAAACAGAGCTTGGATGGCGTGTACAGGTACAGCTGCCCATGCAGCTTCAACACGATACCACAGTTCATCAAGAGTAGTGACTGGCGTATTGTGACGAGCCAGTTACTCGGCCACCATTGGCCAGACGTTTTCAGTTGGTGAGAGATCTGGAGAGTGTGCTGCGCAGGGCAGCAGTGGAACATTTTCTGCATCCAGAAAAGCCCGTACAGGACCTGCAACATGCGGTCGTGCATTATACTGTTGAAATGTAGGGTTTCGCGGGGATCGAATGAAGGGTAGAGCCACGGGTCGTAACACATCTGAAATGTAACGTGCACTGTTCAAAGTGCCGTCAATGCGAACAAGAGGCGACCGAGACGTGTAACCAATGGCACCCCCATACCATCACGCCGGGTGATACGCCAGTATGGCGATGACGAATACACGCTTCCAATATGCGTTCACCCCGATGTCGCCAAGCATGGATGCTCTCATCATGATGTTGCAAACAGAACCTGGATTCAACCGAGAAATTGATGTTTTGTCATTCGTCCACCCAGGTTCGTCGTTGAGTACACCATCGCAGAAGCTCCTGGCTGTGATGCAGCGTCAAGGGTAACCGCAGCCACGGTCTCCGAGCTGATAGTCCATGCTGCCGCAAACGTCTTCGAACTGTTCGTGCAGATGGTTGTTGTGTTGCAAACATCGCCATATGTTGACTCAGGGATCGAGACCTGGCTGCACGATCCGTTACAGCCATGCTGATAAGATGCCTGTCATCTCTACTGCTAGTGATACGAGGCCGTTGGGATCCAGCACGGCGTTCCGTATTACCCTCCTGAACCCACCGATTCCATATTCTGCTAACAGTCATTGGATCTCGACCAACGCGAGCAGCAATGTCGCGATACGATAAACCGCAATCGCGATAGGCTATAATCCGACCTTTATCAAAGTCGGAAACGTGATGGTACGCATTTCCCCTCCTTACACGAGGCAACGTTTCACCAGGCAACGCCCGTTGTGTATGAGAAATCGGTTGGAAACTTTCATCATGTCAGCACGTTGTAGGTGTCGCCACCGGCGCCAACCTTGTGTGAATGCTCTGAAAAGCTAATCATTTGCATATCACAGCAACTTCTTCTTTTCGGTTAAATTTGGCGTCTGTAGCACGTCATCTTCGTGGTGTAGCAATTTTAATGGCCAGTAGTGTATTTCAGCACACGGCGAGAATTTCCAGTGCTTCTCTTCTTGCTTGCTAAACACGATATCCCTCAGGAGAACACCGGACAACTTAATCAATCAACCCCAAGCCGTATAAATGCTTGCAAAAGGGCAGAGGTGGACGAACGCATTACTGAGCTGCTCAATTTGTGGAGCTCTATATCTGAAATAAATCATCAAACTTTTCTGAAGTTGTAATCATTAGTTTACCTGTGCATGCCTATTACATCTACCAATTACCGTCCCATTCGGATAAATTCATTTTTCTTTCTCTCTTTTTGTCTTACATAGAGTGTATAAAAGGAACAAACCACAAAATATTAACCCTAAACTCGAAAAAATAAGGTCAGTACGTGTTTCTGGTTTGTTACATTTATCTTGCTCATTCTCGAGCTTAGATTTTATGAATTAAAAGTTCATATTGGCAGACAATGCATTGTTCTGGGAAAAGAAAAGATTAAAATACTAAATTTTAAAAAGATGGTTTGGCTCAATAAAATTTTAAGACATGTTCAAAGTGATACTATTAGTGTTAGAAAATAACAAGTCTGTGCAATTCAGAAATGGCAATATTAAGTACCTAAAAATTAAGAAATAATACCACTAGAATGTGAAAGTAAAGAGCGTTGACGAATATACTCAAAAGTTCCACCGAAAAAAAACATATCACTCTGTTTTTGTGATGAAATAAACAATCATCTATTCGAAAGCGTATGATACATTAGCATATTACAGCTTATTTTTATGATATTCTAGTCCAAACTTATTAAAACCAAATTATATTTCAAAGATATGCTGACACTACGATAAAGAGCTTTCTTTAACTATATGCTCTCACCTACTGGGAACAAGTAGAAACAAATCAAGCGATTCAATGGAAGAACAGGATGTTTAGTATGTGCTACAATCAGACAAAGCGAGTTGAATTTTTTCTTTGAGTAGAAAACATAAAATTTTGATGTATCGTATATACTGTACAAGAACTGAGGAGGTAACAGTTATTTACTGTTTAACATTTTTAACAGAATTGCAACCGCACCTGTGTGTTCGCATCTTTCCCGTTGTACCATCCTTGACAAAGATTGTAAGTCAACGTCTGGTCATGCTCTTGTAAGCCGAAAACCGATTAACAAATTAAATTAAAACTGTACAATATATTTTATGTATAATTATGAAGATGTTCAACCAAGAAGCGACGAAAGAATCAGTTAACATGACAAAGATTAGATCAACTCTTCTGCCGAATTTAGCCGACCGCTATGACCGAGTGGTTCTAGGCGCTTCAGTCCGGAACCGCACGACGGCTCCGGGCGCAGGTTCGAATCCTGCCTCGGGCATGGATGTGTGTAATGTCCTTAGGTTAGTTATGTGTAAGTAGTTATAAGTTCAAGGGGAAATTATGACCTCAGACGTGAAGTCCCATAGTGCTCAGAGCCATTTAAACCATTTTTCTGCCGTATTTACGATTCGTCCGTCGTTTACCGCTTCCGAAAAATACCGAACACAGTATACTTTGCAGAACCTCGACAGTTATTTTAACTGTAAATCCATCCAGGTTTTCTTTATGCATATTTAATGATGTAATGATTTTAAAGCAGTGGCAAAGTTATTTTTAGCTGTAGAATGCAGAAGGTCTTCAAACATATAGCGAAACATTTCTCAAAATTTGCAGGAAGGAAAGATAGTTTGGTTTTTGACGACATGTAGATGACCAGATTCGCATATCTAGCATAAGTTCGTATTGCACTAGCATGAAAGGAGTATATCACACGCAGAGTTCCTCAGACATCCTTGGCATTCGCCACGATCAATGTTTAGAAACAACGGAAAACCCGTTTCTGGATTGCATGAAGGGGAATTTAACGCTGGTCTTGACAACTGCAAGCCCAGGACATAATCCTCAGGTCACCTCACACACTAACTTACTACTCAGCTGGACACTTACCCTTGCAAAGCGAAGGTCGTGAGTTCGATCTGCTGTACAACATAACAAATAATCTATATTACAAAAGGGGCTACAACGATCACCCAACACCAGATAGATGCCAGTTTCCTACCTAACAGCTTCCAGGGGCGATAAGAAATAGGATTTTCCGTATTACACATAATTATTTGTGGAATTTAAAAATTTCAAATGCTATCATACACTAAAGTGACAAAACTCATGGGAGACCTCCTCATATCGTATCACGACCTTCTTTTTCTCGGTGTAATTCAGGATCTTGACGTGCCATGGACTCAGCAAGTTGTTTGAAGTTCCCTATATAAATACTGACTCAGGCTGCCTCTATAGCCGTCTATAATTGCGAAAGTGTTGCCGGAGCAGGAATTTCTCCACGGAATGTTCAGGGGGTGGCCAAATCATTCGCTGGAACTGTCCAGAATTATCTTCAAAGCATTCGCAAACAATTGTGGCCCGGTGACATGGAGCATTGTCAGCCACAAAAATTCCATCGTTGTTTGTGAACGTGACGTCCAGGAACGGCTGCAAATCGTCTCCAAGTAGGGGAACATGACTATTTTCAGTCAATGATCTGCTCAGTTGGATCAGAGGACCCAGTAAATACAGTCCACATCAATATGGAGCTACAGCTTGGATCGAAGGCCTCGAGGAGTTTGCCCCACACTCGAATCCTACCGACAGCTCCTCCCAACTAAAATTGCGACTCGTCTGACCATGCTACGGTTATACAGTCGTCTAGGGTCCAACCGATATGGTCAGTGAAGAGGCGCTGCAGGCGATGTCGTGCTGTTAGCAAAGGCATTCGCGTGGGTCATCTGTTGTCATAGCCCATTAACGCCGTATTTCGCCGCAATGTCCTAACGGATGCGTTCGTCATACGTGCAGCATTGATTTCTGTTTTTATTTCACCCAGCGCTGCTTGTCTGTTAGCAGTGACAACTCTAAGGAAACGTCGCTACTCTCGATCGTTAACTGAAGGCTTCGACCACTGCGTTGTCCGTCGTGGGGGGTAACGCCTGAAATTTGGTATTCTCGGCACACTCTTGACGCTGTGGATCTCGTATTACTGAATTCCCTGACGAATTCCGAAACGGAAGGACCCATGCGTCCAGCCCTAACAACCATTCCACGTTCAGAGTCTCTTGATTGCCGTCGCGCGGCCAGAATCACGTCGGAAACCTTTCCACATGGATCACCTGAGTACGAATGACAGCTCCGCTAATGTATCGTCCTTTCGTGCCTTTTGTACGCGAAACTGCCGGCATATGTATTTGTGCACATCTCTATCGCACGAGTTTAGTCATCCTAGTGTACACCCATCGCGTAAGTTGATACGATCATCAGTCCGCGGATATAACGCCAGCTCATGGTGTCCAACGGACATAATATTTCGGCGATCAGACATGTCGCCATCGTCACGTAGGCTGACGAACTCTCCTCCTGGGGCACGACCGACTCATATCCCCACCCAACGCGAACCGCTCTCTATGCGGTCCGCGCCCGAAGTGTCATGTCGGCGGCTCACCAGGACGCACCGGATCCGAATACGTGAGAGTAGTTACTTCGTCCACCCTATTCTCCGGAACTTTGTGTCTGGTGAATGTCTTCATAATTAGACCCACTTCTGAGGCGTTGCTGAGATTACAGTCGCGGTGCCCGTTGTTCAGAGTGTTCCTGGTGCGTATTTCGATGTCCTCTCTAACGATTCTGTCCCAAATTTGCGAGTTTCTGCTGAAATCCTGGTAAGTTGGTATCCGAACACATAAGTCTCGGAAAACGGTACTCTGCGACAACCTAATTGTTGGAATAGATTAGTCGAGAGTGCCGCTAGTGCTCATGACAATGAGATTCGATGGTTCTTATTGTTTGTCCAATATACGTCTCGTCACATTGGCACGGAATCTGATGCGCCCCAGCCTTCCGAAAACGAAGGTTATCTTTGACCTTACCGAATAATACCAGTGTTTTATTGGACAGGACAAAGACAGTACTTAGTCGGTGCTTTTCGGTATGCGCCAGATTTTTCCCGATAGCACTCCGGTGTACTGTAGAAAGGCAATGACTACGTCTTTCTTCGTGATCTCAATTGTACCCACGGGTTGCACTGTAGTTGAGGGCAAAAAGCGCGCTTCATCTGCCACTGTGAGTACCTGTTTTATTATCTTTTTTCTGGAAAACTGCTCCGAGGTGTTCCAGGTCCCACGGAAGACACTGTGCACATGAGACTGTGTGCGCATATTTGCTATAAAATTATCTGAGAGACGTGCTTAGTCCTTACTTGGGTAAATGTCCTCATAACGTCAGCTTTTATGTGAATTTTATGAAATGTCTCAACAACTTCTCGCTGAAAGACTGAGAAGTCCTGGTGAGCTTTGGCGTCGCTTTGCTTTTCACCACAATGCCTCTACGACAGTCCCTTGAACTCACTGGCCAGTAAATAGTTTGGGAAAATCTTTTTAAGCATGGCCTGACCTTCACGCATTTTCTCTTTAAGGGTGAATTCTGTGAACAAAAAGAGGAAGTCGCAACGGGCAGCTCAGTCTCGCACGTGATTACGGATTTGTAAATGGAGCACATCGAGCAAGAACCTCTGAAATCAAGTGAAAGGAAACACGCGTGCTTTTTCCGCTATATCTACAACATTTTCGTCATCTGGCACTCTGAAAGGCACAAATTATGTGACTTCCTCTCACATCTCAACTCCATTCACCACAGCATCGGCCGGCCGCGGTGGCCAGGCGGTTCTAGGCGCTACAGTCTGGAACCGCGCGACTGCTCCGGTCGCAGGTTCGAATCCTGCCTCGGGCATGGATGTGTGTGCTGTCCTTAGGTTAGTTAGGTTTAAGTAGTTCTAAGTTCTAGGGGACTGATGACCTCAGATGTTAAGTCCCATAGTGCTCAGAGCCACTTGAACCATTTTGAACCACCACAGCATCAAGTACACTTTGAAGATCAAGACAGAGAGAAGACTACCATTCCTTCACATCACGCTCCACGCTCAAAAGAAGAGAAAGTACATACTGACTTGTAATTGCATGCAGATAGCTGGCAACACCATGCACAAACGAATGGCCTACTGAATAAGGTACCGCGTATTGGTACCATCCCACGGTCGTCGCTATGTTGCTGACAGAACAGGAAGTTTCCGTGAAACGCCGATAGCGGTCGTGCGATATGTGGCGGACCCAATGGAGCAGTCCTGCTGAGCCACACCTCCGGTAGCTCTGCACTTCGAGCGCCCCCCACTGCCGCCGGCAGCGACTCAGCCCACTCCAACTTGGAGCCCCTTCACCACGAGATGCTACGCAAACGTTGCCAGGTCGCGGACCAACACCAATGTTCATGCTTCAACACACAGAAGGTGTTGTTGCAGTCCACACCGATAGCTGAGTGGTCAGTGCGATGGACTGTTATGCCAAGCGGCCTGGGTTCGACTCCCGGCTAGGTCGGAGATTTTTTATCCGCTCAGGGACTGGGTGATGTGTTGTCACTATCATCATCGTCTCTTCCCCACCGACACGCAAGTCGCCGAAGTGGCGTCAACTCAAAAGACTTGCACCAGGCGACAGATCTACCCGACGGGAGGCCCTAGCCGCACGACATTTCCATTTTCTTGTTGCATTGATTGTAATGCTTCTTTGTACATTTGGAGACATACAAGTTACGTAAATCTTCTGTATGTTGTGTTAACTCCCTGGCTAATCGTTACTAATCCTACCCAGTTTTCCTACGACGACACATGTTGCAGCACTCTGTAGCATGTCTCCTACCTTACCGTTGTGTACGAAGTCATACAAAACATCTGGCGACGAGTCATCATCCCTACGTCTGGCTGCCTTCAGGTCTTCAAATTGCTTTCTTCCTGCTCTTTGTTCTTTTTGCTTGGTTTTTACTGTTCCTCATAGCTTTTCGCAAACCCAGCGTCTGCTTTGCTTGTGCTCTTTATGTTATGGGTTCCATGGTTGCTGTTTTTCCACTCCATTTTACTTTCACTTTTTCTTATTAATCTTGCTACTTTTGCTTTTCGCTGTCCGAGTTTCTGCGTTGCTTAATTCAGGATTGCTATTACGCCGCAATCGCCTGCGCCACCTGCAGCTGATCAGATTCTGTTTATTCAGTTTCAGAGCCATCAAATGGCGCAACTGCTTGAAGTGGTGACAGCGCAGATGCCTTCATTCCAAGACACCCGACGGCACGCCACCGCTTGCGTATGTGCACTGAGTTTGACGAAACGAAGGAACGCTGGGTAGAATACCTCACACAGTTCAGTGCGCAGATCGAAACGCATCACATTCCAGGTACTGACAAACGTTCCCCTGTCTTGGCCACTTCGGAAGATGTGGTGTCACCGCCAGACACCACACTTGCTAGGTGGTAGCCTTTAAATCGGCCGCGGTCCATTAGCATACGTCGGACCCGCGTGTCGCCACTGTCAGTGATTGCAGACGGAGCGCCGCCACACGGCAGGTCTCGAGAGACTTCCTAGCACTCGCCCCAGTTGTACAGCTGACTTTGCTAGGAAAGGTTCACTGACAAATACGCTCTCATTTGCCGAGACGATAGTTAGCATAGCCTTCAGCTACGTCATTTGCTACGACCTGGCAAGGCGCCATTACCAGTTTATATTGAGGTTATAACATGTACCGTCAAGAGCGATGTACACCTATTGTGGATTAAAGTTAAGTATTCTACCAGTTACCTCCTGTTTTGCTAGTCTTATTTCTCTGACCTTGTTCCAGAGCTCTCGCCAATCTACGTGAGCTTAAAAGCGTGCATGTCGGCCTCCTCTAGCAACACGGTGTTGGCTCTTCTGCCAACACTTCAGAAGAGACTGTACGTATGTATGCGCCAAATTATTTCCTACGTCTCGTCATTAACTATTAGACTACAAGAACTTGTTGCACATACTTACAGAGCATTATGAGGACAGGGTTCAAGTGGCGGCTGCCGGTTAAAAATTCTTTAGGCTGCATAATCAACAAGGACAGATCTATCGTCAGTGGGTTACTCAACTGCAAGGCCCTATTAAACAGTGTATATTCAAATGTGACTGTGGCAAATATTACAGTGATATAGCGGTTCGCAATGCCATCACGCACAATATAGCTGACTCTTGAATTCTGGTTCGCAATGCCATCACGCACAATGTAGCTGCCTCTTGAATTCGGGGACAGATTCTTAAATCCCCGCTTCCTTCCTTGTTAACAGGTTCTGCGACTATAGAGTACCTAGATTCCTGCGAAAGTGCAGCAGACGGTTTTGATGTAGCGTCTGTCTTTTTCTGTAGATAGACGCAACAAAGAGGCCTCGCAGCCAGCTCGCAAACAGCGGCCCAGCAGGTCGAAAACACGGCGCTCAAGTAAACATGTGTCGTGTCCACCACAAGGTGCCCTCGGTGTTCAAAAAATGGCTCTGACCACTATGGGACTTATTAACATCTGAGGCCACCAAGGTGTCATTTTGTTTCGCACTGATAATAACCAGTCGCGTGTTGTGGTTCCCCAGGCACTCCAGCCTGACGTGCTTCGTTTGTTGCACCCAGGTCGTTTACACCAAGCAGTTGGTATGACTTCATCATTGCACTTGGCACGGTCTGGATTCGCAAATTGCACAGTTGACTTCTCAGTGCGAAGCCTGTGCTGAATATCAGTCAACCTTGCCTCAGCACTTCCTTGAATGACCCAAACTTCAAGCACCTTGTCAACATTTGCGCTTGGGGACGTGGATCTCTACTGGAATGCACGTTGGCTCATCGTCGTTGATGCTTTCAGAAAATTTCAATTCGTGGTTCCTATGCACTGTGCTATAACTCGTTCCTCAATCCAGGTCTTCTGCTGTGAGACACTGTCGAAAGTAATTGTGACTGTCAATGGACATCAATTGGTTGCCGCCAAGTTTGAACTGTTCTGGCATCACCATCGGGCACATCACGAATACACCGTTGCACTCGCAAACCAATGGAGAAGCTTAATGCTTCGTATGAGCATTTAATTAACAGATGAATCAACTTTGTGCCTCCCACACACATGTTCGAGCTCTGTTGTTCTTCTTGTCTGCCTACTGCTCCCAGCCATATGACGGACCACTGCCGGCAGAGTTTTTGCATGGAAGGTGCCACCGTACCGTCCTTCAGTTGCTGCACCTGCCACAGGTGCCACAGTAGCGCCCCTCACTCCATTCCCCCCCCCCCCCCCCCCTCCCTCCCACGGACAGACAAAGTATTACACTAACGATTTGGCCTTTTACAGATCGTATGACAGACGGAGGCTCTGGGGCGAGGCGCCGTTGTACGACGTACTGGACATTCTAAGATTTCCCATGTGAATTGCTTGATCCTGCCTCAGGCGTTTTGCTTTCAGATTCCGTGCGTACCTGGATGCAGGAGCCCTTGCTGCATCCGACTCCCTCAGGCCCTGCGCTATTGGCGACGGTCCTCGATCGGATGGAAGTCAACGTCCTTTCTCAGTCATCGCCATCTCTACGCTCCTTTTCTTGGCGGCTGTCTCACGTGTCGCCTCAGGTCCCTTGACAGTCATCGAGATGGCGGCATCATCGCTTGCTGCTCCGCTTCTGAACGTGGATGCGTGCTCTCTGCCCGGTTTTTCGGCAGGTGTTCCCGGGAGGGATCGAGGCACATAGCAGAGTTCAGGCAGGAGCTCGACATCTGCCTCGTTTTCAGCACCCATCTCCTCATTCTCACCTGCATCCCAGCGACCCCCACCGTCGTCCTTCACTAATCTATGCTGCACGAGTGAAAAAGTTTGTGTGTGTGGAGGGGGGGGGAGTGGGGGGGAAGCGGTAGCACATATCGGTACCATCGCATGGGCGTCGTGAGGATGGTAGTGAAATAGCAAGTTTCTGTGAGGTGCCGATAACCGTCATGTGCTGACCCAGTGGAGCATCCCTGCTGAGCCGCACCTCCAGCAGTTCCGTACTACAGCCCACTCGCTCTGAGAGCCACTTCGCCACGAGTGCAGATAGTGCCTAGTCGTGGAACCGACGCCAGTGTTCATGGTTTAATACAGAGAGATTCATCCTGGTTGATATCAGCAGCTGGACTCTGTTTCTTGTTGTATCGTTTCTAGTGTGTCTTTGTATGTTTGCAGAAGTGAAGTAAATCTTCGGTGTTGCGTTAACTAGTTAGTTAACGATTTCTTCTCCTATCCAGCTTTCCTGCTACTAAAGTTGCCGCACCACTTTGTAACCCACCTCTCCTTCTTGTATACGAACTCGTTCACAAAACTGAAAACACTAGTAAAAAGGGCGCGCACCATTTCAGATCCAGAGCGTCTTACCCATGTGCTGGAGCACCTCAGAACTATGTTCCGAAGAAATGATTACTCAGAATGGCGGATTGAGGGTGCTCCCCGGCCTCCATTACAGCGCAACCTGTGGACACGGCCGATGCCGCGAAGAAAGCTACTGCCACTGCCTTTTTACGGTACGGGAGCGGTATACTGGGAAAAATCGGCCGCATACTGAAAAAGCACCGAGTAAGAACTGTCTCTTGCCGGCCCAATAAAACATGGGTTACTTTCAGGAAACGTCAAAGATCACCTATGTTTGCAGAAGATCGGGGTGTATTAGATTCTGTGTCGATGTGGCACGACATATTTTGGACTAATAGTGTACTACGAGGGTTGTTTTTTAAGTAAGGGCCGTTCGCGCGTATAGTCCCGTAGTTCGCGCGGACGCCGCAACAAACCACCGCGCCTCTTGCCGGCATCTTTCCCGTTCACACTGATGCAAGTTGCAGCTCTGTAGCTTACGTGTACGCATCGCTGTGCTACCTTATAATGTTTACGATTATTGAATCGCTCGCCGCGTGTGAGATACGGTCAGTGATACGTTTTTTGACCGCGAGAAGCCTATCAGCTGCAGAAATTCATCGTCAGTTAACAGAAGTCTATGGCTTGAATGCAATGAGTGAAGGTAAAGTGCGTCAATGGGTTAGAGAGTTTAAAAATGGCCGTCAAAACGTCCATGACGAAGAACGCTCAGGCCGGCCCTCTGTGATCACTGATGATTTGGTGGCTGCAGTCGAAACAAAGATTTGTGAGGACAGAAGATTCACAATTTCCACTGTTTCTTTGGAATTTCCACAAGTTTCAAGATCGATTTTGTACAAAATTGTGTCTGAAAACCTGAAATTTAAGAAACTGTGTTCTCGGTGGGTACCCAGACTCCTCACAGAGAACCACAAAGGGAAGAGATTTGCCAATTCATTGGACTTTTTCATTCGTTACGAGGAAGAAGGGGATCACATGTTGAGTCAAATTGTCACTGGAGATGAAACATGGGTATCCCATATCACTCCCGAAAGCAAGCGACAATCGATGGAATGGCGACACACAACCTCACACGTCAAGGTCAAAGCCAAACAGACGCTGTCAAAGCGCAAGATTATGGCAACTGTGTTCTGGAACCGGCGCGGTGTTTTGCTAGTGGACTTTATGCCACGGGGAACGATAATCAGCTCAGATGCCTACTGTGCAACTCTAAAGAAGCTTCGCAGAGCAATTCAAAACAAAAGGCGCGGCATGCTGACAAAAGGAGTTTTGCTCCTGCACGATAACGCTAGGCCTCACACCTCTCAAAAGACTCGGGATTTGATTGTTTTTTTTGGCTGGGAAGTTTTGGACTATGCACCATACAGCCCCGACCTTGCTCCTAGCGATTTTCACCTTTTCCGGTACCTGAAACACCATCTTGGCGGGCAGCGCTTCAGTGACGACGATGAAGTGAAAGCGGCCGTGAACTCTTGGCTGTCGGAGCAGGCGGCCGAATTCTTTGAAGAGGGAATTAACAACTTAGTTGTACGGTATGACAAGTGCTTAAATAAACAAGGCAACTATGTAGAAAAATAGGTAAAAGTGTGTAGAATCAGAAAATAAAAGTTTTTTTACAAATGTATTTGTATCTTTTTTTAAAAATAAAAACGGCCCTTACTTAAAAAACAACCCTCGTACATCGAAGTTCGTTGCCAAGAAAACCAGCAGCACAGTAGACTAATGTATCCTACGGATTCGGTGGTCGCAGAGCTGCGTCTGTCCTAGACTCGTGTGATGTTATATGGACGTAGCGGGATTTAACCACAAACTTCCAAATCTAGGGCAGAGTTGCCGGAGAGGATATGGAAATATGCATCAGGGAAGATCTCAACAACGGGGACTGCGGCTATAATCCCAGAAAGATTTAGGAGCCACCACTGGGTCCAATTAAGAAGACACTCAGCAAACACACATCGTTCTGGCGGCCAGGGCAGACATAGTTGAGCTGTGCATGGCTCGTGTTCATGTCATTTATTGTTCGTCATCTTCTATTACGGTACTGCCGCCTCGTTTTCTTATTCAATTTACTGGCGTCACTAACTTCCTGCCTTACGAGGTGCATTCAAGTTCTAAGGCCTCCGATTTTTTTTTTTTTTTTTTCTCATTAACTACACACCCGAAATCGATCAAACTGGCGTCACTTCTCGACGTAATCGCCCTGCCGACGTACACATTTTTCACAACGCTGACGCCATGATTCCATGGCAGCGGCGAAGGCTTCTTCAGGAGTCTGTTTTGACCACTGGAAAATCGCTGAGGCACTAGCAGCACGGCTGGTGAATGTGCGGCCACGGAGAGTGTCTTTCATTGTTGGAAAAAGCCAAAAGTCACTAGGAGCCAGGTCAGGTGAGTAGGGAGCATGAGGAATCACTTCAAAGTTGTTATCACGAAGAAACTGTTGCGTAACTTTAGCTCGATGTGCGGGTGCATTGTCTTGGTGAAACAGCACACGCGCAGCGCTTCCCGGACATTTTTGTTGCAGTGCAGGAAGGAATTTGTTCTTCAAAACATTTTCGTAGGGTGCACCTGTTACCGTAGTGCCCTTTGGAACGAAATGGGTAAGGATTACGCCCTCGCTGTCCCAGAACATGGACACCATAATTTTTTCAGCACTAGTGGTTATCCGAAATTTTTTTGGTGGCGGTGAATCTGTGTGCTTCCATTGAGCTGACTGGCGCTTTGTTTCTGGATTGAAAAATGGAATCCACGTCTCATCCATTGTCACAACCGACGAAAGGAAAGTCCCATTCATGCTGTCGTTGCGCGTCAACATTGCTTGGCAACATGCCACACGGGCAGCCATGTGGTCGTCCATCAGCATTCGTGGCACCCACCTGGATGACACTTTTCGCATTTTCAGGTCGTCATGCAGGATTGTGTGCACAGAACCCACAGAAATGCCAACTCTGGAGGCGATCTGTTCAACAGTCATTCGGCGATCCCCCAAAACAATTCACTCCACTTTCTCGATCATGTCGTCAGACCGGCTTGTGCGAGCCCGACGTTGTTTCAGTTTGTTGTCACACGATGTTCTGCCTTCATTAAACTGTCGCACCCACGAACGCACTTTTGACACATCCATAACTCCATCACCACATGTCTCCTTGAACTGTCGATGAATTACAATTGGTTTCACACCACGCAAATTCAGAAAACGAATGTTTGCACACTGTCCAAGTAAGGAAAACGTCGCCATTTTAAGTATTTAAAACAGTTCTCATTCTCGCCGCTGGCGGTAAAATTCCATCTGCCGTACGGTGCTGCCATCTCTGGGACGTACTGACAATGAACGCGGCCTCATTTTAAAACAATGCGCATGTTTCTATCTCTTTCCAGTCCGGAGAAAAAAAATCGGAGGCCTTAGAACGTGAATGCACCTCGTACTTGCCCATGAGTGGCAGCAGCAGCGCGTATCGATAGTGCACTGTCGTACCATCTCTGGAGTGACCGATAGTATTTCCGGGCTGTCGTGTGTCTGGAAGTCGGTTGGAGACGGACCAGCAGTGCAGTCGGGGACGGAGCAGCGTTCGGCGTCGAAGGATCGACGAGGACAGAGCACCAGTAAGGTGCGGACAGCCAGTACTTGCCAACCGCTGGCGATACACATGCATTGTCCCACTGAAGGAGACTGGAGCGGCAACGACCGTTGGTTGGTTGTTCGGTCGGTCTTCCACCAGCCGACGTCTGTTTTGTCCTTCGACCGTTTCCGGCTGGTGGCAGTCGGTCGATTGGCGCAGAGCAGCGGCGGGATCCCCGCCGCGCGGAGCCGCTGGCGGCGTGCGCGGGCGGTTGGAGCTGTGAGGCGCTTCCTGCGACCGTTACGAAGTTCGTCGCCCGACGATCTTAGACGCTAAAGTTGAGTGTTGACTTAACCTACTATCAAGCCTCAACTTCTATCACTTCTCTTCATTTGATCCTGGTTGTTGCTTTCTGCGAGTTTCCTGTGAGCAACAATGTGTGTGAATTGAAGTCAGCTAGAATTGCAGCCGTTTTCTTGGATGGAGTTTGACTTAAGTTAATTCACTGCTTCATTAATGAAGCGGACCAGCGGTATCTTTGTGGCCGTTAACGTTCCGGTTACAAGCCCTGGGCGTGGACGTAATTTTTGGCAGTGTATTTTCCTCGTCATGTTGTTGCTGTCCAGCACGGCGAGTAGTTCGACAGCTGAAGTGCGTTGGTGATTTTGTGCGTTTATTCTGACTTGGCTGGATTGGGCACCAGCATCCAGAACGTTGAGCTATTGACGATTGACGATTGACGATTAAGAGGTTGTCTGTCTGGCTGCCTGCCTCACCTAAACGTACGTTAGTGTTACTTCCCAGGCCGACCCTTGGAACCTTCTGAGCGCCACTCCTTGTGTCTTACATAGTGATTTCCTTTTAGTCTTAGGTGCTCTGTGAGGCCTTCAGCCTAGTTTTAGCTTATTAAAATTGTAATTTTTTTTTTCTCTTTAGGCCTTAAGCTGTGAAACTGTTTTCTCCATGGTGTGTGACCTTCAGCCGAGTTTTAAACTCTCTTAAACTAAAAATTTAAAATCTTGACCTTGCCTTATTCTTTAGTATGAGGCCTTCAGCCAAGTTCGAATGAAGTGTTTTAAGCTAAGGCCGTCAGCCTATTAAATTGAAAGCCCTTCCTCCTAGGCTTTAAGCTGTTAAATTGTTTGGTTGATATAAGGCCTATAGCTGGGTTTCACCCTATTTAGATTTAACACTGAAAATTTTTGTTTTGGCCTTAAGCCATAACAGTGTTCTTGCTTAATGTGTGGCCTTCAGCCTATTTTCATTGAAGTAAATGGTTCAAATGGCTCTGGGCACTATGCGACTAAACTTCTGAGGTCATCAGTCCCCTAGCACTTAGAACTACTTAAACCTAACTAACCTAAGGACATCGCACACATCCATGCCGAAGTCAGGATTCTTACCTGCGACCGTAGCGGTCGCGCAGTTCCGGGTTGGCTCTGAGCACTATGGGACTCAACTGCTGAGGTCATTAGTCCCCTAGAACTTAGAACTAGTTAAACCTAACTAACCTAAGGACATCACAAACATCCATGCCCGAGGCAGGATTCGAACCTGCGACCGTAGCGGTCCTGCGGTTCCAGACTGCAGCGCCTTTAACCGCACGGCCACTTCGGCCGGCTCGCAGTTCCGGACTGTAGCGCCTAGAACCGCTCGGCCACCTCGGCCGGCGCTGAAGTAAAAAAAAAATGTTTTTGAAAGAAGTGAAACTTCCAAAAGAACTCCTGTACCTTAGTTCCTTGCTTATGTTATTGTGTGTTTTAACTAACAAAATTTATACGTTGAGTGTAACTGACAGCAACTTATTTTGGCCCCTTTCCACAAATATAACCTCACCCGCTCTGTCCTGCTAGCCCAGGGATTTCAGTAGTAACTACACCAACCTTGCACTGCTCGATCAACAAATACTCCTGGTGAGACTGAAAAATTATACGATCATGATTTACATGGCGAGAGGCGGGAACACGTAATGTTCCTAGGAAGAGCGAAATCGATTTTGTGGAACAGTTTTATGGTGTGGGGAGGCACAGTCTTGAATCAGGTTAATGACCTGCCCATCTGCTAATACGGTACACTCAGTGGTCAACGTAGTGATGATACTGTATGCCTTCCCCATGCACGTCCCTTCAAGAGTAGTCCATTCCGTCCTGACGTCCTTTTTACTGGCGAAAATGCGCGACCGCATGAAGCAGCGAAAATGGAGTAGCTCTTGGAACGAGAGGATATTCGGAGGATGGACTGGCCTGCCCTCTCCCCCCCCCCTCCCCCTACGCCCCCCGCCTCCACTTAAGTCCCACCGAGAACGTGCGGGATGCGCTGGGAGGACGTACCACAGCACGCCTACACGCACCAACCACCACCAACTGTTGTCAAGTGTACTGATGGAGGAATGGAACGCCGTACCACGAGAACTCCTTACCAGATTTACGGTCAGCAAAGGAGCACGCTGCACTGCATAAACCGCCGTCCGTAGCGATCACACATGTATTGAGAACAATCTACCGCCTTTTGTAACGTCGAGCGGTCCATAACGGGACGCGCTGACTTCAGCGTAACTATTGTCTTTGGTAAAAGTGACATTTCTGTTCGTCTCATTGCGTTTCTCTCCCCAAATACATTCTGTGCTATAATGTAGGAGTTGCATCTATGTATGGTTCACATTTCATTGATCTACGTTACTTCGAAGCGACACACCCTGCGAAAGTTACTTTCGTCCTTAAGTTTTGCACGTAAGGGTACATTAAGAGTTAAAAAGGCTTTAAGGATTGGATGAAATGTAGTGTAGATCAGCTCTCAAAGAACTGTGATCTCTTAGGTTTCCAGCCAATCTGCTGATTTGTTTCCATTTTATGCACATTTCATTTCATATATTGCGTATTTAAAGACCTTCTGCCTGATATTTTAGAAAGTAGACCGTATATGAAACTATTTAACATGTAATAGTACACTAGTAGCGAAATCTGTTTTGAGCAACATAACAAGGGTGATAACAATTATCATGCGCATAAATTAAGGATGTGGTGCCACACAACGTGGCACTACACGAAACTGGCGCTAATAGCATGGGCACATAGGTAACACACACGACACAGATTTGTAAGTCCACGGTATTGGTGATAAGTTGAGAATACCGTCTCCCGAAACACATGTGCTATAAAACGCTACTGTTTGCTGCGCATGTACCCCGACATCAATATGCGATATGATCACCATGCACAAGTACACAGGCCGCACAACGGGTTGGCATGCTCTGGATCAGGTGGTCGAGCAGCTGCTGGGGTATATCCTCCCATTCTTGCACTAGTGCCTACCGGAGCTCCTGAAGTGTCGTAGGGGTTTGAAGACGTGCAGCGATACGTCAACCGAGAGCATCCTAGACGTGCTCAATGGGGTGTAGGTCTGGAGAACAGGCAGGCCACTACATTCGCTTGATATCTTCTGTTTCAAGGTACTCCTCCACGATGGCAGCTCGGTGGGATCGTGCGTTATCATCCATCAGGTGGAAGGTGGGACTCACTGCACCCCTGAAAAGGCGGACATTCTGGTGCAAAATGACCTCCCGATTCACCTGACCTGTTACAGTTCCTCTGTCAAAGACATGTAGGGGTGTACGTGCACCAGTCATAATCCCAGCCCGCACGATCAAACCACGACCGCCATACAGGTCCCTTTCAAGGACATTATGAGGTTGATATCTGGTTCCTGGTTCACGCCAGATGAAAACCCGGCGAGAATCACTGTTCAGACTATACCTGGACTCATCCGTAAACATAACCTGGGACCACTGCTCCAATGACCATGTACCGTGTTCTTGACACCATGCTTTACGGGATCTCCTGTGGCCAGGAGTCAGTGGAATGCACCTTGCAGATTTCCAGGTGAGTAAACCATGTCTATTCAGTCGTCTGTAGACTGTATGTCTGGAGGAACGAACTGCAAATTTTCTTTTACTGTTAAAACAAAGTATAAGATACCAATTATGGTCCATCTTGTTGCTGTTTCATGTGGGAGGGCCTCGAGGGAAACATAGAACCTGTATCACCTGAAGTAGCATATAAAATTATGTTTTCTTACATTACTCGATGAAATACATCATGAGCGATTCGTTGTGTTTCTGTTTCTAGTGTCTAAGTAGTAGTAGTAGTAGTAGTCTTTACATCTTTTAAGTGCTTATTAGGCATAACTCAATGCACTATTTGTGTTACTGTAACTAGACGTAGTTCTGTAGTCTACCTTGTATGTGTATTGTGTGCCTGACTGTTTCCCTCAACCAGTGCCAGGGTGGATGGGAGCCGCGGAACTTAAGCTTCGAGGCTCTCCTCTCCGTATGGCGCAACGTAATGATTGTCTCGTTCCTTATGTTATATCCCTTTACATTATTTAGTTATCACATTTAAAGTGCAGTTTACATGCACGAACCAATCACGTGCTATGTCCACTTTTCCTACATGTACAAAATTACAATGTTAAATGTTACACTCCTTGTGTTCTGAGTCTGTCTCCGAGGTTTTTATTATGTTATGCCATCTTCTGTGTCTTCATCTGTATCAGTGTCTCTGGCTGTTTCTGAGTTTGTGTCCTCCCAAGGATCCTGTGGTCGTGATGCTGTGTGTCTTTTTGTGATCTGCCGTATGGATTTTCTTGTCTGTAGACGTCATGCAGTGTTCTTGAAACCTTATCAGCAATGTGGCCTAGAGCACATCGTCGCGTAACATTTGTTTGACGTAATGCAGAGAAACAATTAATGAACTATATGAAAACAATGTAAACAAGTTACAAACTACGGCGTTCACACACTTTATTCAACATCTAAACGTCACTGCAGGTATGCGGATTTAGGTTATGACATGTTCGGTATGCCTGCTATCATTGGCGATGATGTGGTGCAGACGAGTAGCGAAATTCTGCATGACCCACTGAAGTGTCGGAACATCGATGCTGTCGATGACCTCCCGAATGGCTCTTTTCAGCTCAGCAATAATTTTGGGGTTATTGCTGTAAGCCTTTTCTTTAATAAAGCTCCACAAAGAGGAGTCGCATGTGTTCAGATTAGGAGAATATGGCGGCTAATCGATGCCAGTGGCCCCAGAGCCAGAATGCTGTCCCCAAACTGCTCCTCCAGGACATCAAACAGTCTGCTGCTTGGGTGGGGTCGAGCTCCGTCTTGCACGAACTACATCTTGTCGAAATTATGGACACTATGGGTAATGGAGATTAATTCATTTTCCAAAATCTTCATGTACCGTTCGGTAGTCACCTTGTCTTCAAGCAGTACCGCACAGATTGTTCCGTGACTGGATACTGAACACCACACAGTCACCTCCGGAGGATTAAGCGACCTCTTGATTGCAAAATGCGGATTCTCAGTCCCATCCAAATACAAACAGGCTTCATCGCTGAGCCAATCCGTACAGCGCATACTAATTCCCGTCGTGCACCACGGCCAACCGTGCAGTTTGAACGCCCTAACCCCAACTGTTCAAAAGTTATGACGATTTTATTTCATATGGTTCAATAATTGTCACCCTGAATATTCTTACGTGTGTGAGAGTGTTGCAATGTAATGCCATGTATCCAAGAGACCCAAACTGCCTCAGACGCGCACGTAGCAGTCCAGCTAAGGCCCATGTGGTTCAAATGTGCTTGGTACGGGCGGTGGCCGGTCTAAAAGTGAACCATGGTACGGGCGGTGGCCGGTCTAAAAGTGAACCATGCCGCGGCTTGGATCCGCATACTTCCAGCCGTTGCCGTGTAATGGGGAAGAAGGAGACAAGATGACTCCTTCCAACATCAACATGAATACAGCTAAGGTATACAAAATTATAAGAGGCTCCACGTGTTCCCAAAATCGTAACAGAAATTCTCGTAAGAGGACGGCAATGACCAATGTTGACGCTATACATAAAAGCCTTCACCTCAACTCTAGGATTTTATACTATCGTTTAATGGCGTTTACAACTACCTTCGTCGCATTCTTTTATTGTTATGATTAAACGCCCTTTAGTTTTATGTTGTTCACTGTTCCATTGTTTCGGCCTTGTAGCCATTCACAGGTGTTTGCAATAGATGTTACGTATAACATAATTAAAATATGAGTACGAAGCATAAAGCAACCATTGGTTATTTAGTCGACAGAATTAAAAGAGAACTTACCGACAATAATTCGTTGAGAGGCACGTAAGTGGGTCTGCACAAAGCCTTCCGGATGAAACAGGCTTTATACAAATCATTCTCCATACAGGATCACTATTTGGATATTTACAAAGTCCTCTTCGGACAAGCTGTGATATTAATCTACAACCTTCACAGAAGTCAAATTTCCTCTATAGTATTGAAAGAGCGTTTAGATAAACCGAAGAATGTTCCCCCAGAAGAATTAATATAACGTGCTGACCATCATACACTCCTGGAAATTGAAATAAGAACACCGTGAATTCATTGTCCCAGGAAGGGGAAACTTTATTGACACATTCCTGGGGTCAGATACATCACATGATCACACTGACAGAACCACAGGCACATAGACACAGGCAACAGAGCATGCACAATGTCGGCACTAGTACAGTGTGTATCCACCTTTCGCAGCAATGCAGGCTGCTATTCTCCCATGGAGACGATCGTAGAGATGCTGGATGTAGTCCTGTGGAACGGCTTGCCATGCCATTTCCACCTGGCGCCTCAGTTGGACCAGCGTTCGTGCTGGACGTGCAGACCGCGTGAGACGACGCTTCATCCAGTCCCAAACATGCTCAATGGGGGACAGATCCGGAGATCTTGCTGGCCAGGGTAGTTGACTTACACCTTCTAGAGCACGTTGGGTGGCACGGGATACATGCGGACGTGCATTGTCCTGTTGGAACAGCAAGTTCCCTTGCCGGTCTAGGAATGGTAGAACGATGGGTTCGATGACGGTTTGGATGTACTGTGCACTATTCAGTGTCCGCTCGACGATCACCAGTGGTGTACGGCCAGTGTAGGAGATCGCTCCCCACACCATGATGCCGGGTGTTGGCCCTGTGTGCCTCGGTCGTATGCAGTCCTGATTGTGGCGCCCACCTGCAAGGCGCCAAACACGCATACGACCATCATTGGCACCAAGGCAGAAGCGACTCTCATCGCTGAAGACGACACGTCTCCATTCGTCCCTCCATTCACGCCTGTCGCGACACCACTGGAGGCGGGCTGCACGATGTTGGGGCGTGAGCGGAAGACGGCCTAACGGTGTGCGGGACCGTAGCCCAGCTTCATGGAGACGGTTGCGAATGGTCCTCGCCGATACCCCAGGAGCAACAGTGTCCCTAATTTGCTGGGAAGTGGCGGTGCGGTCCCCTACGGCACTGCGTAGGATCCTACGGTCTTGGCGTGCATCCGTGCGTCGCTGCGGTCCGGTCCCAGGTCGACGGGCACGTGCACCTTCCGCCGACCACTGGCGACAACATCGATGTACTGTGGAGACCTCACGCCCCACGTGTTGAGCAATTCGGCGGTACGTCCACCCGGCCTCCCGCATGCCCACTATACGCCCTCGCTCAAAGTCCGTCAACTGCACATACGGTTCACGTCCACGCTGTCGCGGCATGCTACCAGTGTTAAAGACTGCGATGGAGCTCCGTATGCCACGGCAAACTGGCTGACACTGACGGCGGCGGTGCACAAATGCTGCGCAGCTAGCGCCATTCGACGGCCAACACCGCGGTTCCTGGTGTGTCCGCTGTGCCGTGCGTGTGATCATTGCTTGTACAGCTCTCTCGCAGTGTCCGGAGCAAGTATGGTGGGTCTGACACACCGGTGTCAATGTGTTCTTTTTTCTATTTCCAGGAGTGTAGTTTGTCTACGTTTGGACTGATAACAGTAACCATGTCCCTGATACTTATGAACTATTATTTTAGATACGGAGAAAACTTTCCACTATTGAATGAATGCGCTAGAAACTGAAAACTGCAGAGAAGCACAGGAAAATATGTTTCACCAGAATAAAATGAAATACCGTGGAGAAATATGGAATACTTGGTAAATTAACTGTCTACATAAAACAGCTTCCAGTCTGAAGGAATCTAGAGGAAGCAGGACGCAAAATATTTCGTATTTTCTATCGTTCTACAGCATTTTGCAGGATAGTATCGCCACAGCATTTAAAAATTTTAGGATGAGGAAGTAAAACAGTAACAGAAGCAAAATTTAGACGAAACTTCAGCACAGTAATAAAGCTTCGAGGAGAAATATAACAACGTTAGTCTTCAGAGGCATGATAGTTCTTCTCTTCTAAGATAAGAAAATTTTACCTTCGTTGATTGATTTTGGGCACAATGAAAACAAACAGAATTAAACCGAAAAAAGAAAGAATAATACAAATCTGAAAAACTAATGTCAAACATCATCTTTGTGAGAAATAAACGTCTATGAAGTGGGAGGTTTCTCCTTTCTAGCAGGAAAGATTGCGCTGCAAGACATACTTAAGGAAGACTGTAATACATAAATGCAGACGAAAAAAGCTTTCTTCGACAAAAGACATGTTTTGTTTCCTAACGGTGATACGAAAATGACGGAAAATAAACTAGAACGACTGAGACGTGATGCTACTCGAGACCACTAAAATTTAAATACGAGGCGTGTTCAGAAAGTAAGCTCCGATTGATTGCCAAATTGAAACCACAGTGAACATCAGAAATGTTTTACTTGTAACAATTACCTACACCTTTCAGCTACTTCTCTACGTAGTCGCCGTTCTGACTTAGACTTTTGTCATAGCGTTGTACCAACTTTTCAATAGCCTCATCATAGAAGGCAGCCGCCAGTGCTGTCCGCCAATTCTCCACGCTGGCCTACACCTCGTTGTCTGTGTCAAAATGTTGTCTTCAAAGACAGCGGTTCATGTGACCAGAGATGAAACGCAGGGGGAGACAATTGCGGACTGTATTGTGGGTAATCTCACATTTCCATTTGAAAACGATGCAGGAGCATCTTCATTGCCCCTGCAGAATGCGGCTGAGAATTGTCTTGAAGAAGAAACAGCACGACAGTTATGTGATGTTAGCTGCATAGCTTCAGGCGAAATTTCTCACCAGGCCCTCGTACTTGGCGGCAGACACTATTTTCTAGACATCTTTACGCACTCACTGCGAGCTCAGAAATGAGAAGAGCGACGTGATGCTAACTGGGGTTATACTAGAGACACTACCCAACACATCTGTGCAAAGCTTTATCGGATTTTCATAGTCGTTTCCATTTCGCGACCGATCGGAGCTTACTTTCTGAACGCCCCTCGTATAAGGTTAGAATTCAAATTAAAGAAATGCTAGACGGAAGAAATCGGAAGCAGGAGCTAGTGTGACATATGCTGTTGAATCCAGGGATAGTAAAATGTGAAAAAAAAACTTATATCCACAATATTATATATGGAAGCTACACGGAGATGGGATTAAACCAGGAAAAAGGCTAACAAGATGAGAACGGCATTGACTATACGCTATGAAACACATCTACGTTCAGCAGGTACATTACGCGCAAAACATTTTCAGCTCTGCACAGACATGCATGGCCTGCCTCAATCAACTTGGTGTGACTCCGATAAAATGGTGCAATCTTCGAAGTACATCCACTGAGGTAATGGCAGGTCTGAACGGAGCTGCATATATGAAGCGGCGACCTAGATCGACGGCCTAGATCGACGACCTAGATACACTGTTTAGATAACCGTGCAATGTCAAGAGGCGCCGGACTCAGAAATACATCGCTTCCTTTGTTAACAAACTTAATGCAAAAATACTGGCTCTGTGGCTCAACTGTTACACAAACTTGGTTTGCTTTTTCTAGAAGAAATCAGTAATTTCAATGGAAAGGATATTAAAGGAAGAAACATAACTACGCAGTTAGGTAATTCGAAGACTCCGTTCGAGTAGCAGTACCTTTATGTTTGAATGCCCTGTATGACCTATATATATTTTATGGATACATTTTTGGACTTACTATATGTTTACTTCAGCTTTATGTTTTATGCATCTATAAAACAGATTCAAACGACTGATTACTTTACAAGTGAGTTAATGTGGAAAATATTTGACATTAAGCATGGGAAACCTTTATGGTCGAAGACACAAAACTCTCAGTATGTTTGCTTACTTAGTTTCGGATTATTCACCCATAGAGTAATGAACATTGAAAATGTAGTTAAGGATAAACGTTTTTCCTTTCGTTATTTTATGATTGGTGTCAGCGAGAAAAACTTTCGAAACTGTTTAAAATTATGTGTAGTTTGTTGGAAGTCGCTAAGTGTTCTCATTATCAAGTACTGGCTGAAGACAGTTTGGATAATTTTCGCACTGCTATTTACCTCAAGGCACAGTTTCTGATACTGTTAAACCTTTAACGTGAGATTTATTGTGCAGATTATCACAGCATTTTAAGTTTTTGAATTCGGTTAATAATTATATGAAATACTGAAAATCAATTTTTCATTGCGCCTAGAAGCCGGTAGATGGCAACTTGCAACTGGGATAGGATTCCATGAAACGCTCTTTCTTAAGTGGTGATGTATAATGGTTGTACATCTACATCTACATATATACTCCTCTAGCCACCAAGTGTTGTGTGGCGGAGGGCACAATTCGCGCCAAAATCATATTCCCCCCCCCCCCCCCCCCTCTCTCTCTGTTCCACTCCCGGATCACGGGAGGGAAAAACGACTGTCTGAACGCCTCAGTACGAGCTCTAATTTCCCTTATCTTTGAATGGTGATCATAGCGCTATTTGAAAGTTTGTGGTAATAATATATGCTCTACATCCTCGGTGAAGATCGGATTTCGCAATTTAGTGAGCATCCCCTTCCGTTTAGCGCTTCGTCTATCTGCAAGTGTGTCCCACTTGAAACTTTCTATGAGATTTGTAACGCTCTCACGTTGGCTAAATGTACTAGTCACGAATCTTGCAGCTCTCCTTCGGACCTTCTCAATCTCTTGAATCTGACCCAACTGGTAAGGGTCCCATACAGACGAACAGTACTCTAAGACTGGACGAACTAACATATTGTAAGCTATTTCCTTTGTTGAAGGACTTCATCGCTTCAGGATTCTCCCAATAAACCGCAATCTAGGGGTTGCCTTACCCGTTATTTGTGTAATCCGATGGTTCCATTTGAGATCATTTCCAATAGTCACACCCATATACTTGACGGATGCTACTGCTTCCAAAGACCGGGCATTAATTTTGTACACATGCATTAATGGGAATTTTCGCCTTGTTATATGCAGTGGGTTACACTTACTAATATTGAGAGATAACTGCCAGTCATTACACCACGCATTTATTTTCTGCAAATCCTCACTGATTTGTTCACAACTTTCGTGTGATACTACTTTCCTGTGGACTACAGCATCATCGGCAAACAGTCTAACACCGCTGTCAGTACCATCAACCAGATCGTTTATGTAAATCGTAAAAAGCACGGACCTATTACGCTGCCCTGAGGCACACCTGAAATGACGCTTGATTCTGTTGAAGTCACCCCGTTCAGAACGACATACTGCTCCCAGTCTGTTAGAAAACTCTCTATCCAACCACATATGTCATCGGATAGACCGTAAACGCGCACTTTTTTGAGCAAGCGCCAGTGCGGAACTGAGTCGAATGGCTTTCAAAAGTCGAGAAATATGGCATCAACCTGGAAGCCGGTATCTAGTGCCTGTTGTATATCATGCAGAAAGAGGGCCAGCTGTGTCTAGCACTGTTTCCTAAAACTGTGCTGGTTTCTGGAGATGTGCTTCTCGGAGTGTAGAAAGGTCATTATGTCTGAACGCAAAATATGTTCCATGATTCTACGTGAGAGCATCCGTTGTTTAGTGCCGCGTAGCGCAAGAAAGTTGCTTACATCTGAAATGGGCACAAGATTCGATTCAGTTATTCATTGCCAGTGGGTAAACCTTTTTACTACCGCCATGTCGGTTCTCAGCAGTCGGTTAAGGCAAGTCGGAATAGAAACGGTGCTTTCTTAACACAAATGTTTTAATGTGCCAGTACCTCGAAGCATTATATTTCCCTATTACGGAAGATACATGAGAACTACCACATACATGACTGTAGATTTAGAATTGAACCTCCCAAAAAAAGGGTGCATTCCTACAAATCTGCGAACATTTGTGGGCCTAAATTCAAGGAGAGGAAGATGAGCCTTGGGAAACAAAGAAAACAGCTTTACTGTGAAATAAAAAAGCTAGAAATCCTCGTAGCTGCAGTTCTACTGATACGTAAACTTCGTAAAGGAAGTCATGTCGCCTTATGACTATAAAATTATATATTTGTACAACATACTACGGTAATTTCGGTCATGTGACCATTATCAAGAAGAAATACTGCAAAACGCAAAAAAATATAGCGTATACATAGAATGGTTCTCACGTCAAGTCATGCATGTGGTTGATATATAATGAAATTAAATGCTAAAAACAGTAAGATATTGCCTACATTATCCTTCAGCACATGTCAAAACCTAAAAATCTTCTGACATACATGTATGATATCGTCCCCGCCGTAGGCTGGCTCTTAAACGGTAAGAATGCCTTTAGACTGAAAGACAGCAAAGTTTTGTAGCTCATGAAAATGGTATAAGAAGTGGGATGTAACACAGCATGCATGTTTATTTCGGCTTGTTTTGTTTCACCTATATTTACGTTAGTTTTATTGGTTCAATCTACGTATAAGCAATGTTGTAATGTACGGTCTGTGTGAGTGCTTGTCCAGAGCATCTGTTACAGTGTATGCTACTGTAGTCTTTCAGAGCTGGTAATTTAACGTTCTGCAACGCTACACTTTGGTAAATAAATTCCCTATTCAATTCATTACATCATTAAACTGTACAACAATACAGAACAACGAATCTTTGTCAACTAATTTTGAACTGGTATTAAGTTTCTCTGATATGAGCTGCTTGCTTTCGAAGAACAGTGCTCTGACAATAGCAAAAGATACGACTTGTGCACGTGTTTTCACGCGCTCTACTTGTTTTGGTAAGCATACAACATACACGAGTAGTGATTTCATGAGATTCAAGTAAAAGATGCTAATAACTGCAAAAGTATGTACAATTTCCACCATTTCCTCGGTGTACACAGTCTATCTGTCGTTCATTGTTACAATTTAAGACCCAACTCACGGATGTGGAGATGAGATGAATATATGAGATTTTCACTCTGCAGCGGAGTGTGCGCTGATATGAAACTTCCTGGCAGATTAAAACTGTGTGCTGGACCGAGACTCAAACTCGGGACCTTCGCCTATCGCGGCAAGTGCTCTACCAAAGGTCGCGAGTTCGAGTCTCGGTCCGGCACACAGTTTTAATCTGCCAGAAAGTTTCAGATGAATATATGTCTCATGATTTTTAGGTTTTGGCATGTGCTAAAGGAAAATGTAAGTAATGTATTATTATTTTTAGCATTCTATTTTATTACGTGAGTATTATATGCATAGCATGATGCATCATTCAATGTGTACGGTAATTTTTTCATTTTTTATTTCCTATTTTTGCATTTAATAACAGCCAAAACTGCAATGCTGAATTGCACAAATTAATAATTTTACACTCAAAAGATTCCCTCCCAGGGTTTTCTTTGCCCATTTCTTCCACTTATCACAATGTTGGGTGGTTTGTACTCGTGTTCGTAATATACGTCTAGAGCTCAAACTGATAAGAATAGAGAAGGTCTTTAGGGTCTGGGTCAGCACAACTCTTATAGTATTCTGCAATAAAGTAAGAACGTAATTTTGTTGCTTTCCAGTCGGTGTACCTTCGGGCCACAAGTTGCAGATAGTTGGCGTCCGACGCTGTTGACACTTTAGCGGACACTATGGGGCCGACCTCCCACGTTTTGCGCCTCACAACAGAAGCTGAATGTTCGAATGGCGTCGCTACGGAAGGCCAAGTCGGCAGCGCACACTCGTGCTGACTCCCCTTTTGACGGGTGGAAGAATATACAAAACCCACTTTACCTATTGTACTTACACGGTATCGAAATGTTTAGTGCCAAGTGTGCATTGTTGAGCCACTTTTTGAACTGACATATTCGAAAATAAAAAGGAACCCGTTGTGAAACAATGTGAACTTATATCTTATTCTCAATGGTAGACAGTTTCTGAAGCAGGTGAATAAATACAGTGTACGTACGGTGTTTGACGATTAATACCCTAAATGCTTTACGAGGTGACGATGCAGACAAGCTCGAACAAAAATACGTATAATACCGGTGCAAATTTTATTGGTTGCAGAGATACAGCTGGTTACAGAGACGAATTTTTATTAAGCTCCAGTTGCTTTGCGTTTATTTATCGATTAGCACTTTTATTTTGAAGTTAAAGTTTTGGAGGCTGTGCTTCACTTTATACAACCTAATCTTATTGCAAACCTTTAAGCAAGCTGCATCCATTCACAAATGCTTAGGATTCTCACATGATATTTATCTATTAATTCCGTGATGGAAATGCCGGTGCTGCTTGTCGAGAGTAAGGTATACAATTTCTTAATCGCAGTAGTGTCAGGTCAAAGACTTTTTACTCGTGTTTCCACTACTCTGTGAGACGCGCACTGGAAATGAGCGTTTGGCGTCATTGGCCGGGGCAGGTCCGGCCGCCTTGGTGCAGGTCTTATTACATTCGACGCCACATTGGACGACCTGTGCGCCGAATTGGGATGAAATGATGATGAACACAGCACAACACCCAGTCTCTGAGCGAAGAAAATCCCCGACCTAGACGGGAATCGAACCCGGGCCCCTTAGGACGGCAGTCCGTCACGTTCATCCTTTTTTTTTTTTTTTTTTTTTTTTTTTTTTTTTGTCGTTGCGGCCGTCACTTGACATTTGTTCAAGTTCGTTGTTGACCTTTTCACTCAGTTTTTATTAATACAGAGGCCAACCAGGTCTCTGAAGGAACACGCTGAGCTACCGTGCCGGCAGCCATTCAGCTATTGGGGCGGACAGTAGGCGCAGCGCCCAGAAGTAACGTCCCATCCGAACATGCAAATGAACAGTGTGCGCATGAAGTAGTTCATAAATACAACAATACGCTGGACATTACTTGTGCACGGCCCTTATAGTTTAGAGCGGATTAGAATTTTGTCGTTGACTAGTTGCAAGTCACCGAGCAATCACACTAATACTCTCTCCTCATTACGTCACTTTCTCTCGAGACGGCATCAGTAACACTCTTACTCACGTCGGTGGTCCCATGAAAGCTCACGTGCCGCCTTTGTAGAGACACATAATAAGGAAGACTTGTGTGATGGCGTTATTGGAAGAAGTTCAAATGGCTATAAGAATGGATATGGTCTTCCGACACGAAGGGAATTTTTGTCTGTGAGGATGGTTGAAAGGCGAAGTCTACAAAGAAAAAGTAAACACAAGACACAAACTGATATCCCGGATTATGAATATTGCTTCTGTCCCAAAAACACGCCTACGAGATATCAGAAGAGCTACACATGGTGCTGTCAAGTGAATTTGAAAGTGCACTGAATTCGAAGGCGCTGCAGCCATCGACTGTGCGGCTGGTCCCGGCGGAGGTTCGAGTCCTCCCTCGGGCATGGGTGTGTGTGCTTGTCCTTAGGATAATTTAGGTTAAGTAGTGTGTATGCTTAGGGACTGATGACCTTAGCAGTTAAGTCCCATAAGCTTTCACACACATTTGACTTTTTTTTTTTAATTCGAAGGTGGAATTTATGAAAATCGGCTTTGAATTCACCTTGATTAACGCTTTTGAGATTGATCGAACAGTCCCCGGGTGTACTGCCGGTCCATAGTGTCCAACGGGCACAATATTTTGGCGATCAGACATGTTGCCATCGTCAGGTGCGCTGACGAACTCTCCGCGGCCGTGCGTCGGCGGTCGCTGAGAGGCTTGCGTCGGCGTCTGTGGTGGCGTCGGTGTAATTGCCTCGTCTGCCCTAGTCGCTCGTTCGTTTTCTTTGCTGAGCCTCTTTTTAATTGGACTGAGTGTCGGTTCCCGTGATTTTCTGAGGTCATAGCCGCAATCTTTGTTGATGAGTCCGTCCCTGGTATGAATTCCGATAGCCTCTCTAACGACGCCCTCCCAGTATTTAGATGTCTGTGCCAAGACCCTGGTATGGTTGTAGCCCATTTCGTGATTTTCGGACAAACAGTGCTCTGCGACTGCCGACTTGCTGGGGTACATAAGTCGAGTGTGCCTCTGATGCTCTCGGCAACGATCTTCGATGGTGCGCACTGTCTGTCCAATGTAAGTCTTCCCACACTTACAGGGAATCTGGTATATGCCGGCCTTCCGCAAACCGAGATAGTCTTTAACACTTCACAATAATGCTCGTGTTTTATTAGGCGGGCAAAAGAGCTTTTGAGATAGTTTGCGTTTCATTGTAACAGCTGCATCTCTGTAATAATAAATCTTGGACATATGTCATACCGAAAGTTTTACTCGAATTCGGGTATAGTAGCAACACGTAAGAAACTTACTATTCCTCCTTAAACATCCTGTACATTGAGGTGGCAGACGACGGTAGTGTCGCGTATTCAACGTATATCTACATCTACATCTAAATTTATACTCCGCAAGCCACCCAACGGTGTGTGGCGGAGGGCACTTTACGTGCCACTGTCATTACCTCCCTTTTCTGTTCCAGTCGCGTATGGTTCGCGGGAAGAACGACTGTCTGAAAGCCTCCGTGCGCGCTCGAATCTCTCTAATTTTACATTCGTGATCTCCTCGGGAGGTATAAGTAGGGTGAAGCAATATATTCGGTACCTCATCCAGAAACGCACCCTCTCGAAACCTGGCGAGCAAGCTACACCGCGATGTAGAGCGCCTCTCTTGCAGACTCGGCCACTTGAGTTTGCTAAACATTTCCGTAACGCTATCACGATTACCAAATAACCCTGTGACGAAACGCGCCACTCTTCTTTTGATCTTCTCTATCTCCTCCGTCAACCCGATCTGGTACGGATCCCACACTGATGAGCAATACTCAAGTATAGGTCGAACGAGTGTTTTGTAAGCCACCTCCTTTGTTGATGGACTACATTTTCTAAGGACTCTCCCAACGAATCTCAACCTGGTACCCGCCTTACCAACAATTAATTTAATATGATCACTCCACTTCAAATCGTTCCGCACGCATACTCCCAGATATTTTACAGAAGTAACTGCTACCAGTGTTTGTTCCGCTATCATATAATCATACAATAAAGGATCCTTCTTGCTATGTATTCGCAATATATTACATTTGTCTATGTTAAGGGTCAGTTGCCACTCACTGCACCAAGTGCCTATCCGCTGCAGATCTTCCTGCATTTCGCTGCAAATTTCTAATGCTGCAACTTCTCTACATACTACAGCATCATCCGCGAAAAGCCGCATGGAACTTCCGACACTTTCTACTAGGTCATTTATATATATTGTGAAAAGCAATGGTCCCATAGCACTCCCGTGTGGCACGCCAGAGGTTACTTTAACGTCTGTAGACGTCTCTCCATTGATAACAACATGCTGTGTTCTGTTTGCTAAAAACTCTTCAATCCAGCCACACAGCTGGTCTGATAATCCGTAGGCTCTTACTTTGTTTATCAGGCGACAGTGCGGAACTGTATCGAACGCCTTCCGGAAGTCAAGGAAATAGCATCTACCTGGGAGCCTGTATCTAATATTTTCTGGGTCTAATGAACAAATAAAGTGAGTTGGGTTTCACACAATCGCTGTTTCCGGAATCCATGTTGGTTCCTACAGAGTAGATTCTGGGTTTCCAGAAACGACATGATACGCGAGCAAAAAACATGTTCTAAAATTCTACAACAGATCGACGTCAGAGATATAGGTCTATAGTTTTGCGCATCTGCTCGACGACCCTTCTTGAAGACTGGGACTACCTGTGCTCTTTTCCAATCATTTGGAACCTTCCGTTCCTCTAGAGAGCAGTGCCTTGGCGGAGATGTCATTTGTACTCGAGTGATTCGTATGAAAAGGTTTCCGACGTGATTAAGATCGCACGACGAATTAACAGACTTTGAACGTGGACTGGTGGTTGGAGCTACACTCGTAGGGCGTTCCATTTCGGAAATCGTTAGCAAATTCAGTATTCCCGATCCACAGTGTCAAAAGTATGCCAAGAATATCACTTTTCAGTCATTATCTCTCACCACGGACAACTCAACGGCCGACAGCCTTCTGTTAACTACAGAGAGCAGTAGCATGTGCGTAGAGTTGTCAACGCTTATAGACGAGTGAGATAACCACACAGATCAATGTGGGATGTATGACGAACGTTAATGCGCTATGACAGCAGACGACTGACGCTAGTGCCTTTGCCAATCGTACGACATCACCTTCAGCGTCTCTCTTGGTCTCGTGACCATATCGGCTGGACCCTAGACGACTGGAAAACCGTGGCCTGGTCAGATAAATCCCAGTTTCAACCTTTAAGAGCGGATGGTAGGTATGGCACTGTTCAAGCTGGAGGCGGCTCCATAATGGTGTGTTCCACTGGATGTTTGGCCACTAGGAGACCACTTACACCCATTCACGCACTTCATGGTCTGAAACAATGGTGGAATTTTTATGTACGACAAGGCGCCATGTCACTGGGTGACAGTTCTTCTTGATTGGTTTGAAGAACATTCTGGACAGTTCGAGCGAATGTTTTGGCCCTCGAGATAGCCAGACATGAATCCCATCGACCATTCATGGAAAACATTCGATTAGATTCGATTAGTACTTGTTCCATAGATGAATACGACACTTCTTAATGATGTGGAACGTGTCAGGTTAATAAAAGGTGGCTTTACAAGATATTACATGACACTTAATGTTTTTATTTTTTTAATTTTTTTATTTTAATTTTTTCCCCTTTTTGTGAGGGTTGGGGAAATTACCCACTTACTATATCCAAAAATTCACCTAATGAGTAGAAGGAGTTGCCATTAAGAAATTCTTTTAATATCCTTTTAAATGCTATATGGCTATCTGTCAGACTTTTGATGCTATTAGGTAAGTGACCAAAGACTTTTGTGGCAGCATAATTTACCCCCTTCTGAGCCAAAGTTAGATTTAACCTTGAGTAGTGAAGATCATCCTTTCTCCCTAGTGTTGTAGCCATATACACTGCTATTACTTTTGAATTCATTTGGATTGTTAATAACAAATTTCATAAGTGAATATATATATATATATATATATATATATATATATATATATATATATATATATATAGTGAGGCCAGAGTGAAGATCTCTAGCTCTTTAAATAAGTGTCTGCAGGATGATGTTGGATGAGCTCCAGCAATTATTCTGATGACACGCTTTTGTGCAATGAACAATCTTTTACTCAATAATGTGTTACCCCAGAATATGATGCCATACGAAAGCAGAGAATGAAAATAGGCGTGGTAAGCTAATTTACTGAGATGTATATCGCCAAAATTTGCAATGACCCTAATAGCATAAGTAGCTGAACTCAAACGTTTCAGCAGATCTTCAGTATGTTTTTTCCAGTTCAACCCCTCATCAATGCATACACTTAGAAATTTTGAATATTCTACCTTAGCTACCGATTTCTGATCGAAGTCTATATTTATTAATGGTGTCATTCCATTTACTGTGTGGAACTGTATGTACTGTGTTTTGTCAAAGTTTAATGAGAGCACATTTGCAGAGAACAACTTAATGATTTTCTCTAAAACATCGTTTACAATTTCAACAGTTAATTCTTGTCTGTTGGGTGTGATAGCTATACTTATATCATCGGCAAAAAGTACCAGCTTTGCATCTTCGTGAATATAAAATGGCAAGTCATTAATATATATTAAGAACAGCAGAGGACCCAAGACCGAACCTTGCAGCACCACATTCTTGATTGTGCCCCAGTTTGAGTAATCACCACTTTTTTGCATATTATGTGAACATCTCATTTCAACTTTCTGCACTCTTCCAGTTAGGTGTGATTTAAATCATTTGAGCGCTGCCCCATTCATACCACAGTACTTGAGCTTATCTAGAAGTATTCCATGATTTACACAATCAAAAGCCTTTGAGAGATCACAAAAAATCCCAACGGATGACTTCCGGTTACTCAGAGCATTTAATAAAAAAATGGTTCAAATGGCTCTGAGCACTATAGGACTTAACATCTGAGTTCATCAGTCCCCTAGAACTTAGAACTATTTCAACCTAACTAACCTAAGGACATCACAGACATCCATGACCGAGGCAGGATTCGAACCTGCGACCGTAACAGTCGCGCGGTTCCAGACTGAAGCGCCTAGAACCGGTCGGCCACCATGTCCGGCATTTAATATTTCATTAGTGAAAGTATATATAGCATTTTCCGTTGAAAAACCTTTCTAGAAACCAGTTATCAGTTGGTACACAAAATTCTGCACCGGCAACACTTTCGCAGTTATGGACGGGTATAGAGACAGCATGGCTCAATATTTCTGCAGGGGAATTCCGACGACTTGTGGAGTACACGCCACGTTGAGCTGCTGTATTATGTCAGGCAAAAGGACGTCCCACACGATATTAGCCGCATGGGGTAGCCGGGTGGTCTAGGACGCCGTGTCACGGTCCGCGCGGCTCGCCCCGTCGAAGGTTCGAGTCGTTTGTGTGTCGCAGTTAGCGTAAATTAGTTTAAGGGAGGTTAAGTAGTGTGTAAGCTTAGGGACCGACGACCTCAGCAGTTTGGTCCCATAAGCCGTCACGAAAAATTTCCAAATTTCCAACACGATACTAGGAGGTATGCCACGACTTCTGCCGCCCCAGTGTTCGTTATTATACAAATTTCGCCTATGTTTATTAAGAGCAATGTTTAGTGGCTAAGTTTGTGACAGTAAATGTGTGGTTCTTTTGTAAAGCGGTTCTCCTATATAAAGCACTACAATCACTTGGTAGCACCACAGAACACAACTCGTATTCCTAGTCTTACCTGACGCTACTATCAAAACGATGAGCGCGAGAGAATGGGAGTGGTAGCGCTTTAGTGTTGTAAGTCGGCTGCTTCTGTGTTGGCAGAGCTATGTAGCGCTTTGCATTGGATCTCTGACTGCGCTTTCATTGTAAGAGACTCTTTGGCTGGTTGGACTCGTTGAAAGTTAGTCGCCAGCAGTGATGGAAGTACTGTTGGGCAGTTAAGAGGTGAACAGCCAGCAGGGACGGATGTTAAATGTGAAAAGTTAGCACTGATGGAGAGTAGAGGTCTGAACTGTTAGCGTAGGTTAACGATCTGTACATGTTCGACTTGGAGATTGAATATAATTCATAACTGTATACCTTTGTACTAGATGTCAATGACGACTTATAGTCGTGTCTGAACTGGATGTCACATTATTAAGGCAAAAAAATACATCATTTTGTTTGCAACAAAATCTTTCCTTTGCTAACCACATGCCTACTAGCAGTTAGTGGCTTTAGTAGTTAGAATCTTTTATTTAGCTGGTACTACTGACGCTCGCTGTATTGCAGTAGTTCGCGTAATGAAGTTTTTTGTGAGTGCTTAATGAAATGTATAGGTTACTGTTAGGAATTCTTTTTAGTCTGGGCCATTCTCTTAAATTAATTATTTGAAGTCAGGTTGCAATTTTTTTGAGCAATCAGATTGCGTTCCGCTAGAATATTGTGGGTCAGTGTTGACATGATAAAAAAAGGTAAAGAGAAAATAGGTTCCCTTGCATTCAATTTCAATCAGCAGTTTAAGTAAAATATTATAGTAAAGAAGTTTCAGTGTACGTAGAATAGTGTTCAAACGTTGATAACCGCAAATAATCAGGTCAAAGGCTTCTCTGCGGCTTCCTCAGAATAAAGCTTCTTCTATTAGCCAATCAGATACCAACATGGCATACTGTCGCTCGAACTGTTCACACAGCTGTACAGTAACTTTTGTCACTCATTATCTCTTTGATATGAAATCCGGTTGAAAGAACAACACAAACCGAGAAACAAGTGAAGTATTATACTTGTCAGGACATGTTTCAGGTGACACATCGCGTCTGTATTCGTAACAGCGTCGGCGGTAGTGCTGCTTTAAAATTGCCGATTAAAAGGGTCCTGTTACCTTGCACCTACATACAGCAGAGCGCTCGTTATTAAATCTACACTCACACACCAAACATTGTTGCCACTGACCACCGCGAGATCGAATGCCACCTGGTGGCGTTACGGACGCCAGATAATTCAAGGAAAGTGTATAAGCAGAGCACAGGCGAAAGCAAAGAGCCGGGCCGCCAATGTGAAAAACCATTGACATAAGCGACTTTGCCTACAGGTAGATTGTTTTGGCAGTGTCCGTCACTGAGCGTCTAGGAAGCAACAGCGGCTTATCTAGTAAAAACTATGATAGGTGTGGTAAGGACAGCCAAATCACAATTAGGCAAAATAACAGACCAATATCCCTAACTTATGTTTGCTGCATAATCCTTGAACATATTCTCAGTTCGAGACTGAGCATCTCTCGAACTCAGCTTGCCCTTTTCTCACATGATATACCGAGACTATAGATGAAGGGCAACAAGCATATTTCATATTTCTAGATTTCCGGAAACCATTTGACACGCTGCCCCACTGCAGGAGCCGGCCGCGTTGGCCGAGCGGTTCTAGGCGCTTCAGTCCGAAATCGCGCTGCTACGGTCGCAAGTTCGAATCCTGCCTCAGGCATGGACGTGTGTGATGTCCTTAGGTTAGTTACGTTTAAGTAGCTCGACGTCTAGGGGACTAATGACCTCAGATGTTAAGTCCCATAGTAAAGCACTCCGTCTTCCGGCCAGAATTGGCCCATCGGGACCATCCGACCGCCGTGTCATCCTCAGCTGAGGATGCGGATAGGAGGGGCGTGTGGTCAGCACACCGCTCTCCCGGTCGTTATGATGGTTTTCTTTGTCCAGAGCCGCTACTATTCGGTCGAGTAGCTCCTCATTTGGCATCACGAGGCTGAGTGCACCCCCAAAAATGGCAACAGAGCATGGCGGCTGGATGGTCACCCATCCAAGCGCCGGCCACGTCCGACAGTGCTTAACTTCGATTATCTCACGGGAACCGGTTTATCCACTGCGGCAAGGCCGTTTCCCCTTACTTACTGCCATTTGAACCCACTGCAGGCTGGTAAGGAAGGTACGAGCATATGGAATAAGTCCACAGATATGTGAGTGGCTCGAAGACTTCCTAAATAATATAAACCAGTATGTTGTCCTCGACGGTATATCAATTTTTGTATTTTAATTTACTAGTATGCAGAGATTTGTATATTCTCGATCTCCACGTATTAGAATCCATGGATTATTTTCGTTCGTCTTTCACTATGAAACAAACGATCCACAACTGATGTCCATTCTGTAGCTACATCCTCTCTTGTCACGATCCATGTAAGCACGCCATTTTTGTTGCTCTGTGTCATTTTGGAATAATAAGAATCGTATTCAGTCTGAAAATTTTGTTGCTTCATTGTGAAAGTACCTTCATTGTTTCCAATCAGTCATTTGTAAAGACCTGTTTGTATGTTTCAGCAGCTTAATTACGCAGGGAAGCGTAAATTTGGTGATGTTTCGAATACGCGCCATCAGCGCGGTATCAGATGCATATTCGCATCCTTTTTCCTAGAAGATGCAGTCTAAATGTTTTGTTATTCGGAGTCCGACTATTTTTGCTGTGCCCTGCGATATATTACATCGCATTACGGTACATTTTAAAATGGTCAAACATCACGCAGCTTATCATTCTCCCAGAGTGATCTCAGCACCAGGTCTCTTCACAAAGGGAAGGACGGTTGTAACATGCACAGAGTCGGCTACAGTCGCATCATTTTCAAGTCATATCTACGCTCAAAACAAAATAGAATGATTTTCACTTCCGCTGCAACCCTTGTGATCTTCCCCACCTCAGAAAAATAGAACTCTGAGGCACAATTTACCTTTCCATTTCTAAATTGACTACAAATTACATTTCGTTTAGGAGGTGGGTGCATTGACTTTCGATCTCTGCTATGACTACAGAAATAACATTTCTTCTTTTTTGGTGGAATTATTACAGGCGCCAGTTACGTGCCAACAAGACAAAGGCCCGTAATTTAGGGCCATTGTGTGACTTGTGCACATGTATTTCGTACGACACAACTACACAAACCAGCCAAGGACCTGTCGAATCCATAACACGTAGAACCGCTGCTTCATTGTCTTCCACAGATGGAACAGCTTACCATTAGTCAGGTGGTCATAATGGTCGCTTATAAGCGTGTTTCGGCATTTAAGGAAAGTATGTACATCAGTTTGTAAAATTACCCATACAATATTACGTACAAGCATAATAGTTGTAAAACATACTTTACCACGTGGCGCTGCAACTATCCCAAAGAATGATGGATTGGAACGACTTTACACGGTGCAGTCTCCAAAGATGAACTCGTCTAACGTATGAATACTGAAGAATGGGATACAATCAGTTGGCTTCGACAAATGACGTCACAAGTTATCACAGATGATTCACTGCAAAGACAGACCAATGTTGACAAACCAAGGAATGGAGTAGAGAGAAAAGAGATTGTGGGCATATACCACTTATATCCATATCTCGAATGTAATGTTACATATTTCGCTTTTTTCGCAGCGGAAAATCCTTGTAAAGTCCTAGTATACTACTCTTCAGTTGATTTATATAGGTCAGCTGAAGGATAGGGTAATACACTCCTGGAAATGGAAAAAAGAACACATTGACACTGGTGTGTCAGACCCACCATACTTGCTCCGGACACTGCGAGAGGGCTGTACAAGCAATGATCACACGCACGGCACAGCGGACACACCAGGAACCGCGGTGTTCGCTGTCGAATGGCGCTAGCTGCGCAGCATTTGTGCACCGCCGCCGTCAGTGTCAGCCAGTTTGCCGTGGCATACGGAGCTCCATCGCAGTCTTTAACACTGGTAGCATGCCGCGACAGCGTGGACGTGAACCGTATGTGCAGTTGACGGACTTTGAGCGAGGGCGTATAGTGGGCATGCGGGAGGCCGGGTGGACGTACCGCCGAATTGTTCAACACGTGGGGCGTGAGGTCTCCACAGTACATCGATGTTGTCGCCAGTGGTCGACGGAAGGTGCACGTGCCCGTCGACCTGGGACCGGACCGCAGCGACGCACGGATGCACGCCAAGACCGTAGGATCCTACGCAGTGCCGTAGGGGACCGCACCGCCACTTCCCAGCAAATTAGGGACACTGTTGCTCCTGGGGTATCGGCGAGGACCATTCGCAACCGTCTCCATGAAGCTGGGCTACGGTCCCGCACACCGTTAGGCCGTCTTCCGCTCACGCCCCAACATCGTGCAGCCCGCCTCCAGTGGTGTCGCGACAGGCGTGAATGGAGGGACGAATGGAGACGTGTCGTCTTCAGCGATGAGAGTCGCTTCTGCCTTGGTGCCAATGATGGTCGTATGCGTGTTTGGCGCCGTGCAGGTGAGCGCCACAATCAGGACTGCATACGACCGAGGCACACAGGGCCAACACCCGGCATCATGGTGTGGGGAGCGATCTCCTACATTGGTCGTACACCACTGGTGATCGTCGAGGGGACACTGAATAGTGCACGGTACATCCAAACCGTCATCGAACCCATCGTTCTACCATTCCTAGACCGGCAAGGGAACTTGCTGTTCCAACAGGACAATGCACATCCGCATGTATCCCGTGCCACTCAACGTGCTCTAGAAGGTGTAAGTCAACTACCCTGGCCAGCAAGATCTCCGGATCTGTCCCCCATTGAGCATGTTTGGGACTGGATGAAGCGTCGTCTCACGCGGTCTGCACGTCCAGCACGAACGCTGGTCCAACTGAGGCGCCAGGTGGAAATGGCATGGCAAGCCATTCCACAGGACTACATCCAGCATCTCTACGATCGTCTCCATGGGAGAATAGCAGCCTGCATTGCTGCGAAAGGTGGATATACACTGTACTAGTGCCGACATTGTGCATGCTCTGTTGCCTGTGTCTATGTGCCTGTGGTTCTGTCAGTGTGATCATGTGATGTATCTGACCCCAGGAATGTGTCAATAAAGTTTCCCCTTCCTGGGACAATGAATTCACGGTGTTCTTATTTCAATTTCCAGGAGTGTAGTTTTAGCAAAAAATAAAAAAAGGAAAAGCAACATACGTACATTGGGATGCAATGCCTCAGTTGACATATAGGTTGTATCTTGTGCTTCAGTTGAACTATGTAGGTCAACTGAAGTACAGGATACGAACTTTACGTATGTCAGTTTTTTTTCACCTTCGCTAGTACTAGTATCAATAGTACTAGTAGAATAGGATATTAGTTCTAGCGAAGGCGAAAAGAGCGACAATCGTAAAATTTGCATCCTGTACTTCAGCTGATTTATATGGATAGGTCAACTGCAGTATACTGATACTAGCAAAGGCGAAGAAAGTGACAAACATAAAATTTGTATCCTGTATTTCAGTTAACCTAAATAGATCAACTGAAGAATAATATACAACCTTCGTAGTTCAACTCAAGTACAAGATGCATCTATGTCGATTTTTTAATTTGCTAGTACTACTTGCGTATTCTTCAGTTGACCTACGTAGTATGGGATACGAATCAATTGCAGAGGAAACAACGATTGGAACGACTCACTATGACACGAAATAGAATTCAGAATGTATACACAAATGATTTAAAATTACCACAGGCGACAAAAAGCATAAGCAATATCTCTCTCTCCTTAATAACACATTAATTTATTTTTATTTGCGATTACGACGCTTTGCTACACAAGTTAACTGATTTACTGTCTACGGCTCGAAAATAAACAAACTAATAACCACGACTAAAATACGACGTCACTGGTTAAAACCGACGAGTCGTATCCCACACTTCAGTTGATCCTTCATATCACTATACAAATTTATGCATACAATATCACGTGCAAACATAACGCGGGTAGTTATAAAACATACTTTACCATGTGGCGCTCCAACTATCCCAATGAATGATGAATGGGAACGATGTTACACGGTGTAGTCTCCAAAGATGAACTCTTCTAACGTATGCTGTGGTGTCGCGCTGCTATGCAACGACTCCACAGGCCGGAGGCTCCAAGCGACGTGTTGCTAGGCAACGGACCGGGATATAATTTTGCTGGCCAACAATTTCTGAGTCTCTTCAGCAATCCACTTACTATTTATTGTTTGCTGGTGTTACGATGATAAACAATGACCTAGGAATACACGCGAAACAACATAATACCTTTCATTTGAGCTCACATCGTAACGGCAAGAGAAATCGTCTCTGCCCGCACTGATTATCTATACTAATATGTAAAATCGTCTCGTCTGTCTGAACATGCTAATCTCCAAAACTACTAAACCAATTTTCATGGGCTTCCACGGATTAACTGGAGCGTATCTTGGGGACAAAGCGTAGGTTTTATTTCATGTATCAGAAGAACGGAAAAGAGACGTCGTGATTTATAGCTCCATCTAACACCTTCGGTTCAATCTCTAGACGAATTTTCACAGGGAATACACAGATAAATAGAACGTAGTTTGGAGCAACTTATGCTCATCATTTTATAAAAATCAGAACACGAAAAAAAAGATACTGAATTTAAACTTTTATCTAAAGTAGTCTGCTCAAGGTAGTAATTCTGATGTTTAATCATTATAGCATAGTACAACAAAAGTGACACTGCTAGTTTCTTGGTACATCAAAGAACAAATGGATGGCGCTGTTAGTTTTCCATAACTGAGTGACATACGTATTTTCGGAGATTTATGTCAGTGAGAGAATTAAGCGTAGTAGTAGTAGTAGTAGCTTTATTCACCCGTATAACTTATCTTTATGTACACAAACTAACAGCGAGTTTAGCTGGATAAGCCGTACGAATTTATTGATTTCGCTTTGTGTGTTAAAAACTTAAGGAATTTGCTTTCTTTCTCTCGACAGATTTTATTTATATTCTTTGCTCAGAAAAATGCCTTTATTAAGCTTGCTTTGTCATTCGGGTGCCTCACATTACACTGTAATTTCGTTTTGTTTCCAAACAGAAATCCCAAGGAAACTGTGGTGTCTCTCTGAATACACCAGAATAGCTAAAAGACCGAGGGCAATGTGGTTTCAAGAATACAAGAAGATTGCGAGGCGAGACTCGCTCCAGATCGAGAACAAAAAGCTTCAACTCGCTCTTTGGAAACTTCTTTCGAAAGAGAGACACGACGTAACTCTGATCGTGGACGTCACGCATTATCTCGCTTCTAGGAACCCTTTAATCATACAGGCTTAAAGTTACTTCTGTCCAACACGGCTGCGTGGAGTGGCCGTGTGGTTTGAGGCGCCATGTCACGGATTGCGCGGCCCCTCCTGCCGGAGGTTCGAGTCCTCCCTCGGACATGACTGTGTGTGTTATTCTTAGCATAAGTAAGTAGTGTGTAAGTCTAGGGACCGATGACCTCTGCAGTTTGGTTCCTTAGGAATTCACACACATTTGAACATTTGTCCAACACGGAATCACAGAAGCGACAAGTTTGATGCGACGTGGTGAACGGCAAGCGAGTTTTTATACCAGAACGCCCATTTATTCGCAACAATTTACCATTTCGCTTCAAACGTGCGCAATTCCCGGTGCAGCTGCCACGCCTCGTCTTATGTGTCTACTGAAGAGCAAATATCGTATCGAGTTTGTTTGATTATGAGCATCTCTAAGCTCTATGATTTTACATAACCTTGTTACTTCTGTGTGTAATTTATACCAGAGCTGCCGATTTTCTTGCCGCTCGCATGCATAAGTTCCATCATTTTATGGTAGATTCCCGTACCTCTTCAACATAGGACGAGGTTCTCCTTTCCGCAACTTACACACCAGTGAGGTCGTAGCTTTGCGGCAGCGAGGAAGATGTTAATCAACTTTGGCTGCCACAGAAGGTATCAAGAAACTAAGAAACTAATGCATTATCAGATTGTCTGTAGAAATGCTTTACCAACAAACACTAAAACTATTTTACCAACAGAAGATATAAAAGTGCGAAGCTCCGCCCCACACCCCCCCACCCCCTTTCCTCCTAACACGGCGAGAGTTTCTCTCCCCAATTGAGAACGTTTGGAGCATTATGGGCCGGTCATTCCAACTAGTTCGGGAGTTTTGACGATCTAACGCACCAATTGGACAGAATTTGGCACGATATTCCTCAGAAGTACGTCCAATAACTATGTCAATCAATGCTAAGCCGAATAACTGCTTGCATAAGAGCCAGAGTTGGAGCAATGCGTTATTGACTTCCTCAATTTGTGAAGCTCTTTCTCTTGAATAAATTAGCCAATTTTTCTAAAACTGTAACCATTTGTTTGTCTGTACATGTACATTACATCTACTGACTTGCGTCCCATTCGGATAATTCTTTCGTGGTGATTCGTTATTTCTGTCTTAGAGTATATGTTAATAAGCATAGATGATTGATTTAAGTTCAATTTAAATGGATGTAACAGATACTGGTTTTTTATATGTCTTAGGCTCGCTGTATGGGTAGTGTTCAAAAGCGATTAATGAATTATAAAAAATTCGTAGTACCGGCAACTTATATCGACTTATCTCCATACCTATAGAGCGGAAAATTGTGTGTGAGATCACTAAAACTTGAAATAAAAGAAACATGCCTGTAACAATGTACAAATTACCAAAATCTAGAAGTCTTTTAACGCTTTAGACTTTAGAGTGTTTCAGAGTTCCGTTTGTAACGATTTAACAATGACATACCAAATACATAAGTAGGACATGCCAGAATAACATCCGGTGGCTGTGTCCTTGTGTCACTGACCTATCACTGAATGTGTGTTTGTTTACATATGGGTTAAAGGACGAATAAGTCTGTGGAAGTTTTACAACGTTTCATCACACTGATAACAAGAAGGGAGTTACAATTCTGAGCGCGACTGAGATTCAATTCACCTGTAGTGATATTTCATGGTAAGTTTCTTTATCTATATTCTGGAAGAGTGAAGTGTTGTTAAATAATTCTTTTAATTTAATCAGGCGAATCTTACATGACAATAAATATAAGTTTTGTATCATCCCTTTGATACTGAGGTTAGGAGTTTCCCGTTTAAATAAAGCTCAAATTGTTTGTTTTTAGTGGCCTTTCAAATGCGCTGAAATTAAGGGTCATGCTCCAGAAGACAGACCAATTGAGGAAAAAGCGCTTTAAGACTGGAGATGTGACTTCAAAAACCAACTCTGAGATGAGAGAAGCTATTAAAGCAGCTGAAGGCACTAGGGAAGAACTGGGAATCCCGAGGTCTGATGCTATAAATCTACAAGGGCTTTTCAGAAAGTAGGGAACGTTTCCGTCTGACGCCGCTAGGCGCGCACCGATCGCTTATATTTTGGTATGTGCGTGCTCGGCAGCTCAGTCGGCATCCATCCGTGACAGCGGGAACGTCGCTGCGCGTCTTGTTTCTTCGATATTCGAACTTGAAATGTGGGCTGCAATCGAAAGTCCCGCCAGTTATGAGGTGCGGTCTGTGATACGGTGTTTGTTGGTAAAAAACACAAAACGTATAGAAATGGATCGTGAACTGTGCGAAGTGTACGGAAACAACGTAATAAGTGAATGTTCCGTGCGGAAATTGTGCATTCGGTTAAAAATGACCGAACCAATGTTCATGATGAAGAGAAGAATGGATGCCCGAGCATTCTGACTGACCATCTTGTCGCTAAAGTTGATGAAACGATTCGTGAAAACCGTCACTTCACAATAACGGAGCTCAAACTTTACACAGCCTTAGAAGAACAGTTCAAAACAAACGCCGAGGAAAGCTGACGTTCAAATTTTTGTTTTTGCACGACAATGCCACCGGCAAACCGCACTATAGAACTCCTTAATTCTTCGAATGGTAAATTTTCCCTCATCCGCTCTACAGCCCCGATCTTGCACCAAACGACTTCCACTTGTTTCCCAAGATGAAGAACTAGCTTGCAACGCAGCGCTTTGATGACGACGCGGAACTCCACGCGGGAGTGACTCACCGGCTGAAGTCTCAGGCGGCAGAATTTTACGACGAAGGTATATCATATCTTGTCCACCACTATGATAAGTGCCCCAGCATGTTTGGTGTCTATGTGGAAGAGTAGTATCTCAGTCGCTCTTTCAGATGTATGCAATAAAATGTATTCCTTGCAATTAGTTTTTTTTTTAATGGCAAATCGTTCCGTACTTTCTGAATAGCCCTCGTATAAGGGCTGTTCCTGTGAGAACAACAGAAACTTGTCAACTGCTGGACACTTCACCGGGTGGTAAAAAGAGTACTACTAAGGGGCGGTCTTTGTCCCAGTTTTTGACTGATTTGTAACAGACTTAAAGTTTGTAAACGCAATAACTTACCATCTGGATTTTCTTCACTGATCCTAATGTCAGCCTATGAAGTCCTCTTAAACATTGAAGAACGAGAAGAGTTCAAGACCTTAACTGAGCACTGCATTGAAGATACGGAATGTGGAGTTCTCGCTGAATTACATTAATGAAGTGGGGAATCTGTGAATGAAGATTCAAGATCTTCGTCTGCCATGGAAGCACTGTAATTACGGAATGAAGACATGTATCCAAACCTTCTGCAGATACTGACCACATTTTCTGTAACTACAACCGCAGCAGAGAGGGTATTCTTCACTTGAAAGAGAAGCAGGACATACCTGCGAAATTCAACAGGACAGGTAGGTTTTGAAGTTAATTACATTACATCATGTCATATAACAATTATTATATTCACATTTATTAATATTTATAAGTACTAAAATAATTTATTCTGCTGTAATTAAGTTGATAATTGTGCTTTATCCTTTCAGAGAAGACTAAATGGTCTAGCCCTCTTGCCATTCAACGTCTAGTGCCTGTTACACCATTGGAGGTTATACATACGCAACCTCGCCGAGAGAAAGAAGAAACTGGATATGCCGTTATAAGGAATGTGGTTATTATTTGCTGGTTCCTTTGTTTTAATTTCATTATCTGAAACTATGATTTATTTGTTTATTTATTTATCAGCAGAACAATAAATGTGGTATGGATGCTGTCAATACTTCGCACAATGCTCCTTATATTTCATCCTAAATCTTTCAGAAACACTAATTATCAGGGACCAATGATTTGTCCAATTAGTCTGATGTGTGCCATGTTAAGCAAAGTATTTTCTTTCCATATCAACTATGCCGACAGTGAAAGCATATAAGTCGGCCTGTCTAATGACACGTAGATTACAGTCAACCACTTTGGTGCCCACTGCTTCGCTCATGGAGAGTGTATGGCCTGTTCAGATTTCTTTCCTTTTTTTTGTTTTTATTACATCGAATTTTTATGTCGTTCACAAACTGCAACGCTTTCTAAGCTCTTCACGCTAATTAAAACCATATTAGCATTGTCTTTTCCGAGTGCACTTCCGACCAGAAAGCGATTCTCGTAGCAGGAGTCCACAGTGTTTGCTAGTCACGCCTTTTGCGTTCTTGTGGAGAGATACCCGTAACAACTTTCATCCCGTAAGAAATAGAAACGAAATACCAATTTTCATAAATTTAGCTGTAAATTTTTTTGTGAAACGAAATATTTTCTTAAAAATTCTTGCCCCCTATTGTACTCCTTTAGGGGCAGAATTTCCAGAAACACTGAAAAGCTATTTTTTGTATTTCTAACTCAAATACCAATTGTCATAGATATAGCCTTAAAAGTGCTGTAGTAGTTATTTAGGAATTACTTATTTTCAAAAAACTTTCACCCTTAGTGGTGGAATTTCAAAAACTGCTGAAACACGTACTTTTTATTTTGGGACTAAGAAACCACCAGTATTCGTAGTTCTAGCTTCAAAATTCTCTTAATAGCGACATACTTTCAAAAAGTCGTTCATACCATATTCCACCCCCTTAGGAATGGATTTTTGGACAATAGGCTACCTTCTTAAACGATGCCTACAGTACAAGATCCACACCCCCTCCAAACATCGAGTTTCTGTCCTTTGTGATTCTGGCTGAGCGATGATGAGTCAGTAACTCAGTCTGACCTATTCCACATTTGACCCCATAGGGGTGAATTTCCAAAAACAATATAACACATTTTTTTCATCTCTATCCGAGGAGCCAAACACCAATTAAGATTTAGCTTTAAAATACTTTCGCAATGAAATATTTTCATAAAATGTTTCATCCCTTATTTCACTCTGTAGGGCTTGAATTTCCAAAAACAGTATAACACTTTTTTTTATCTCTAACCGAGGAGCCAAACACCAATTAAGATTTAGCTTCAAAATGCTTTCGCAAAGAGATATTTTCATAAAATGTTGCATCCCCTATTTCATCCGGTAGGGGGTGAATTTCCAAAAACAGTTATTAACATGTCTACGTGTTATTTCTAACAGAGAAGCCAAATACCATTTTTCACGGACCTAACTTGAAAAATGCTTGCACAATAAAATATTTCCATAAAGACTTTCACCCCCGTTTCACCCCTCAAGGGGTTGAATTTCCAAAAGCAGTGAAACACGTGTTTTTTATTTATAACTGAGAAGCCAAATTCACATTTTCACAGAGTTAGCTGTAAAATGCTTTCATAATAAAATATTTTCATAAAAAAATCTCATCCCCTATTTCACCCTCTTAGGGGTTCGGTTTTCAAAAACCACTAAAACAAGTTTTTCTTTATTTTTATTTGTAACCGAGAAGTCAGATACCAGTGTTCAAGACATGGCTTTCAAAATATCAATTTTCGTAGGTCCATCTTCAAAATTGCCTTAAGAGCGACATTTTAAAGAAGAAAAAAGGTACTCCATTCCCTATTTAACCATCTTAGGGTTATAATTTCGAAAAATCTCTTTGTAAACGACACATGAAGTATAAGATCCACACCATCTCCAAATTTGAAATTTCTGTTGTTAGCTGTTTGGGCTGGGGGTTGATGAGTCAGTCTGTCAGGACATTGCCTTTTTACAGAAATAACATCCGTGATTTACGTCAATAGCGATACGCGTCGGAATTTTTGTAGTAGAGTGCTTTCATCTCCATTCATTTGTATCTGTAACGGTTGAATTCCGTCACTTCACCGAACCGTTTTGAACAACCACCGAACACAGTTTCGCTCCCCGCCACTGCTGACGGGGTCGCCAGGGGGATTCCCGAGCGCGCTCTTCCTTGTCGACCAGTCAGCCAGACAACACAGTCTGTCAGCTCACCGGCTGTCGGTGGGCTGTGTCTATCACGTGCTTCGACCTGCTGGCAAGCTGGACTTACCGACAAGATCTGCCGCCGGCATATTACCTCGGGTCGGCGTCCGCCCGCTTTGGCTTGTATGAAATGGAGCTGAAGTGCATTGAATTTTTGGCACGCTAGGCAGTTGTTGGGTGTCTGGGCCACGTGGTTGTGAAAGTCCTATAAACTTCGCTGTTGACATGTTTAAAGAGCATTGCGTTCTTTATTTCTACAAATGTTTTCTATTCGTTATTCACTACGAGTCTTAAGCCTAGAGTAACAGCCAGCCGGGGTCGCCGAGCGGTTCAAGGCGCTTCAATCTGGAACCACACGATTGCTACGGTCGCAGGTTCGAATCCTGCCTCGGGCATGGATGTGTGTGATGTCCTTAGGTTAGGTAGGTCTAAGTAGTTCTGTTCTAGGGGACTGATGACCTCAGCTGTTAAGTTCCATAGTGCTCAGAGCCATTTGAACCATTTGAACCCAGAGTAACAAGGTGCGAATTCTGAGACATAAATAACAAGCTGATGCATATGTTTACCCCATGTTTTTATAAATTATCTCTGTTAAAAAAATGTTCTGGAGTATTACAAAGTAATAATCAAACAATATGCAACATTTGTTACAAAGTATCATTAATGTTTTACAATATGATAAAGCAAATAGTCATTATAATATCAGTGTATTTATTGTATCATGGTTGTCATATATGGAAATATAGGATTGCAGTTCTCTATTGTACTCAATTACCTTTTTTGTTATAACATTGCAAAACACAGTAGGACACATCATAAAGCATAAGAATCGTTGAAGGAATTGTTTGCTACAATATCACAAATAATATATAAATTGGTAAAAAATGTAAAGCTAACAACTATGATATAATAGTCTCCTGTGTGAAAGGAAACACAGATTTAATAAATTAATTTCAAAATATTATGAAATTTTGAATACATCAAACATTTTTATACTAGACTGTTATGACAACTTTGACAAATGTCTTTTGATGGTCTTTGCACACTTGTTTCGAAGAGACACAGGGCCTTTTTGAGTCTTCTTTTCAACTGAAAGAAAGTATTATCCAGGTTTTTTTGAGGTCGTGTCTCGTTGTGCTGCAGATCTTGGAATATTGGTCCCAAAATGTGTGAAAATCTGTTTCATGGTTATGCGAAGCTCTGGTTAAATTTTTTCTCGTGAGTCTATCTTTCACTTCTGCTTCACCCATCCCAAAAGCCAATGACTTGAGAAAATTGCTTCAGCTGTGTGTGCCGCCATTCCCCATATTCAAGACATAGGCGTTTCCAGTTGTCCATCGTACTGTCCCAGTTGGTTCCATAAGCAGGTTCACGTAATTTCATCATATGATATGTAGGAATTGAAACAAATTCATCCCTAGTCTCTTTTCCCAAATGTGAGATGCCCCCCATAAAAGTAATATGTCTTCGTATCACATAATGAAATAATCTTTAGTCCATATTTGTCTGGATTCCTTGACAGCCACATTTCGAGTGGGCATCTGCCTCGGAAGCTGAGGAGTGTCTCGTCAGCTGTTGGAGAGTAGAGGGAGCGTACAGTTGTTCACTATGCTTGACAAAAATACACCATAAATCTCGGAATGCAGTGAATCGTCTGCCGTTGTTCTTTGCAATCTAGTATGTTGGTCATTAAATCTTGGATTATTAATCAAAAAGTGAAATCGGTTTTTCGTCATAACTCCTCAGAGAAGTGGGGCACCCTGTACAAAAGGCTCTGAGCAGTATGGGACTTAGCATCTGAGGTCATCAGTCCCCTGTCCCCTAATCTTAGAACTACTTAAACCTAACCTAAGGACATCACACACATCCATGCCCGAGGCAGGATTCGAACCTGCGACCGTAGCAGCAGTGCGGTTCCGGACTGAAGCCCCTAGAACCGGTCGGTCACAGCAGCCGGCTACATCAGTACAGTTGACATGCACATTTCTTAGAGCTTCGCCCATAAAAAGTATACCAAATAATGCTTTTATTTTGTTTTGGTTGGTATCTCCAATATGTGCGGCAATGTGAATTTTACCCTCGAATCAGCAACTCTTTAGTTTGTGTATGTAACAATTAGTGAAACCATGTCATTACCAAACAACAGTTCAAATAATTTCACGGGAGACACTTCTTATGTTGCCTGCTGAGTGCACCAGGTACTTGTACCACTATATTCTTCCAGAAAGAAATTTTAACTCTGCAACGAAGTGTGCGCTGATCTGAAACTATATTCTTTGCTGGCACTTGATGCATTTTTGGGAAGGGGGAGTGTGCCAACAATACCCATTTCTGTGATATAAAATTTTCTGTACTTGGCGATCACCTTCATCTGACTGAATCAATATCAAATAGGGTTACATCGAACTTGTGATACTCCTTGTTGCCTGTGATATGACCGTCTTCAGGTTCACTCACATCTTCATCTGAGTCTCTGTAATATCCATTTACAGTGTCTTTTTCTTATTTCCTCTGAAGCTCTTAATATTTTGTCAGAAGACGTATTCTATGTCTGCAAAAGAAAGTACCACCTACTTTGTATACCAAAAAATTTAACATATAAAACAAGGCGGATAAATTTCACAGTTTACCTGTTAAAGGATGACAGAGAATAAAGCCTGAGAGATTATGGCTTCCTCAATATGAAGAACGATTCAGAATGAAAAGGTAAACAGTGACTCCAGCCTGAGAAGCCAGTAGTACCAACATGGGATAAAAAATTATATGGACTGGGGTAATTTGTTACACCATCTTGTTATTCTAGGGTTACGTTCCGTATTACCTAACGTTACAATTTCAAAGGCAGTAGTTCCTTTTTCTTTAAGCCCCTCTGTGATAATTAGTATCCCTCCCTATTGCTAATGTTTTGAGTACTGAGTATTTTGGGTAATCCTGTTTCGACTATACTGTGTTTCTTAAAACCTCTGTTGGGATTGATTTAAAACTGTAATATCTGTTACGTAATTGTTTCAAAAAGGCAGTTGTAAATGGCGCCATAGATCTGAGATTTTTAGGGTATTTCAATTGAGGGATTGGCAACAGGCTACTGTGAGCATTGAATCTGAAATACTTCTGTGTAAGTCATTCTGTTATGTATTTCCTTTTAACGACTGTGTTTTGGGGCCGCTATAATCTGTGTGTTGTATGGTTAACTGGGACGGGGGCTCTTGATTTTGATTTGTCAGTTAAGATTTTACGCGATTAATAAAAATGTTTCCTCAATATTGTTGCATACCTGTCAATCCTGCACCATAACCTTTACCACTTTTATATCAGAATTTTCAGTTGATGCATCCTGTGTTCCAACCCTAGACGTTGAAACAGGTTAGGACAGTTCAGCTGCTGCTATTTTGCGATATGGATCTGAGTGAACATCTTGTACTTCAATAGAACTGAACCTTAGACCCCCCCTCTCCCCTCCAGAAGAAAAAATATCTGCGCCCCTGGACTCACATTGGCGGACCACTGGAATTAGCGCGCAATGGCCTACAGGTGGAACCACATTTCACCACAATTCTACCGAACGCCACCGTGGACATGTCACGCGGTCGCAAGGTCATCGCACCCCTTCTTACCCACGTTTCCCCCCCTTCTGTTGACGCCTCCGCCGCGGTGGCTAGAACGGCGACGCCCAGGAAACATTTTAGACACACCGTCGCTCAGAACCGACACGAAAGGGCCTGAAGGGGTGTCAAAGAGGACGTCAATGAATCCTCCTTTTCCCTCGAGGCGTTAATTGCCACCCATTCTGCAGTCAAAAACGCCAGTTCACAGTGCGGTGGGCAAGAGGGCAACGTTTCTTTCCAACGTTTAACATCGCTGACACTCTCGAATGCTTCAACCCTTCTGTAACGACATCGTGGGCCAGTAACACCGTTTGGAGTGTGGTGCAACCGCAATTTTTGGCTCTGGTGTACAGTGTAGAGCCACAAGGGACCATTCAAAATCATTCGACGGAATCTGCACGCTATGCGAAACAACAAACGGTGCTTACGCTTTTTCAGCCCTCCTCTTTTGCACTGTCCTGTGACGTGATCATGGCGCGATGCGGCATTGTCATATGCCTGAATAAAACGGCAAATGGTCCCTCGGAGGTCCCCCCCCCCTCACCCCACACCCTCCCTCATTCAGGTCGGGAACACCTTTAGTGCCACCCGCCCACATTTGTTGAGCACGTCCACGGTAGCGTAGGGCAGAATTCTGGTGAAATTTGGTGCCAATGTGATACCAAAAACCCACCTTACACATCATATTAACTTCTGACCTCTGGCCTTTTTTTCGCATGTGTCGACAGTTTGCTGTTTGAAGCGTCGCCGACCTCGAGGGTGACGTCGAAGGAAGCCATGCTTTTGCACCTATCACAGGAAGATTGTAGTCACTTTTGCGCCAAATTTCAAGCTTTTAATTCGCAACAGAAATAATTACGGGTCTACGAAAAAGTGGTCCTTTAATTGGGTTGCGCAGGTTACTTACATTAGCATAAGAAATACAGACACAGTTTACATCAACGAAATTTTCGCCTCAGGCTAGTAGGTATTTAGTTACGGACAAAATGGTCTGCATAGCTATTAATTAATGTTGGGGAACTGTAGTATCCAACTATGCAGGGTAATTTTTTTCACAATGCAAAAACTCTAGGGATTGATAAATGGGAGGATACGGAACCAAAAACGTCTAATCAAGTTACTTCCCGAAATGACTGGTTTCCATATTAAAGACCAGTTATTCAATCATACTTCGTTACAGAGACTGCGGTCTAAAACGCTCTGTGTCACGCAGGCACAGTTACAGTATGATTTCCTCCTAGAGGGTGGTACTGTCCCTCATGCGTCATGCCCTAGCGCTCTCTCCTACCACAGTAATTGGTAATGTTGTGTCCGATTCACTTCTCTTGCTGACCCACCTTGTAGTGTATGTGATACAGTGTTGTACACAATGGTTCCGCATTCGAATCGAGAGCTTGCCGACATGATGTTCACTCACAGTAAGGCAAATGGTAACGGGCTGCGGGCAGATAGGTTGTATCAGGAGACATATCCCCGACGACGACAACTACAGTATTCAATGTTTGCAACAGCGTTTCACTGTTTGTATGAGACAGGGTCGTTTCACAAGGCAGGAAATGATGAAGCACATACCCGAAATGTTCGAATGTTTCTTGGATGAAAATCAGATCAACACCGTGGAAGTCGACTACCTTGTCAGTAGCAGGCAGTTGGCCCGCCAGTACGAGGTAAGCCAGAGTACCGCGTGGAACGTTCTCCATGACAATTGTTACTACCCTAATCTCTTACAGAGTGTGCAGAGCTTACTAGTGGCAGATTTTCCACATCGGGAGCAGGTAACCACGATTCCGGAATTTCTGTTTGCTAAGGTCATCAGTCCCTAAGCCTACACACTACTTAACCTAAATTATCCTAAGGACAAACACACACACCCATGCCCGAGGGAGGACTCGAACCTCCGCAGGGACCAGCCGCACAGTCCATGACAGCAGCGCCTCAGACCGCTCGGCTAATCCCGCGCAGCTTCGCAACAGTCACATGTGGGATAGTAGCAGGGTTATGCGGCTGGTACTCTAGCCGACTTCGCCGTTAACGTTCTGAATCTTCTCAATCGTGTCTTCCCTGGTCGATGGATAGGACGAGGGGGTCCAGTTGCAAGGCGTTTTCGTTCACCGGAACTCAACCTGTGCTATTTCTGGTTATGGGCCAACCTCCAAAGTGTCGTGTATGCAAAGCCCAATCCAGATGTGGAGACAATGGAGCATGCTGCCTTTGACACTGTTCGGATGCAACCGACGTAAACGTGTGAGATGGAACATGCTACAGTGCGTACACGCATGCGTTGAGCGCATGGAAACCATTTTCAGTACATACTGTAATTGTGTCTGCATGGTACAGCGTGTATCCGACCGGAGTCTCTGTGACGATGTTTGATTGAATAAATGGTCTCCAGCATGGAAACCATGCATTTCCGGACATAAGTTCATTATATCTTTCTTGTTCCGTATCCCCTCATCAGTCAGTCCCTAGATTTTGTACACGGTGGATAAATCACCCTGTTATAATCCAGAACCATCGTCCCGAGATCTGTATGGAAGCCCCATATCTGAATCTACACGCGATGCGCGTCGTACTGAGCAGATATTAGTTTGCATGTAGGAACAGTGACTTTAGACGCTCAAGGCATAGAACAAGGTTGCTTGGGTTAGTGGTATGTGATATATGTTTGTTATACGTCGATTGCAGAGCACATGTCTGTCGCTAACCACATGGCCACCATTCTTGCTGGTGGCGTTAGCATATAGGGATGATCACATGGGATGGCGTCCTGAGAAGTTTAGCACCGTCAGTCATCGGGCAACGATATGAGAACCTACTGCCCCGCCATATTCATCCATCTGTTCCGGTACACCATCCCTAGCATGACGAGAGAGTACATCGCTCCGCTGCACCTGAACTCCATTATTGCAGTCTGAAGAAAGCCCCAGGATGACGACGGTGCTTTTGTAGTCGTCCAGGGCACTGCAATCGGTCAATCACATTTGGAATGCAGTTGCGCAGAACGCGCATTTCTTGAAGCCGACCCCGACTGCACACTACTTGGTCGATGTCTCTAATAGAGTTGGTCATGACTGAACACAATATTAGACACCTACTCAAAAGAGCGCTGTGGTGTGTTTGTAGCGCTAAGCAACTGGTGCCGGCGGTTACGCGGATCTACGCTGATGTATGTCATGGCAGTGAACTGGTGTGTATTCCCGTCAGTTCTTGGAATCAGCGTAGTAAGGCAGATCAACGTGCAGACCGTAGAGAAGGACATAAACTCTCGTCTTTTGACGTGCCCACGACTACACTCTGAATTAATGTCCCGATTTGTTGGTACAACAATGCGGACTGTCCAAAATAACTACAAGAAATGGTTTACTATGCACAAATGGGTAACAGACGTGAAAACAATGGTCATAGACAGACCCAACCGACAGGGACTGGAGGCGAGTGTCACGCTGTGTCAGGACGATTATCCGTTTCATACCCAACAGAAATTGCTACTATCACTGGACGCATGTGCAGTTCGATCACTTTCCGAACGAACAATAAGAAATGAACAGCACACAATGGACATTTGAAGTCACGCACTTTGTCTGTGGGCCTTCAATGGCCCAAATAACAGACGTACTGAACAGTTGTTGTTGAAGGTTTGTAGTGTGGTCCAAGCAGTAGCGAGTTTTCATCCTTTCAAATATGCAAGTCGTCGAGTGCAGTTGCAGTCCAAAGAGACGTTCTAACCATATGATGGGGGGGAGGGGGGGGGGGTGTAATTCAAAGGGTTCAGATGGCTCTAAGCACTATGGGACTTAACATCTGAGGTCGTCAATCCCCTAGATTTAGAACTACTTAAACCTAACTAACCTAAAGACATCACACATATCCATGCCCAAGACAGGATTCGAACCTGCGACCGTAGCAGCATCGTGGTTCCGGACTGAAGCGCCTAGAACCGCTTGACCACAGCGGCCGGCTGGGTGTAATTTGGGCTAAAAGTAATTCTGTGATGTTTTGGGGGTGTTTTATCATAACTTGCGCCCACTAGGACACGTCACCGTAAATACAATCGGACATGCTCCTACTTCATGGTGACTTCGCTGTGGACACTCCCAGCTTCCAAAACTGCAACAGCTGTATTCACAGCGTGACACACATGCGTTCCTGGTAATACGAACATTCAGACGCCTTATAGAACCTTGACCTGCTTGCTATATCATCCGATCTTATCTCGTAGACAATATCCGCAAATACACTGGCGTCCAAAATTCAAGTAACAAACCGCTTTTTCCCCGTCTTGTGTCTAATTCACAATGCAATCACACAAACTGTCAACAGACGTCCGTACTATCGTGTTCTGCACGGGAGATGGCATTCTGGTCAACGGACAACCATGCTAACGACGACCTATGAGTCGAGATAGTGTTTGCCCGGTAGCCCCACATATACAAACGCTGTGTACACAGTCACAGACGGTGCAGTGTGACCCCGAGAAGATGCCTACCAGACTCTCTGCGGTGGAGGACCATAGAAAGAAAGGAAGCAGCAGAGTCGCAAACTGGTGAGGCCCAATGGCATCTGATCCCGCAGTATCCACTGGACGTGTCTCACCGAGGCAAATGGTGTGCAGAAGGCTTTGGAGGTCATCATCAGTGTTCTGCCTAAAGGCAGGTTTTCACATGGTAGTTCTCCAGGCTGTCCGGTCTTCTGCCGTCCTCTTCAGGTCTGCATAATTTCCTCTTCCCTTTATGTCGTCTATCATCTTGTATCTCCTTCTTCCTCTTAGTCTTCTCCCACAAACCAATCCTTCCAAAGCATCTACTAGCAAGCACTCCCTTCTCAATGAATGTCCCAACCAGTTCTTTTTCCTTTCTCTTACAACCTTCAGCAGACATTTTCTCTCACCAACCCTTTCCAATACTCTTTCATTACTCACTCTTTCCATCCGGCTTATTCTCTCCATTCTCTTCCACATCCACATCTCAAATGCTTCTAACCTTTTCTGATCCTCTCGTCTCAGTGTCCATGTTTTTGCCCCATATAGTGCCACATTCCAGCCAAAGCATTTGCCAAGCCTTTTCCTTAGTCCTTTATCTAATTTGCCACATAAGAGTCTCCTCTTTCCGTTGAACAGATGGCAGGAATATATTGAATGTCTGTATAAGGGGGATGAAATGCAAAGCGAAATTAAGGTTGAAGAGGAGCAATATGTGCCGGAAGATGGAAAGGGATTTACCATCTTGGAAGCAGAAGTAGAAAAGGCGCTGAAGGAGATGAAGAATAGGAAGGCATGTGGAATAGATGATTTGCCAGCAGAAGTGTTGAAGAGTCTGGGAAACAAGGCAAGAAAAGGAATAGTCTACCTCTGTAACGATATATATGACAAAGGGGAATGGCCTGAGGACTTCGCTGCAACAGTTATGATACCAATAGAGAAAAAGAGAAATACTAAAAAATGTGAAGAGCACCGGACTATCAGTCTAATTTCCCATGCAGCTAAAGTCTTGCTGAGAGTGTTGAACAGAAGGTTATATGGCAAGCTAGATAGAGGGATTGCAGAGGATCAGTTCGGATTTAGAAGAGGAAAAGGAACAAGAGATGCTATTGACCTGCTAAGAACTATAGGGGAAAGATATATGGAAAAGGGTAGAGAAATCTTTGCTGTCTTTATAGATTTAGAAAAGGCTTTTGACAGAGTTCGGTGGAACAAGCTGATGGATATCTTGAAGAGGAAAGGAGTAGATTGGAATGAGAGACGACTGATACAGATCTATATTTACACCAGAAAGTAAGGATAAGGATTGGAAATGAAATGTCAGAAGGAAGAGCATTGGACGAGGTGTCAGACAAGGTTGTTGCCTTTCCCCACTGTTGTTTAACGTACACCTTGAAGAGATTATTGCGAAAAGTTTAGATGGGAAAAGAGGAATATGTATTGGTGGAAAGAGAATAGAAAGTATAAGATTTGCTGATGACATGGTATTAGTGGCAGAAAGTGAGCGGACAGCTATGGAGGTACAGTGGCCTTAATTCTCGGGGACGTGCTGTACGTCTACCTCTGACGCGTATTCACAGAAGGGAACGTCTAGTGTGGAGTCACCAACATGCCACCTGGGCAGTCGAACAGTGGGCCTATGTTCTTTTCACATAGTCTCGATTTCGTCTGGAGAGTGATTCGCTATGGATTCGCATCTGGAGGGAACGTGGACACGACTTCGGGATCCAAACATTGTGGAATGAGACCGAGATCGAGAAGGATCCCTAATGGCGTCGGTAGGGATTATGTTTACCACTCGAATCCGATTTCATGAAATTGTACAGGTGAATCGGCAAGGTTTAACTGCTGCCAGGCATCGCAACGAGATCTTGGGACCTCGTTTGCTGTTGTTGCGAGGGGCTCTGGGCCCAGAGGCGATAATGCTCGACTTCATAGAGCACAGGTGGTTGATGTTTTCTTCGAAACGGAAGATCTTGAACGCATGGCGTCGCCTGCTTGCTCACCCGATTTTAGTCTCATAGAGCATTTCTGATTGCATTACGGAAACGGCTTGCATCACGTCAGCATCTAAGAACTATTCTCCAAGACTGCGAGCAGATCTGCAGGAAAAATGGACGTTCCTGCCTCAACATGAGACTGATGACATCATTCACAGCATGTCCCGTCGTTGTCGGGCGTGTATTGCTGCCAGAGGTGGTCGCACCCAATACTGAGCACATTAACCATTTGTCGGAATGTGTGTTACAAATCCGTTCGCACCCCATACTGAGCACATTAACCATTTGTCGGAATGTGTGTTACAAATCCGTTAAGTAGGAGAAAACGAAGAACCCGTTTGCCCACTGTTATGCACCTTGCAGTTGTTTGCGTCCTGAATTCTTTACATTGTTTCTACTTTACTATCACCTTTTTAAACTATTTTGTGGCAAAATAAGCACATCCTTGCAAAATTTCCTGTTGTGGCTTTAATATTGCACACTAAAGTATTTGAAACAGTACGTGAAGCGTAGCAACCAGCATCCGCGCAATTTGGCAGCTCTTCTTCACCCAACCACGAATGAATGGTTTAGTCTGGATACGTTAAGTAACTTGTGAACTCACTTCCCCGACGAACTGAGGCCATTTTGATGGCTAGGAGCTGTGTTACACGTTTTCATCGCAATCTCTGCTAGACGTATGGCAAGCATAGGCAACATATGGTGACCCGTGTGCGTGTTCGCGGCCGCCTAGTTACGTGAGGCGACAGCGGCTCTCCTAGCGCATAATGTCAAAACTATAGTGTCCGTGTTTACAGGGTAAAATCCCGATAAGACTGGCACCCATTTCCCGACACGTCAAGGTAACAAATTGGCCTCAAAATATACGTTTTTGAGGGTACATTCATATCACGTTCGCCAAACCTTATGGTGTTTTATATTATTTTATTTTCGCTTAGTAAACCTTGTTTCTTTACTTCCGATGTCCTACATCAGCTGTCTCAAAAACTTCCGTTGTAAAAGTCTGCAATGCCGTTAGTAAAGAAAATGGGTCAAACGGCTCTGAGCATTATGGGACTTAACATCTATGGTCATCAGTCCCCTAGAACTTAGAACTACTTAAACCTAACTAACCTAAGGACATCACACAACACCCAGTTATCACGAGGCAGAGAAAATCCCTGACCCCGCCAGGAATCTAACCCGGGAACCCGCGCGTGGGAAGCGAGAACGCTACTGCACGACCACGAGCTGCGGACGTTAGTAAAGAAACAGTGTTCGCTACATAAAAATAAATGTAAACATCTGAAGGTAGAATGCCAGGTATCTTGAAACGTCTCCATGGAAAAATAAAACCCTGCAAAAGAAAGTGGTTGAAGCTAATCCGTTCACATTATACGCATGTGTGTATGCATGTACGTTTCATATCTCCTCCTGAACTACTCGACTGATATGAACCAAACTTTTTATACATATCATTTACTGTCTGGAAAGAACCGTTGAAGTCGTAGGAACCACCTATCTATCAACTGGGGGGGGGGGGGGGGGGGGAGGGCTGAAAAAGCAGCGTACACCACGACGGGAGGCTATCGAAAATTTGTTCATCCAATGTCTGAGAATGTGATCAGTTAATGACAACCAATAAACATTACACATAATTTCAAACCTTTACGAAACGTTTTCTCGCTGATAACCGCCACATTATGATGAAAGGAAAAAATCTTATCGCTTACTACGTTTTCGCTGTTCATGCAAAAAAACTGCTGCATGAAGCATAACGTTAAAATTTATTACTTCTTTGCTACTAACTATATTCGTGACACATTTCGTGAACAGCATTCACATATGAAGGGCTTATTTCAGTAGTGGTACATGTCCATTACCTCCACTTTTCTGCCTATAATGCTTGTGAAATTAATGATCCAAACAAACAGAAAGAAAGGTTCATCTCTAGCAAGAAGCCATATGCTTGAATATTTCTGGTATCTCAACTCCAGATTTTTCAGCCCTTATTTAACTTTAGGACTCTATTTCTCAAAAGGAACAAAAATTGACCTGTACCACTATCGAAATAAGCCCTTCATATATCACTGAATGTACGAAATTTTGTCACTGCACAACATGTTCAAGGGGTATGACGACATAAGCATTGAACAACGTGAAAATGAAACTGCATGGTGAAAGTCCGCTTGCTTAGCTGGGTGGTAACGTAGTTGTCTCCCATGCAGCGGGACCAGGTTCGATTTTTCTGGGTATTGTGTTGTCCTCCTCATCATTTCATCCTCGTCAGCGGCACGCAAGTCGCCCTCTGTGGCGTCGACTGAAATAAGACTTGCACACGGCGGCCAAACTTCCCCGGATGGGAGCCTCCCGGCCAACAATGCCATAGGCTTATTTCATTTACTGCAAGGCGAAATTCGGTAGAGATGTAGCAGAAGTATGTGTAGAAATATATTAAACGTGTGTGAAATACATCTGATATGTGCATATGTGGGCAAAGCCACAGTTAAGAAGTTCATCCTAAATGCCTGGAACAAGTTCAGTCAAATCTGGTAGACATGTTACTTACGATTTTGGAAGAAATAGTGAGGAGGTAAGAATCACCAGACGCCTATTTGGATGGGGGTGATAACGTGCAGAGAGAATTGGGGAGGATGAGATTAAGAGTTAGAGGGGTGTGGAGGTGGTGGTCAGAGAGAGGATGTGGAGGAGATGCGCAGGGAGGAGGCAGCACAGGGTGGAATTATAGAAAACTGGAATAAATACATGCCGGGCAACGCCAGAACATGTTCGGGTTCAACAATTACCGTGTCGTAATATACCCAGAACGCACAAGAACACTAACGCGCCGGCCGGAGTGGCCGAGCGGTTAAAGGCGCTACAGTCTGGAACCGCACGACCGCTAGGGTCGCAGGTTCGAATCCTGCCTCGGGCATGGATGTGTGTGATGTCCTTAGGTTAGTTAGGTTTAAGTAGTTCTAAGTTCTAGGGGACTTATGACCACAGCAGTTGAGTCCCATAGTGCTCAGAGTCATTTGAACCATTTTTTGAACACTAACGCAAAGAAGAATAGAAAAATAAGGTATGACAGGACACAGCCAATCCCAGTCGACAACCAGTTAGTAGTAACTTGTGTTTTAGGCCATTGGCGGATCACTCTTCTTTGTTAATATCTACAAACACGAATAGCAAGCATTTTTAAATATTTGCCCGAAAATATATTTTATGACAGTGCGCACAGGGTAAATTAAAGCATCATTTCTATGTATACTTTATAAATTCAGGAATCCAAATCGCTTCATCTTAGCATATACATAGTCTATTATACAGAAGCCAAGCTGGAGAAATGCTAACAACAGAGAGGCGAATTGTCAAACCGATAACACTCGCCCTCACACGCTGAATGCGAAGTGTTGCCAATGAGAACATTTACATCGGCATGAACAGTGTTCATCAGTATTTCTAGTACTGAATACAGGATAATGCTAGGCAGAGATGGTCATTGTATTGACAATAATGGTGAACGTGTGCTGGTTCCTTAACTAGCTCGTTTTCCCGCAAATTTCTTCCGCGCGCAGGACTGAGCCCAATAGCGGGCGGGATGCGAACCGCGGACTGCCCGTTGCCCACTAGTAGCCTATGGGACGGCTAACAGCCATAAAGCATCCCCAGTCCCTGTAGAAACATAGACGCTGTTTTCAGTATAACATCACTAAGATCGTCAATTAGCTCCCATGAATTCCAGTTTGGTTCCATCAGAATACAATTCCCCACCTCTTGCTGTAACGCACCCGTTATCGGCAGCGTGTCCAGTTATAAACAAAGCACAAGTGAAATGCTCTGTTCACTCGCTGCAACAAACTTTCTAATCACCAAATACATCCGTCAAATGCTATCTTCCCAGCACGGAACGCAGAGGAACGGCGGGGCTAAGCTGCACACGACCACTGATACGAGCGCTCTGGATTCACTGCATATTGCATGGGCCGCGCCGAATTGACATTGCGAGCATTGGGTAACAGTGTCACGTTGCCCTCAACCGTCCGCAAATAAAGGGAGAGCGAGAGATCGATACCTCTCGATAGCGCCAGCCCGCCGGCCTGCTGATCGCGCAGTCAGCTGGCGTCCGCCCCTGGATAACAATCTGGCGCTGTTTTGAGCACCAGACACCCCCCCCCCCCCCCCCCCCCCCCGCCACTCCTCTTTACACCTGCCTATTGTGTCGTCCAGATTGGCCGCGATACCTCTATCAGGGGAGCGCCGATTACGCATTCAGATGGCATTCTTGCATTCAAAACGGAGAGGGACGGATATTCTCATTTGGGTCTTGTCAAAGTACTGACAGCTGAACGAGAGGCTAGGAAATGATGAAATCACCGAAGTGAAATCGATAAATAACTGTTTGTACCTCTGCTGCACAGTTCTGTGTGAAAGCTTTTTATAGAGGTGAGTACATTCGAAAGGTAGTCACAAAGTTTCAATTGTCCCATCGTAAAACTCACACTACCATCACGAAACTTAATAATGACGTTAGTCCTTCAACATCTATAGTCCGCGAGCCACCTTACTACTGGCAGTGAAGGACAGTTTGCGTACCAGTGTAACTTCACCCTCTTCCTGTTCCACTTGCGAATGTTTCACGGGGAGAACGATTTTCGGTGAGCTTCTGTGTGGGCCCGAATCCCTCCAATTTTATTTTCACGGTTTTTTTTGTGAGATATTCGCAGGAGGAAGCGACATATTGGTTATATCTTCTATGCCCTCCCAACTATAACAGTGGACCACAACGTGATGCAGAATGCCTCTCTTGCGGCGTCTGCCACAGGAGTTGGCTGATCTTCTCTGTGAGTCTTTCGCGCTTACTAAACGAACCTGTGACGGAATGTGCTGCTCTTCTTTGGATCTCCTCTATTTCCTCTGTCAGTGCTATGTGGTTCCGATCTCAGAGCTTCTTGATAATTTTTAAATGAACACTCCGCCATTTCAATGTATTGTTGTTTATTTAATTACGACCGTGGTTTCGGCCTTTTATGCCATTTTCAAGTGAATGAGTTTAAGCTGAAGAATTCTGGAGATTAGATGGGTAGATCACGTAGCTAATGAGAAGGTACTGAATATAATTGGGGAGAAGATGACTAGAAGAAGGTATCGGTTGGTAGGACATGTTCTGAGGCTTCAAGGGATCACCAATTTAGTATTGGAGGGCAGCGTGGAGGGTAAAAATCGTAGAGGAAGACCAAGAGATGAATACACTAAGCAGATTCAGAAGGATGTAGGTTGCAGTAGTTATTTGGAAATGAAGAAGCTTGCACAGGATAGAGTAGCAAGGAGAGCTGCATCGAACCAGTCTCTGGACTGAAGACCACACCAACAATAGAGTTTATGTCATTAACGTACATTGCTGGACATAAATTCAATCACTTGATAATCGCATAAAAGGACGAAGCCTGTGGCGTAATTACATTAACAACAATACAGTCAAATGACGGTGTGTTTACTTAAAGATTATTGTTCGACTGTTGCTCAGCAACATCAAAAACTGTTTACTGCTCCATAAGTTTGGCGTTTAGTGTGACACATTTTTCCAACTTGGCGGAGGTCTCAGCTGTAGAGGTCTGTGTTTTGACTGTTCAGGAAACGCTCAATCTCGAAAATTAGCTCCTCTTCATTCTATCACTCGACAGATTCTTAATACGGGAAGAAGTCACTTGGTTCCGAATAAGGGCTGTACGATGGTTTCTTAAAATTTGATATCCCGAAGAAATATCGTGTTGTGTCCTTTGCAGAATAAAAAAAAAGGGTCAAATGGCTCTGAGCACTATGAGACTTAACATCTGAGGTCATCAGTCCCCTAGAACTTAGAACTACTTAAACCTAACTTACCTAAGGACAGCACACTCATCCATGCCCGAGGCAGGATTCGAACCTGCGACCGTAGCGGTTGCGCGGGTCCAGACTAAAGCGCCTAGAACAGCTCGGCCACACCGGCCGGATCTTCAGAATCAACTGGGACTTTGTTGTGGAGCGAAATGATTCCCTTGGACGGCTAACAGCGATGCTTCGTCTCGACAGCGTCCCGTAACTTGTCAGTAGATTTCATATTTCAGTAGTACGATCTTGAGACGATCTGCACCTGACGAGCAGGATCTGTTTGCGCCACGTCACACCAGCCCCAAAAACACTAAGAAGCACAATGCGCGATGAAGTTTGTGTCCTCACCTTTTTCTGCCGTGGTAAATCCACATGTTTCCTCTGTTTGCTGTGATCCTTTGTCTCGCTGTTAAAGAGATTCACGGTGATTTATCGGTCAAAGGTGTGACGTGGACTGGCCTGATACAACTTCAACAGTTCCGCTGCTGCATAGAATCGACGGGCTAATGAACGGATGAGAGTAACTACATGAACAAGCGGAGAGCACCCTATGTCATGTTGAAGGCGTAGCTTAAGATATTGAAAACAGATTCGTAGTTGATTTTTCCTTTTTTCCACTATTGCCTCGATCCTGATACGGTGCTCTTAGAGCAGTAGGCGCTCCACTAGTTTTGCGATTCCCAGGTCTTCATAGCGGAATAGTCTGCCACTTCGTTGGTCGTCATTCAGAGTAGTTTGGCCACACTGAAAGCCTCTGAACCTGCTGGCCACTGTGTCATATGACGGCGCATTGTTGCTGTGAACTTACACGAACTCAGCATTTGTTATTGAAGCGCTGCTCCCCTTGAAATGCAATAAACGAATTCGAGCACAATATCCTACTGTATCAATGGAATGCACAGTTTTGTTTTGGGTACTCTAGCAGGGCTTTGCTGTGCTGTGCTGCCGCGCGGGTATTTCCATGAGTGGCAGGACTGCAAACATGAACCTGCAAACAAATAAAAAGTTAATTACCTAACTTTATTTATTCGAGACGACAATTTTATGACTAACCCAGCGTCGTTTCACAGTATCATTGCGTCCGCTCCCATTCCATTAGCGGATGCCGCACGGGTAACAAAGATTGCTTCTACTCTTTTGTCTGGGCCCGATTTTCTGTAATTCTAATGACGTACTCATTACTCGAGATGTATATTCGAGGAAGGGGAACGTTTCTTGCTTCGTTTCTGATCGTGGACAATCTGAATTTGTAAGATTCTCCACGATGCCCAACCGCTTTCTTGTAACGCCATCCACTGCAGTTTGTTGACTATCCTTGGTGACTTTTCTTTTTTTTTTTACTGTTATTATACACTGGTTTAAGAATCATGAAAGAAGGTTGTATACATGGAAGAACCCTGGAGATACTAAAAGGTATCAGATAGATTATATAATGGTAAGACAGAAATTTAGGAACCAGGTTTTAAATTGTAAGACATTTCCAGGGGCAGATGTGGACTCTGACCACAATCTATTCGTTATGGCCTGTAGATTAAAACTGAAGAAACTGCAAAAAGGTGGGAATTTAAGGAGATGGGACCTGGATAAACTGAAAGAACCAGAGGTTGTACAGAGTTTCAGGGAGAGCATAAGGGAACAATTGACAGGAATGGGGGAAAGAAATACAGCAGAAGAAGAATGGGTAGCTTTGACGGATGAAGTAGTGAAGGCAGCAGAGGATCAAGTACGTAAAAAGACGAGAGCTAGTAGAAATCCTTGGGTAACAGAAGAGATACTGAATTTAACTGATGAAAGGAGAAAATACAAAAATGCAGTAAGTGAAGTAGGCAAAAAGGAATACAACCGTCTTAAAAATGAGATCGACAGGAAGTGCAAAATGGCTAAGCAGGGATGGCTAGAGGATCAATGTAAGGATGTAGAGGCTTATCTCACGAGGGGTAAGATAGAAACTGCCTACAGGAAAATTAAAGAGACCATTGGAGATAAGAGAACTACTTGCATGAATATCAAGAGCTCCGATGGAAACCCAGTTCTAAGCAAAGAAGGGAAAGCAGAAAGGTGGAAGGAGTATATAGAGGGTCTATACAAGGGCGACGTACTTGAGGACAATATTATGGAAACGGAAGAGGATGTAGATGAAGATGAAATGGGAGATACGATACTGCCCACCTTTGACAGAGCACTGAAAGACCTGAGTCGAAACAAGGCCCCCGAAGTAGACAACATTCCATTAGAACTACTGATAACCTTGGGAGAGCCAGTCCTGACAAAACTCTACCATCTGGTGAGCAAGATGTATGAAACAGGCGAAATACCCTCAGACTTCAAGAAGAATATAATAATTCCAATCCCAAAGAAAGCAGGTGTTGACAGATGTGAAAATTACCGAACTATCAGTTTAATAAGTCACAGCTGCAAAATACTAACACGAATTCTTTACAGACGAATGGAAAAACTAGTAGAAGCCAACATCGGGGAAGATCAGTTTGGATTCCGTAGAAACACTGGAACACGTGAGGCAATACTGACCTTACGACTTATCTTAGAACAAAGATTAAGGAAAAGCACACCTGCGTTTCTAGCATTTGTAGACTTAGAGAAAGCTTTTGACAATGTTGACTGGAATACTCTCTTTCAAATTCTAAAGGTGGCAGGGGTAAAATACAGGGAGCGAAAGCCTATTTACAATTTGTACAGAAACCAGATGGCAGTTATAAGAGTCGAGGGACATGAAAGGGAAGTAGTGGTTGGGAAGGGAGTAAGACAGGGTTGTAGTCTCTCCCCGATGTTGTTCAATCTGTATATTAAGCAAGCAGTAAAGGAAACAAAAGAAAAATTCGGAGTAGATATTAAAATCCATGGAGAAGAAATAAAAACTTTGAGGTTCGCCGATGACATTGTAATTCTGTCAGAGACAGCAAAGGACTTGGAAGAGCAGTCGAATGGAATGGACAGTGTCTTGAAAGGAGGATATAAGATGAACATCAACAAAAGCAAAACGTGGATAATGGAATGTAGTCGAATTAAGTCGGGTGATGCTGAGGGAATTAGATTAGGAAATGAGACACTTAAAGTAGTAAAGGAGTTTTGCTGTTTGGGGAGCAAAATAACTGATGATGGTCGAAGTAGAGAGGATATAAAATGTAGACTGGCAATGGCAAGGAAATCGTTTCTGGAGAAATTTGTTAACATCGAGTATAGATTTAAGTGTCAGGAAGTCATTTCTGAAAGTATTTGTATGGAGTGTAGCCATGTATGGAAGTGAAACATGGACGATAAATAGTTTGGACAAGAAGAGAATAGAAGCTTTCGAAATGTGGTGCTACAGAAGAATGCTGAAGATTAGATGGGTAGATCACATAACTAATGAGGAAGTATTGAATAGGATTGGGGAGAAGTTTGTGGCACAACTTGACCAGAAGAAGGGATCGGTTGGTAGGACAGGTTCTGAGGCATCCAGGGATCACCAATTTAGTATTGGAGGGCAGCGTGGAGGATAAAAATCGTAGAGGGAGACCAAGAGATGAATACACTAAGCAGATTCAGAAGGATGTAGGTTGCAGTAGGTACTGGGAGATGAAGAAGCTTGCACAGGATAGAGTAGCATGGAGAGCTGCATCAAACCAGTCTCAGGACTGAAGACCACAACAACAACAACAATTATACACGGGACTCCGTAGCTGACTGACTACCATGAGGAGGAGCCAGGTTCGATTTCCAATACTGCCGCGGAATATTTCCTCGGTGGAAGGACCTCGTGATGCCTCTTGAGGAACTACTTGGGCAAGCAGCAGCACCTCCAGGTCACGAAAAGAACGTTGTACTGACCCCACACCCCTACATACTGTATCGAATGACGCCATATGCGGAGGATCACACGGCGGTCGGTCAGTACCGGTGGGCCCGCCAGGACTTGAAGACGAAGTTTTATACACAGCAGTATGGACAGTCTGAATGATGAGGAAAGTCCGCAGCTCGTGGTCGTACGGTAGCGTTCTCGCTTCCCACGCCCGGGTTCCCGGGTTCGATTCCCGGCGGGGTCAGGGATTTTCTCTGCCTCGTGATGACTGGGTGTTGTGTGATGTCCTTAGGTTAGTTAGGTTTAAGTAGTTCTAAGTTCTAGGGGACTGACAACCATAGCTGTTAAGTCCCATAGTGCTCAGAACCATTTGAACCAACCCATAGTGCTCAGAGACATTTTAATTATGAGGAATGGCCGATATGCACCAATCGTGTGGATGGCATCACTGAATTCAGTGGGAAAGTGAGAGAACGACACTATGTTCCCGCAGTGACGGGAATCATAGCTGTGTATTTCTGCATATGAGGGTTATTGCGTTATTCTGTTTTGGTCATACATTTTGATGAATTGCACATAATAGGTTACTTCATTGCTGTAGAGGTATTTTAGAAGATAGTAAGGTAACTGCTGTAACAAAATGGAATAAATCATAATTATATGACTATTCTTTAACAAGCCACCGGAGGCCGTGGAACTCTTCTGTCTACAATAAACATAAAATATCCCTGAACAGGCTCCGATACTTTTTCCCCTGGAGATCGAGTGCAGCCTGTGTATTTCAGACTTAGGTCACACATACGCTACCATTACCATTTCTGCTTCTCAGCAAGTCTTCTCTTCAAGAAAGAAAGGAAAAGGGGGTAGTATAACACTCAACAATAACATCAAACTAAGTTCTATGCAGAACTACACGTTCTTGAATGCGTTACACAGTACATCGTGAAACAACTTCTAATTTACTTTCCTACTTCATTTTAGACAGATCACCGCTCTCGCAATTCTCTTGAAATGCAAGACTGTGTAATGATTTGAATTACTATCGAGATGTAAAAGTTAAGTTTTTCTGTATTTTAAAAGCAAATGCAGACCGAACAATCAACGTGAGCACATGAGAGATTTCGTAACAGCATAGTACCCACCAAAATTGTATCCAAAACACTACCACATTTCCCAGTATTATAATACTGACGTAACTAAGTTCACACTTTCATACTTGTTAATAACAGCCACTCACACATGCTTTATGCCGAAGAAACTGAAACAAAACACATAAAGTACCCCGGAAAGAATGGTAACAAGTATAGAAACCATGCAGTGACATAAAAATAAAAAAACTATTATAAAACTGTTCACACAATACAGTACCTAGGACCTAGCAGCGGACATATAACAACGTTTTGTAATGCCTGTAACGATAATATTTTTGTGTGTTTAGAAGAAATAAAAACCGATTATTACTAACGATATTGTCGCTGAAACTACACTGACGAAAAAAAATCGCAACACCAAAAACTAATTAATGCAGAGTAATGAAATTTCGGGAACGCGTTTGTCTAGGTAATATACATACATCAAAAAAAGTTTTTCATCACCCCGGTTCCCTGAACTCCTGACGATAGACGTTGACAGTGAATATTGTATTACAGACACAGTTCCTTTGACTGTTCAGAGATGTCACTAAACCTGTCCAAAGATGCATGCAAGAGCAGCGACTATTAGACAGAGGGTGCCTTACAGCCGATCAGTTCCGGTCACTCCACCAGGAAGGAGGTACACGGCTCGTGTTGTCTGTTGTTCAACCATGTCTAGACGGTCAATAGCGCGGTTCGATCGCGTCCGCATTGTTACTTGTGCCAGGAAGGGCTCTCCACAAGGGAAGTGTCCAGGCGTCTCGGAGTGAACCAAAGCGATGTTGTTCGGACATGGAGGAGATACAGAGAGAGAGGAACTGTCAATGATATGCCTCGCTCAGGCCGCCCAGGGGCTACTACTGCAGTGGATGACCGCTACCTACAGATTATGGCACGGAGAAATCCTGACAGCAACGCCACCATATTGAATAATGCTTTTCGTGCAGCTACAGGACGTCGTGTTACGACTCAAACTGTGCGCAATACGCTGCATTATGTGCAACTTCGCTCCCGACGTCCATGGCGAGGTCCATCTTTGCAACAACGACACCATGCAGCCCGGTACATCTCAACATCATGCCGAATGGACCGCTCAGGATTGGCATCACGTTCTTTTCACCGATGAATGTCGCATACGCCTTCAAACAGACAATCGTCGGAGACCCGTGTGGAGGCAACCCGATCAGGTTGAACGCCTTAAACGCACTGTCCAGCGAGTGCAGCAAGGTGGAGGTTCCCTGATGTTTTGGGGTGGCATTATGTGGGGCCGACGTACGCCGCTGGTGGTCATGGAAGGCGCCGTAACGGCTGTACGATACGTGAATGTCTTCCTCTGAGTGATAGTGCAACCATATCGGCAGCATATTGGCGAGGCATTCGTCTTGATGGACGAAAATTCGCGCCCCCATCGTGCACAACTTATGGATGACTTCCTTCAGGATAACGACATCCCTCGACTAGAGTGGTCAGCATGTTCTCCAGACATGAACCCTATCTAACATGCCTGGGATAGACTGAAAAGGTCCGTTTATGGATGACGTCACCCAACAACCACGCTGAGGGATCTACGCCGAATCGCCGTTGAGGAGTGGGGCAATCTGGTCCAACAGTGCCTTGATGAACTTATAGATAGTATGTCACGACGAATATAGGCATGCATCAATCCAAGAGGACGTGCTACTGGGTACTAGAGGTACCGGTGTGTACAGCAGTCTGGACCACTACCTCTGAAGGTCTCGCTGTATGGTGGTACATCATGCAATGTGTGGTTTTGATGAGCAATAAAAAGGGAAGAAATGATGTATTGTGTTGATGTCTATTCCAATTTTCTGTACATTTTCCGGAACTCTCTGAAAAGAGGTGATGCAAAACTTTTATTGATGTGTTTGTTTAAGACATTAACATTCCAACATCACTGCACAAAGTAAGCATGAGACAAGTCGTTGCAAATGTGAAACACTGGCACATTAATAACCGGTGTAACTGTAAGAATATTGAATGCAAGCCTGCAAAAGTCAGTGCATTGTGTTTTTCAAGTGCTGGATGACTGTTTGTGGGATGGAATTCCATAACTATTGCACTTGGGCTGTCAGTACAGGAACGGTTAATGTTGTCTGTGAATGACGATGGAGTTTCGTTCGATGATGTTCCGTATGTGCTATTGGAGACAGATCCGATGAGCGAGCAGGCCAAGGCAACATGTCGGCACTCTGTACAGCATGTTTGGGTTACAACAGTAGTATGTTACATCACCAGATTTGTGCACAGATTTTTAATTGGGGTGCGTGGGATAACCACGTGAGTGCTCCTGCCATCACACGAAATTGCACCCCAGGTGTAAGTTCGGTGTTTCTAGCAGACGCATTCGCTGCAGGCCTTCAACTGGCCTTCTCCTAATCAACACACCACAGAAGCAGCTTTCATCAAGAAACATAACAGACCTCAACCCTGCCCTCTAATGGGCTCTCCCTTGACACCACTGAAGTCACGACTGGAAGTGACTTGGCGTCAGTGGAATGCATGATACAGGTCGTCTGGCTTGGAGCTGCCCTTGAAGGAACCGATTTGCAACACTTCGTTATGTCGCTTTGGAGCCAACTGCTGCTCACATTGCTGCTATGGATGCAGTACGACGTGCTGGAGCCAAATACCGAACAGGATGGTCTTACATGCTCGTGACCACTTCTGCCAGCAGTCATGTACAGTGGCTACATTCCTACCAAGTGTTCTTGCAGTATCACACAAGCAACATCCAGCTTCTCTATTACTAGACCTCGTTCAAACTCAGTGAGGTGTTGATTCTGGCGTCTTTGACGTCTTAAACGCAATCTTGGCTGATACCAACCCACCACGTCAGTATCAATGGTAACTGTTACGCCGTCGTCAAGGTAGGCCCTGCGGGCCGGTAACACATCTAACACCGCACAGCACCGAGTTTGTCTACGCCCAAGGCGTAAGCAATGGTGAACATCGGCTGTTTTGGAAACAGACATTCCGCGTACTACTTCCTGCAGAGGGAGTTTGAGATGGCCTGCAAGAAGTATTACTACACCAGCCTCTGATTGGCTGGCCAATACTCCGAATACCGACCACAGGGACGTCTCCATGGAAGACTACGTCTTCGCCATCGAAACAGAACTTGGAATTAAGTGTATGTGTGTTACCTCGGAATCTTGCGGGAAACTTAGAAGTTATCTTTTGTTGCCTGTAGTAGAAAATTCTTACTGACTTTGTGCTTGTGACTTTTCGTTGTTATTCAGTCATTTCCATGTAGACTGACCTAAATAAAAGTTGTGTTGTAAAATCTTTCAAACTGCGAGTTACAACAGTAACTAACGCTCACAATCTTTACAGCGTATATTTTAAGCTGCTAGTACCACACTTATATGACAGGAGCAAAATTTGAATAGACGTCATCTTTCAGGTGTAAAAACACGCCACGCCTACCAACTTTTTATTGGACAAAAGTAGTTCTTGGTGTTGCAATTTTTTCCGTCAGTGCACATAGAAGGAAGAAGGTAAAAACGTAGGGAAAGAGTGAAAAATTACAGGAGGGAAAGGAAAAACGAAACAAGACATGTGGTCCCTGGCAGGCAAAGCCAACTATAAAATATAATTACCTAATAATTAGCAAAGCTGTGATCAATCGGAACATTAAACGCCACAGTGATTCACTAGGCATGGTCCTGTTGTAAGCTAGCAAGCCGTTACCTTCCTCCTATCTTTCCAATGACTTACACAGCCGCCGGCCGGAGTGGCCGTGCGGTTCTAGGCGCTACAGTCTGGAACCGAGCGACCGCTACGGTCGCAGGTTCGAATCCTGCCTCGGGCATGGATGTGTGTGATGTCCTTAGGTTAGTTAGGTTTAATTAGTTCTAAATTCTGGGGGACTGATGACCTCAGATGTTAAGCCCCATAGTGCTCAGAGCCATTTTGAACTTACACAGCCACTTATACGGCGACCTGAAGTGTAATCTGGATTCCGAACCACGACGGCACTCGGCATTTTTCACATAAACAGAAACTATTACAGGCAACAGGTACACATTTGAGGGCATATGACGTTGTTACACATATAAATATAATAAAATTGGGAAAGAAATCACTGTTGCCGAGGTATGGACAACGTCACTACTGTTCCTGTACGATGTGTAACGTGACTAAATGTTATACATGAAAGTTAACGTCAAATGAATCCATTAAGTTTAGGATAGAGATTAGTTTTGAACTGCTTCGACAAATTAAATAAGTATAAAATACATCAATACTCCCGTAGGAGAAAATCATTAGTACATGAAAATATGCAGCGCGTAGAATGTTTAGGAAGCGCAATGGACTGCCAACAAGATGACACGGAACGTTGTTTATGGAGATGTATTGCAGTAGATTTCTCGGTCTCCATACACACCAAGCCATTTATGATCTTTTTCTTGCTAGATATGTCACAAAAGAAACGAAATTAATTAGTACCTCTGCTGGTAAATTTTGTAATTCACTAGTTGGTCTTTTGTTTCCTTTGAAACGAGTGAGTTGTAAGCAACATGTACTCTGTGAGTTTCTCCGATTGTCTCAAAATTTTGTGTTTTTTTCTGATGTCGCGTGGTTAGCTGGGCCGCAAGTGGCTCGTCTCTTAGTACCTCCAACAGTTAACTTTGTGATAGCGCATACGTGTGGATAGTGAGCTCTGCATTAAAATTTCTTTACAAATAGCTGTTTAACCGAGTATAACACCGTGGGGCGCAGCTAGAACCGCAATAAGTCAACAAAGTGATTGAAAGAAGAGCTATACAAATCGTCAATGTTGAGATAGCGTGATGGTGTTACAGATATACACAGGGGAGACATACTGTCGTCGGGGACACACAGCGACCGTCTTGCAGATGTAACTTTTTGTAGGTGTTGTATATTTCAATCTCAGATCACACAAATTATGTTATCGATTTCGGCTCCCCAGCAACTTATAAGACGATCTGTTGGTCAAGAACGCAACCATTCTCAAATACCTTAAAAATGTATATATTAATTTCAAAGCCATTACCGGTTTAGGGCTATGATAGCCATTTCAGATATCTACCATTTCCAGTTACAGTCATGTATTCGTCAGCAGCATGTTCAGACATAAACTTTACATTCTATTCCTTGTTTATGAAGCAAACAAAAACATCCAACGTAATACACAAGCCTGAAACTACAACTGACTTGAGGATTATTATGAAGTGATTGTGCGCTACAGTGGTTTGTTTAGAGTACGTGTGCCGGTCACACTGCAATAGATTGTGAATCATCCTGAACTTTGCCGCCGGAAGCCATTCCTGTTGCCGCAGTCGTGATTCTAACCTCAGGGGGAGAAGCCGTGCGCTAAAACTGTCTGTGAAGTTTGTGAACTTCATTTCGCATGTCATCGTATTTCCGCCGTTTATTTTCTGAGGCGGAATGTGGTCATCAGACCAGCATTTGGCTAAACGAGCGTAGGAAACCGCCTAAAAGCCACATTGTTTGGCCTGCACGCCAGCCACGATCGTGAACCCGCTGCGCTTACTCGAGCCGGATCTGGTTAGAGAGCCTGTATACACAGAGAGTGGCCATAGGTGAAGTTGCCCGTGATTGGTTGATTAGCTTTGGCGCCATTTTTCTGCCAAACATCTCACGCGCTTCCTATGATCGCCGTGCTTTTGAGTTGAATTGAAGTTCAGAGCACTTTTGGAAACGATTAAAAGGTATTTGAATTATTGAGAGACTTGTTATGCGTTGTGCATGCATGTTCGATTTAGTTGTATATCGTTTTTAGTACGTAATTAGCGTTTGTGATCTTAAATACGAGTTGAAATAATGCAGCGTTTTGTGATGAAGTCGCTAGGCCTACATGTTTGAAGTAAACACGTTAGTAATTGTACAGTATTGTTTTTGACATCTGTAATTCGTTCTGCAGACGTTCGTAAACGATGCCAGGTTGTGCTGCATTTGGTTGTTCCAATAGAGGCGAAGGTGTATTTCGCATGTTAGCATTTCAACGCAATGAAGAAAGTCGTAAGCAGTTGTTCACTTGTGACATGCAAAAAGTTTGAAGACGTGACAAGAAGTACTAATACGTCTCACACTTTTTGCATGTCACAAGTAAACAACTGCTTACGACTTTCATTCATCTGATGTAATACAGGTACGTCAAATCTTTAGCGTTATGCACTTCCGATACAAAGAAATGCTATACACTATTTTCTTTTTATTTACGTTACTTTCATTGCAATATATCCAGTAAACAAACTTTAAAGGAGATAAACTCAAGTAACGAATAATTTTTACAGCCACTGTTATCAAATTTTCCTGTGCTGTACGTAGTAGGCTACTATGAGTATATCATAGCTGTAAAGAAAGGCATTTAACGAATGATTTCGCCATATAGTCTTGTGCTTTTGATTAGGTGAGTGTGTATTCCACTACCCCACTACTGGCCATTCAAAAGTCTCGCCCGCAGTTCGACAGAAAAATGGCCGGCGTATCGTCCGGTTGGCCACTCTCTCCCTACACAGGCTCTCTAGGTCTGGTTGGCGTCCCTGTCTCGCTGGCCGGCGTGCTGCCACTTAAGCCGACGGTACACGGACCGTGCATCCGAACACTGAGCACTAAGCGTGTCGAATTTCTGACATCATAGCGGGGAATAGCACTCTGCGAGCCTTCCGAACGTGCAGAGCAATACCTAGCATGTCATGCATTCTGAACGTGCTGTTGGACGTTGACAATGAAAAGGCAGAACGCCACTTACGTCACATGCGTGCCATCTCCCGTCAGCACAGAGTTCTGACGCGCCATATTGGCTTCCAGTTGAAGCCCGTACGTATAAATTCCGTTTCTGGGCACCTGCAAACTGGATAGCTCTGGAAAATCCGCCGTTAATTGTATACTTCTTTGTAATAAAATGACGAGAAACATCATATTCGTGGTAAAAGAATGGATCCTCAACGGCATGTTGAGGATCCATTAAAAAGGCATTGTTATTGGTACCATTGATTAAAATTGAATTTCAATTAGTAATATAGGTACAAGTGAATCTTGCAGAACATTGTAACAACCTAGATATGTTACTTAACCACTCGTGGTAGCGGTAGCGCAGCGAGCAGCGTCCATGCCGGCACGGTAGCTCAGCGTGTTCGGTCAGAGGGTTAGCTGCCCTCTGTAATAAAAAAAACTGAGTAAACCGATCAACGACGAATTTAAACGAATGTCTTACGACGGCCGCCCCGAGCAGATGCAACGAACAAAAAACAAAAGAGAACAAATTAGGATTTAACAAAAAAAAAGTGTCTTAGTTTCCTACTGAAATTTTGAAGTGATGGTGGTTCGCATCTCACTGCACCCGACAATTTTACTTCTAACTTTCGCTTTTTTATTAGGTTCTGATACTTTATTAGTTTAATATAAGTGTATACTATAATATTCGATGTTATGTAAATATGAGTGCGCTCTTTCTGAGGAATGAGTTTGACCAACTGCCACTGGAGCGCGTTGCGATGCCGTACCACGATGGGACCCGCGTACCGTACGCGCAAGACGCATCGTTTCTGAGCGTGGACGTTGAACTCGGCAAGCTCAACGTTGACGTTCGACAGCACGGAACGTGTGGCGACGGCTTTACGCTATACGAGCGTGTGATAGCCCGAAACCAGTAACGACATAAAAACATAAAGCTTTTGTTTTGTATCTGCGGCTGGTTGGTCCACTGCCAACGGTTCTTTAGCGGTCATGCAGTACAACAAGATCCTTCGTGGATAAAGTAACATTAGGTCATTGCATCTTCAAACATTTCCGTTGGTCCTTGGTGCATTAATAACAATATTCTGCGACTGTTGATCGGCTTTGTTACAAAATATATTTATTTTCTTCACCGAATCACGCCGACGGAAAAAAGTCACAACACCAAGCAGAAGTGCAAGGTAAAAGATAATTGATAGGTGTGTTTCTACATCTGAAAGATGACGTCTGTTCAAATTTTGCTCCCGTCGTATAAGAGCAGCGCTAGTAGCTGCTGGTTTAAATATACGCTGTAACGGTCGCGAGCGTTTGTCACCATTCAGATTGTACGAGGTGAGTTGACATTACTCAAGAATCTGTATGTGCAATAGCGTCATCTGCCCCCACGCTTGTGTCTGTTACCAGTCGACGCGCTGGCATATCAATCAAATCTAGCGACACTAAGGGGTCACTCCATGTCAAGTCATCCAGGCCATGACACCCATTATCTAGTTGTGAACTGAGATTTTGTGTACTGCTTTTGTATCTAATATCATTAACTTTTGCCTATTTTTATTGCTTTGTATACATTCTGTTGGTAGCAGTTGCTGAAAGTTTGATGCAATGTGTTGCTTCAAAGCAATCTGCAAAAATTTTTAAATTGGGTGCAGTTTTTAAACAAAAAACGGTATGCTGACAGTTTTTTCTCTGAATATCTTTTCTGACATGTAGTTTCTGAAAACATGTTAGAATTGTGCAATTAAATTTTTGTAAATTAAAAAGCCTGCAGACTTACACAAATTAATTTTATTGAATTTCATTGTCAAATTATAAAAAATATTTTGTACAATTGCACCCTCTAGAAAACACTGAAAAAAATTAGAAAGTGATCTATAAATAATAAAGTTTCATCACACAAAAAAATCAGTTTTGAGAAACTAATGGCTCTGCGAAAAAAATTTTATATACCTATCCTGGAGAGAAATACAATTACTACCCAAGAGACATTAACAACATGAGTACATATAACAACAATTACCAAACTGAACAAAAATTGCAATATATGAAGCAAAATTACACATTGTAAAATATAGGGCAACTTGGACATTACATGACTTATAAACACTTCCTTACCTCTGCCATAACCAAATTAACTCAACGTAAAAATACATAGCATTTTTATAATATTTAAGCATTTTGTCAAAAGCCAGTATTGTCAACACTGCACAAAATTCTGGTGCTGCAATCTGCGTTCAAGTTGATTCGGAACTACACATGTGACGAGACACTTTCATGATTAGATAATACTTTTGTTTTTGTATGAGAACCACTTTTCTTCCATAACTTTGAGGAGTCTTTGCTCAGAGAATAAGTACGACCTGTTGCTGTGGTGATATCAACTTCACACAGAATATGAGAGACAGAAACATCACAAACATCATTATCAGGCCAATAGAAGGACGGGGATGGTCCATGAGAATGCCTGTAACTTTACTGTAACATTTCCTTCTTCACAATTCACCTTCTTTACAATTCCTAAATACCTAGAAGAGTCATATGCACATGCAACATAGCAGTTGGGCTGCATAGTGCATTCTGGCATTAGTGGCCCTAAAAGCATACCACGTTCTACGTCAAATGTACATACAGTTTATCCCTCTGTCGAACGCCATTTAAAAAGACACCGTCGTTGTGTGTCTTCAAGTGTCTCAGAAGTTTCAGTTGTAGACGTTCTGTGTTAGAGGATGAGGGGGGGGGGGGGGGCGGGGACGAGGTTTTGTTGCGTGCATGCTTACGTGAACGAGAAGATGGAATGACGGGTAGCTAATACACTTCCGTGTAAATTTCGTTTCTCAGCCGTAAGGAAAATTAGCCTGTGACCAGAGATAAACAACGATCTTGTAATAATTTCGATCATATTCCCTGTAGAATTAAGGCTATATTTGTTACTTTAACACGGTTCCTAAGCTCCTGAACTGATTCTCTTGTTGCCTTCTAGATAACTCCATCTACTGGAGGGCATGTGAACAAAGTATTTAGGAGCCTTTCGATCTGTCATATTTAGAGATCTGTCTGATATAACATTTAGTGTTTTGCATGCTTTGAGAGGAACGGAAGAAGGATGTCATTTGGACGCGACACATGCACGAGTTGGAGGGTCAGCGAGTGGCAATTATATTTATCTGCGAAGCTGACTTTTTCAGCGATAAGGACTACTGAAATTATATAGCAAGCGTATGGTGGGTCAGGCAGCAGCGTTTTGTCAGTAACGCAGATGATTTCGTGACGGCCAGGAGGCAGGGAATTATGAGACACTCTGTGGTTTGCGGATCAGTATGCATCTTGAGTTGTTGATAAGTTGATTAATGAGGGTCGGAATGTAACATTTTGCACGATAAAAGAAAAGTTCAATATCCCCACACCAGTGGTTCCGCTGATCATGAAAATTTCAACAAGCGGTAATTGTGTACAATTTTTGTGTCACATTCTCTGACGTGGGAGGATATACGTGATCGAATCGAGTCCCGCCCTTTGATTCACTACTAAACTATTACGCGAACGTGTAGGTGAGTGACGAGGCTCCACGTTTCGCCTACGATACTGGAACAAATCGTCAGTCTACAGGGATTAGTTAAAACGCTTAATAGGATCAGTTCGCAATTACTGCCTGGGTTATCTTCATATCTCGTGATTTACTATTTTATTTATTTTTCGAGTGCGCACTTGGTAGAAATAGAACACAATACCGCGTGAAGAACAATTCTCAACCTTATGCAATCTCAGCTATTCATCAGATTTGTCATCTCCAGACTACCGGTCTTCTCACAATTGAAAAAGTATCTGAAGAGTTCGTATTTCCTGTCGATTAAAGATATTCAAGGAGCTCTTCACAACAATTTCGAAGTAAAACTTTTCTTGAAGACATGAACAACTCGGAAATTGGTATAGAGTAAATCACGCCAATGGATCGTATTTTAAATAACTGTTTAACAAAAACTCTTAACTTTAAATTTGTGTTGTCGTAGTGGAGGAACCTATGGATCACTCCGGATATCGGAGTTAATACGCCCTTGCGGTGCGCCGACCGCAGAATTACATTACAGACCCTATTATCGAAGGGTGAACTGATGGTGGGGGGGGGGGGGGGGGGGCACAGGAGCGATTAGGGAAGGGGACAGGAGTCGTGGGAGGGAGGCGGGGTGGGTAATACTGTGCAGTGAAAGCAGAACGATTACGCTGCATTGCATTTTTCATATGCGCGAAGCTTTTCTTGAGAATAAAATTATACCAAATGAAAGGTTCATTCAAAATTTTTTATTTGTCTAATAGAAAACTGTGACACATGCGTTCGGAAATGAAAATAAAAACGAAATATAAATTATGTATCACAAATTATATCAAGAATCCGACAAAGAAAATTGAAACAAATCACAGATTCAACGACAAAAGTGCCTTTGACACAGCGTTCCGCGTCCACAGATCTACATCAATATTTTATATATTTCTACTTTCAGCTGTAGCTTTCAGGACACCACTCCATTTTCGAGAATAATTTCAGTTGGAGAACTGTTGGATGATTTGCCCCGCAGCTTGTTCCTGATGCTGTGCAGTAACAAAGAGGGCAGACCTTGTTATGGAGTCGCCTGTTCGAACCATGTTTAGGGCGCACAAAATCTTCGTGGGTTGTTCAGATTATGGTGCTGGTATAGTGGGGTTTTCGTATTCATAAACGACGGAAAGCTTTCTTAAACTTCAACCTCTCTTTCCACGTTCCACCAGCAGAAAGTGTTCACGGTCCAACAGGTCCGGCGGGCTTCGGGCGGCAGTGCGGCGCGTTACCCAGTAGGATACGGACAGCAAGTATTCTTGGGCGTATGGAGCTTGACCCAGTCTGTAATTGTGGTCTATTATACTGCCAGGTCTGAAAAGGTCACGGAACGAAGGACCCGATAACGGTTTCAGCGTGCAGATGACGGACTGATTCATTTAGCCGTGCATCTGTTTTGTTGGTGAAACTGCTCCTTCACTATACCGGTGCGCAGAACTCGGCAGCTGAGTACACTAGGAACTGGTGGCGATCCGTAGGATATGTGTTTGTGCTTCTTAGTCTGCTCCTGCAACTTTCCTAACTGCGTTATTTCTGGTTGTCCAATTGTCAAGCTAGCTAAGCGTTTTGATGAATGTCAGGGGATGGTCAAGAGTGACGCAAGGCACTTTGATTAATGCTGCCTGTCATCTGTCTGTTTCAAAGTGGAATATTTGGCTTTGGATGTGCTAGATAGCGCAACTTTCTGTTTGTTTTGATTTGGGGACAGTCACACTTATTATAGTACGAGCTGCTTATCCGACGATGTCTGCATATGTACTTATTCCAATCTTCTATTAATCCATATCCACCTTCCCCTTTGTCTCTCCATCTCTTCCTTTATCTCCTATCTGTCCATTTCCCCCACCGCCTCTCCCTGCCCATCTTTTCCTTTCTCTTCCATCTCCTCATCTCCTCTTTTTCTGTCCATTTCCCCCTCCCTTATCTGTTTCCGTCTTCTCCTTCCCCCCTCTCTGTCTATCTACCTCCTCCTGCCCCCCTCTATCTCCACGTTATCACCATCACCTCAACAGGAGGCTGGTGGTTCTTACCCCCACAACATTTCTTTTCAGATCGTCAGTTCTCTTTCATCAAGATGTTTTGTTTGTACGGCTACTGCTATGTCTTCTGTGCAGCCAAATTTCTGTGAGGCCGATCCTGTGAAATCAAAGCCATAAAAGTTAAAACAGAAGAGGAGCTAATATTTATTCCCCAGACTCGTAAGTGTTGATAGCCAGTATATCTGCATTTCCAAAAACCAGTCCGACACATAAGAACTCAACTGCTGATAAAAACAAGAGATCAGAACCATCTCGTACTCTGTAGGATTTGTGGACAGCCCTGCAGGATTAAAAATAGTTCAAATGGCTCTGAGCACTATGGGACTTAATATCTAAGGTCATCAGTCCCCTAGATCTTAGAACTGCTTAAACCTAACTAACCTAAGGACATCACACACATCCATGCCCCAGGCAGGATTCGAACATGCGACCGTAGCAGTCGCGCGATTCCAGACTGAAGCACCTAAAACCTCACGGCCACACCGGCCGGCTGATAAACACAGTGGGGGTATGAAATCTCGTAGTGTGCCACATTCCAATCATACATTCGATAACGAACATGTGAGGATTCATTGTCATTTATTAGTAGAAATATTGAAAACATCGGAACAAGGTCCGTTCCTATCAACATAATGTGACAAAGCTGTATTTATTGTCTGTTGGTCGACTGCAACGAGCTCGTGAAACTAGTAGTGTTACCAATGATTACGAAAATAAAGAACTTCAGGTGGCGAAACATGATACGGATGAGCCATTGAACTTAACATCGAACTAAGGGATCATTACCAAGAGTGTTACACCTAGTCAGCCAATAAGACACTGTGAAGAGTTTTCACATCTAAACGAGGAGGATGGCGCACAAACTGCCGGTGATGAGAAACGTAACCACCATTCTACTTTGAGGTATCAAGTACTGAAATACGCCATCATGAAACGAATTTTTGGAATAAGCACCAACGGAATATCGTGTATCACTGACTAAAGCGATGGATGCAGTTTACGCCACACATTTAGAAATAGAAGCCTACAATGTAGGAAGGAGAATCTAATGTGGAAAGCCCTTCCACCTAGTGGGTACAATGAGTGAACAATATAAACAAACTGTAAAACGGATAACTGCAAGGCACCGCCCATAAACGGATGAAAAGGATTGATACTCAGTCAAATGTGCAGTGGTTGGAAAAATAGGCTGTATCATACGTTTCAGAGTCAGAAAACAGTTACCAATTTTGCGTCCTTGAAGTCCAGGGGTACAAGCTTAACAAGGCGTCAGGGCGGGATTTAGATATCGAAAGACAGCAAAGACGGATGCTTAACGCTTGTTGGGAGGCGGAAGAGGTAGTTTCAAACGTGGTGTCGGCCCCTCACGTCACCTGACGTCGCTCGTTCCCTCGCGAACGTTACGAGAGAGACAGGCCGTGCTGTGTACTTCACAGCACACGACACTGTAGTTCTTGCGAGTGCCAGCAGCCGTCTCTGGCAGGAAGCGAGTAACTATGTCAGGCTAGTTGAAATAATTATTCTCTGTGTGTTGAAATTCATGCAAACTCTCGCTGTCACACGCTACCTTTTCAATTACATTTCGATTTCCTGTTGGCCCTGCCCAGGGATGAGCGTACGCGGTGGCGGACAAGACGACTAGTGTGACGTCAAAAGTTCGTTACAGGGCCAATACTTCTCGTAGGCTCCAGTTCCGTGGCTGGCCAGAACTGCTTTGACCTGCCCAACACACGTTCCATGCACACATCATTTTAGCCCACTCTAATTGGTGCCAGATACTGCAGTTGAGCCTATAAAAGCGAAGGAATACCAGCCCCGGCAATTAGTGGCTCTCATTCCTAATGATGATTCTAACAATACCACCACATGCAAAGCAGGTTAGAAATCAGATTAATAATGTTGCTCACACAGCATATGTTCGCTTTATCGGGCAACAATTAAGTTATTGACCGTAGATGGTATCGTCAGAATGTAAATAATGAAGTCACTGTAAAAAAGTCATTAATTTTGGTACTTAACCCTGAATGTATTCCCTCGTATATTTCGTCGAAGTTGTTATGGCTCATCTTGTTGATTCTAGGGTGATTCTACTTTGACTGCTAGAAGGTCCAGATCTGTATTTTAGCGATATTTGAAGACCTACCAAATGCTTTTTCAGGAAATTGTTAATGATCAAACAATCCCAGATCAGAACAATGGTATCGTAGGAATAATTTTTGACTTGGTGTTCACGATTCACATTTTTATTAAACTTCTTGTAAATCCACATACACTTCTCCATAATTGTCACATCATCAAGAAAACAGTTTTGTATCATATATTTAATTTCTACTTTAACCAAACACAGGACTTGACTGTTCTTTTACAAAGCGAAATAACAACTTAACTTCTTCAAAGTGAAATAAAGACTGCTCTGTGCGCATTCGCGCCAAAACGGTTACAAGTAAATCAAAGATTATGACAGTCTCGCAGAAATGAATTCACACAAGAACCATATCACTGTAATAAACCGATACATCGGAGTACCTATACATTAATAAAACCAAATGTAAATATTGTCACAAAAATACGTCTGTTCAAAATGGTTCAAATGGCTCTGAGTACTATGGGACTTAACTTCTGAGGGCATCAATCCCCTAGAACTTAGAACTACTTAAACCTAACTAACCTAAGGACATCACAAACATCCATGCCCGAGGCAGGATTCGAACCTGCGACCAACTTTACGGCGTAGTAGTAAGAATAATTTTGTAGAGAACCTTTTATTTAAATTTGATATTGTTGTGTTCAGCGTTATTTCGGATAAACAGGACGTAATGCGTTATCTCGGCAACTGTCCTGAGATTGGCATGCCACACTCTATGTAAATTCGTATACTTCTTTGACAATAAGTCTGCAATGAAAGAAATCGTGTACAGCGTAACACCAATATGCTCTGTCCTAGAATAAGGGTCCACTCCTAACCCCAGTCACTGATTCTAGAGACGCTAACGCACTCACAGGGTGTTTTTGCTGACGTCTGACAAACGCGAAAAGGAGTGGAGTGTCAGATGTTCTTACTACTACACTGTATAGGTACAGTAAGTAAAATTCCGCCTGCTATCGTTCCTCTTTGCAGTTTCAGTTTTCAACAGTGTATGCAGTAAGTGTCCACTTACAGCCTGACGAAGGCCGCAGTATTAGGTTCGAGGCTTCGGTTATATTACATCTACATCTACACGTACATTTAAATCTACATACACTGATAAACAAAAAATTATGACACTACCCACTGCGACGTTGGATGCCGCTTGGTGGCGCTGCAGCCACCTTACGCAGTAAGAAAAGTATGTAAGCGGAGCGGACACGGACAGGCGTCACTCTAGTAAAGATATGGATTGGAAATGGGAAAACGTGTTGAGATAAGCGACCATCTACATGGACACTCTGCAAATCACATTTAAGTGCCTGGCAGAGGGTTCATCGAACCACCTTCAAATTCTCTATTATTCCAATCTCGTATAGCGCGCGGAAAGAATGACCACCTACACCTTGCCGTACGAGCTCTGATGTCCCTTACTTTATCATGGTGATCGTTCCTCCTTATGTAGGTCGGTGTCAACAAAATATTTTCGCATTCCGAGGAGAAAGTTGGTGATTGTAATTTCGTGAGGAGTCTCCGTCGCAACGAAAAACGCCTTTCTTTTAATGATGTCCAGCCCAAATCCTGTATCATATCTGTGACACTCTCTCCCATATTTCACGATAATAGAAAACGTGCTGCCTTTCTTTGAACTTTTTCGATGTACTCCGTCAGTCCCATCTGGTAAGGATCCCACACCGCGCACCAGTATTCTAAAAGAGGACGGACAAGCGTAGTGTAGGCAGTCTCCTTAGTTGGTCTGTTACATTTTCTACATCTACATCTACATCTACATTTATACTCCGCAAGCCACCCAACGGTGTGTGGCGGAGGGCACTTTACGTGCCACTGTCATTACCTCCCTTTCCTGTTCCAGTCGCGTATGGTTCGCGGGAAGAACGACTGTCTGAAAGCCTCCGTTCGCGCTCTAATCTCTCTGATTTTACATTCGTGATCTCCTCTGGAGGTATAAGTAGGGGGAAGCAATATATTCGATACCTCATCCAGAAACGCACCCTCTCGAAACCTGGCGAGCAAGCTACACCGCGATGCAGAGCGCCTCTCTTGCAGAGTCTGCCACTTGAGTTTATTAAACATCTCCGTAACGCTATCACGGTTACCAAATAACCCTGTGACGAAACGCGCCGCTCTTCTTTGGATCTTCTCTATCTCCTCCGTCAGACCGATCTGGTACGGATCCCACACTGATGAGCAATACTCAAGTATAGGTCGAACGAGTGTTTTGTAAGCCACCTCCTTTGTTGATGGACTACATTTTCTAAGCACTCTCCCAATGAATCTCAACCCGGTACCCGCCTTACCAACAATTAATTTTATATGATCATTCCACTTCAAATCGTTCCGCACGCATACTCCCAGATATTTTACAGAAGTAACTGCTACCAGTGTTTGTTCCGCTATCATATCATCACATCACAATAAAGGATCCTTCTTTCTATGTATTCGCAATACATTACATTTGTCTATGTTAAGGGACAGTTGCCACTCCCTGCACCAAGTGCCTATCCGCTGCAGATCTTCCTGCATTTCGCTACAATTTTCTAATGCTGCAACTTCTCTGTATACTACAGCATCATCCGCGAAAAACCGCATGGAACTTCCGACACTATGTACTAGGTCATTTATATATATTTTGAAAAGCATTGGTCCCATAACACTCCCGTGTGGCACGCCAGAGGTTACTTTAACGTCTGTAGACGTCTCTCCATTGATAACAACATGCTGTGTTCTGTTTGCTAAAAACTGTTCAATCCAGCCACACAGCTGGTCTGATATTCCGTAGGCTCTTACTTTGTTTATCAGGCGACAGTGCGGAACTGTATCGAACGCCTTCCGGAAGTCAAGAAAAATAGCATCTACCTGGGAGCCTGTATCTAATATTTTCTGGGTCTCATGAACAAATAAAGCGAGTTGGGTCTCACACGATCGCTGTTTCCGGAATCCATGTTGATTCCTACATAGTAGATTCTGGGTTTCCAAAAACGACATGATACTCGAGCAAAACACATGTTCTAAAATTCTACAACAGATCGACGTCAGAGATATAGGCCTATAGTTTTGCGCATCTGCTCGACGACCCTTCTTGAAGACTGGGACTACCTGTGCTCTTTTCCAATCATTTGGAACCTTCCGTTCCTCTAGAGACTTGCGGTACACGGCTGTTAGAAGTGTCCTGTCAATAAAACGCAGCCTTTGGTTAGCCTTCCCCACAACATTTTCTGTATGTTCTTTCCATTTTCAGTTGTTCATAATTCCTAGGTATTTTACGGTATTAGGTTAGACTGATTTATCGTGTAACCGAAGCTTAACGTGTTCCTTTTAGCACTCATGTGGATGAACTCTCACTTTTCGTTATTTACGGTCAACTGCCACTTTTTGCACCATTCACATATTTATTGTAAATCGTTTTGCAGTTCGTTTTGATCTTCTGATGACTTTATTAGTCGATAAACGACAGCTTCATCTGCAAACAACCGAACACTGCTGCTCAGATTGTCTCCCAAATCGTTTAAATAGATAAGGAACAGCAAAGGGCCTATAACACTACCTTGGGGAACGCCTGAAATCACTTCTGTTTTACTCGATGACTTTCCGTCAATTACTACGAACTGTGACCTCTCTGACAGGAAATCGCAAATCCAGACACATAACTGAAATGATATTCCATAAGCACCCAATTTCACTATGAGACGCTTGTGTGGTACAGCGTCAAAAGCCTTCGGGAAATCCAGAAATACGGAATCGATCTGAAATCCCTTGTCAATAGCACTCAGCACCTCTTGTGAATAAAGAGCCAGTTTTGTTTCACAGGAACGATGTTTTCTAAACCCATGTTGACTACGTGTCAATAGACCGTTTCCTTCGAGGTAATTCATAATTTTCGAACACAATATGTTCTAATATCCTGGTGCATATCGACGTTAATGATATGGCCCTGTAATTTAGTGGATCACTCCTACTACGTTTCTTGAATATTGGTGTGACCTGTGCAACTTTCCAGTCTTTGGGTACGGATCTTTGTCGAGCGAACGGTTGTATATGATTGTTAAGTATGGAGCTAATGCATCAGCATACTCGGAAAGGAACCTAACTGGTATACAGTCCGGACGGAAGATGTGCTTTCATTAAGTGATTTAAGTTGCTTCACTACTCCGATGCTATTTATTTTTACGTTACTCATGTTGACAGCTGTTCGAATTCTGCAATATTTACTTCGTCTTCTTTTGTGAAGGCATTTCGGAAGATCAGACCATTTTTGTACAGAGTCTGTGAATGAGTGTCTTGAAAACGTGCTACTGTTGTGTGCATCTAAGGAAAGAAGCAGAAGGACGGTGAAACTACCACCAGGCGCTAAATGGTTGGATGTCCACGACTCTTCACAGAACGTGATGTTCTGAGGCTTGTCTGCTCAGTAAAGTTGGGTAGGTGGTGATCTGTGGCGTCTCTGCCGAAGGAGCACAATGCTGGTGCATGCACAAGTGTCTCAGAGCACACCGTTCGTCGTACACTGTTGAACATGGAGCTCCGCAGCAGACCACTCCAAAGTGTTCACATGTTGACCTATCAACATCGTCAGTTACGACTGCAGTGGCCACGGGACCATCGGGATTCGACCGTCGATCAATGGAAACGTCTCGGTTCTTCGAGCGAATCACATTTTTGCTACACTAGGTCTGCGGTCGTCTCCACTGACGCACTCAGCGAGGCGAACGGCGGCTCTAAATGTGCGGCGCTCCAAGGCCGTAGGTTGATGGGAGCAGTAGGCTATAACGCTATGAGGCTTATTTTCGTGCGCTTGCATGGGACCTGTGGTAATAAGCTAAGACTGGCTGACAGCTGTGGGCCACTTGCATTCTTTCAGGCTTGATGTCTTCCCCGACGACGATATCTTTCAACAGTATAACTGTCAATGTCTCGGAACCGTGCTACTAGGGTTTGAGGAGCATTATAGTGCACTCACGTTGATGTCTCGGCGATCATATTCGCCTGATGTAAATCCTATAGAGCCGGCCGAAGTGGCCGTGCGGTTCTAGGCGCCGCAGTCAGGAACCGCGAGACCGCTACGGTCGCCAGTTCGAATCCTGCCTCGGGCATGGACGTGTGTGATGTCCTTAGGTTAGTTAGGTTTAACTAGTTCTACGTTCTAGGGGATAATGACCTCAGAAGTTGAGTCCCATAGTGCTCAGAGCCATTTGAACCATTTAAATCTGAGTCGCTATCGGCGCCATCATCGCATATGCAAATTAGCGGTCCGTTATTTACGCGACTTACTTGACCTGTGCGTAGACATTTAATGCTACATGCACTCACAAACCCACGAAAAAATTTTCGGATCAGTGATAACCAGTGATGTATTTCGTTCGGTAGACGAACAAACAAGCTATTAAGCATGTGCTCGTTATGTTTTGGTTCATCAGTGCATATTCACCACAAGCCACAATATGGTGAGTAGCGGACGGTATCCTGTATCGCTACTAGCAGTTTCTTTCCTGTTCCACTCGCGATCACAGCGAGGGAAAAACGACTACCTGTATCACAGCGTAAGAGCCCTACTTCCTCTAACCTTATCTTCTTCCTCCTTACGCGAAATGTACCTTGACGGCGGTCAGCCTCAAATTCTGACTCTCTAAATTTTCTCAATAGTACCTCTCGAAAAGAACGTCGCCTTCCCTCAGCTGATACCCATTTGAGTTCCCGAAGCGTCTCCGTAATAGCCACGTATTGATTGAAGCTACCGGTAACATATCCAGGAGTCCGTCTCCGTAATAGCCGCGTATTGATTAAAGCTACACCGGTAACATATCCAGGAGTCCGTCTCCGTAATAGCCGTGTATTGATTGAAGCTACCCCGGTAACATATCCAGGAGTCCGTCCCCATAATAGCCGCGTATTGATTGAAGCTACCCCGGTAACATATCCAGGAGTCCGTCTCTGAACTGCTTCGATATCTTACTTTAATCCCACTTGGTGGAGATCCCAAACACTTGAGTAGTACTTAACAATTAGTCGCACTAGTGTCCTATTTGTGGCCTCCTTTACAGACAAACCATACTTTCCTAAAATTCTTCCAGTAAACCAAAGTCGACTATGCGCCTTCCCTACTACAATCGTTACATGTTTATTCCATTTTATAGTACTTTGCAACGTTACGCCCTAAATTTAAACAACGAGACTGTGTTAAGCAGGATACTACTAGAGCTGTACTCGAACATTATGGGTTTGTTTTTCCCATTTATCTGCATTAACTTACATGTTTCTACGTTTAGAGGTAGCTGTCGTTCATCACATTAACTAGAAATTTTGTCTAAGTCATCTAGTATCCTTCTACAACACTCAACGACGATACTTTCCCATACACCACAGCATCATCAGCCAGATCATTTATGTACGTAGAAAATCATAGCGGTCCTATCACACTTGCCTAGGCACTGCGGAGAATACCCTTGTCTCTGATGAACACTCGACATTGAAGACAACATATTGGGTTCTATTACTCAAGAAGTCTAAGGGTCCGGGTTCGATTTCCGGCAGGGTCGGAGATTTTCTCTGCTCAGGGACTGGGTGTTGTGTTGTCCTAATCATCATCATTTTATCCCCATCGTCGCGCAAGTCGCCGAAGTGGCGTCAAATCCAAAGCTTGCACCCGGCGAACAGTCTACCCGACGGGAGGCCCCAGTCACGCGACATTTATTTATCGAGCCACTCACATGTGTAGGAACCTATTCCGTATGTTCGTACCTTCGTTAAAAGCCAGCAGCGTGGCACCGTGTCAAACTCTTTAAGGAAATCTAGGAATATGGAATCCGTCTGTTGCCCTCCGTCTATGATTCGCAGGATCTCATGTGAGAAAATGGCATGAGCAATGCTTTCAAAAACCAAAACCGTGTTGATTAGTGGACAGAAGCTTCTCCTTCTCAAGGAAATTTATGGTATTTATTACTATTAATTAGTACTAGCCGACAAACCAGGCATTGTCCCAGTGCTCATTTTGCCAGTTTTCTATTAGAAAGAAAAAATAAACTGTTTTGTAGTGAAGTATCGAAAAAATTTCTACATCTACATCTACATTTATACTCCGCAAGCCACCCAACGGTGTGTGGCGGAGGGCACTTTACGTGGCACTGTCATTACCTCCCTTTCCTGTTCCAGTCGCGTATGGTTCGCGGGAAGAACGACTGTCTGAAAGCCTCCGTGCTCGCTCGAATCTCTCTAATTTTACATTCGTGATCTCCTCTGGAGGTATAAGTAGGGGGAAGCAATATATTCGATACCTCATCCAGAAACGCACCCTCTCGAAACATGGCGAGCAAGCTACACCGTGATGCAGAGCGCCTCTCTTGCAGAGTCTGCCACTTGAGTTTATTAAACATCTCCGTAACGCTATCACGGTTACCAAATAACCCTGTGACGAAACGCGCCGCTCTTCTTTGGATCTTCTCTATCTCCTCCGTCAAACCGATCTGGTACGGATCCCACACTGATGAGCAATACTCAACTATAGGTCGAACGAGTGTTTTGTAAGCCACCTCCTTTGTTGATGGACTACATTTTCTAAGCACTCTCCCAATGAATCTCAACCCGTTACCCGCCTTACCAACAATTAATTTAATATGATCATTCCACTTCAAATCGTTCCGCACGCATACTCCCAGATATTTTACAGAAGTAACTGCTACCAGTGTTTGTTCCGCTATCATATCATCATACAATAAAGGATCCTTCTTTCAATGTATTCGCAATACATTACATTTGTCTATGTTAAGGGACGGTTGCCACTCCCTGCACTGCCTATCCGCTGCAGATCTTCCTGCATTTCGCTACAATTTTCTAATGCTGCAACTTCTCTGTATACTACAGCATCATCCGCGAAAAACCGCATGGAACTTCCGACACTATCTACTAGGTCATTTATATATATTGTGAAAAGGAATGGTCCCATAACACTCCCCTGTGGCACGCCAGAGGTTACTTTAACGTCTGTAGACGTCTCTCCATTGATAACAACATGCTGTGTTCTGTTTGCTAAAAACTGTTCAATCCAGCCACACAGCTGGTCTGATATTCCGTAGGCTCTTACTTTGTTTATCAGGCGACAGTGCGGAACTGTATCGAACGCCTTCCGGAAGTCAAGAAAAATAGCATCTACCTGGGAGCCTGTATCTAATATTTTCTGGGTCTCATGAACAAATAAAGCGAGATGGGTCTCACACGATCGCTGTTTCCGGAATCCATGTTGATTCCTACATAGTAGATTCTGGGTTTCCAAAAACGACATGACACTCGAGCAAAAAACATGTTCTAAAATTCTACAACAAACCGACATGCTTGGAATGACAAAACGAAGTATTGTTAGACGCGTGAAAGATCTCTTGTGCGCGTCGTTTGGTGATGATCGTGTGCTCAGCCGCTACTTTCGTCATGCTTGGCCTCCCAGGTCCCCAGACCTCAGTGCGTGCGATTACTGGCTTTGCGGTTTCAGTTTCTATGTATTCGTGAAAACGTCCTTGAAATTATGAAACAGTCCTGCAAAGAAATATGCGTGATATACAACTGTGTGAGTAAATTAGGGAACGTGATCCTTTCTGTGCAGATAATTCGCATGTATACAACGACATTTTGTAAACATCTGTATTGCAACGCGTCCTCATGTCTCTATAAACAGCTACTAATTTCGCCTACAGTCGTTGGCGATTCGCAATTAAAAGCTGTCGATAGCGCTGCTATGTGTCAAGGATTTCCTTAATCTGACTCGACTGTACGAGTGTTTTAGTTGTAAAGGATAAATGTATTAGTATTTCATGCGTGATGTGGCAGTTTTTCGTCCTTATCAGTGTTTATGACGTCATGCCTCTTGAACAGTACGTTGGACAATGGTGTAATTGTGTAGGTACATTCAGTGGCAAGTGTGGATACTGTCTGCTAAGTATGCCGCAAATATACCGGGTGATCAAAAAGTCAGTATAAATTTGAAAACTGAATAAATCACGAAATAATGTAGACAGAGAGGTACAAATTGACACACATGCTTGGAATGACATGGGGTTTTATTAGAACCACAAAAAAAGGATACAAACGTTCAAAAAATGTCCGACAGATGGCGCTTCATCTGATCAGAATAGCAATAATTAGCATAACAAAGTAAGACAAAGCAAAGATGATGTTCTTTACAGGAAATGCTCAATATGTCCACCATCATTCCTCAACAATAACTGTAGTCGAGGAATAATATTGTGAGCAGCACTGTAAAGCATGTCTGGAGTTATGGTGAGCCACTGGCGTCGGATGTTGTCTTTCAGCATCCCTAGAGATGTCGGTCGATCACGATACACTTGCGACTTCAGGTAACCGCGAAGCCAGTAATCGCACGGACTGAGGTCTGGGGACCTGGGAGGCCAAGCATGACGACAGTAGCGGCTGAGCACACGATCATCACCAAACGACGCGCGCAAGAGATCTTTCACGCGTCTAACAACACTTCGTTTTGTCATTCCAAGCATGTCGGTCAATTTTTACCTCTCTATCTACATTATTCCGTGGTGTATTAAGTTTTCAAATTTATACTGACTTTTTGATCACCCGGTAGTTAGAAGCAAAGAAGTAATACATTTAAACGTCATGTATGATGCGTCAGTTTTCCACGCAGGTCTCACTGCCTATAACGCCTTACTTACTAAACTGTTTTAGTTTGATGGCTATTATCCTCACAGTGACTGTTGCCTGACAGTAAAGGATATGTGTACCAAGTTTGGTTGAAATCGCTCCAGCGGATTAGGAGATGATGTACGAGGAACACACACACGTACACACACAAACATTTTTATAATATGTATGGATTACAGACATTTTTATAAAACGACGAGACAATACTTCCAAAAGGATGTTAATTAAATTGACACTAGCGACAAACGCTTACGTACGAACTTTAGACCAGTGGTCGTCAAATTGCAGCTCTCGATCTGCAACCGGGCCTTGGCCCGTTGAGTGTGGCTCTTGCGCATAATACCACATGTGGCCATGCGCGAAAGAATGGAACTGCAGTTGCCAATTCCATATGCCTGTCTACGAAGCTCTTTGCCTCCCTTACAAGATTCCGGCACAAAAGACGCTCGCTACAGTTCTGCGCTTAAGTCAGAGTCAACCTGTACGCGATTCATGCACGAGTTGAGTGATGCAGTCAGTCACCGGTCTCAGTGTGCAGTGGTTCGTGCTATCAGCGTTCGCAAATCGCGCGCGAGCGACGAAAGTACACTATAGGATCAAAAGTATCCGGACACCTGGCTGAAAATGACAGATAAGTTCGTGGCGCCCTCCGCCGGTAATGCTGGAATTCAGTATGGTGTTGGACCACCCTTAGCCTTGATGATAGCTTCCACTCTCGCAGGCATACGTTCAATCATGTGGGTAATGGCAGTCCATTCTTCACGGATTCCTGCACTGAGGAGAGGTATCGATGTCGGTCGGTGAGGCCTGGCACGACGTCGGCTTTCCAAAACATCCCAGAGGTGTTCTGTAGGACTCAGGTCAGAATCTGTGCAGGCCAGTCCATTAAAGGGATGTTATTGTCGTGTAACCACTACGCCATAGGGCGTACATTATGAACAGGTGCTCGATCGTGTTGAAAGATGCAATCGACATCCCCGAATTGCTCTTCAACAGTGGGAAACTAGAAGGAGCTTAAAACATTAGTGTTGGCCTGTGCTGTGATATTGCCACGCAAAACAACAAGGGGTGCAAGCCCCTCCATGAAAAACTCGACTACGCCATAACACGACCGCCTCCGAATTTTACTGTTGGCGCTACACACGCTGGCAGATGACGTTCACCGGGCATTCGCCATACCCACACCCTGCCATCGGAACGCCACATTGTGCTCCGTGATTCGTCACTGCACACAACGTTTTTCCAATATTCAATCGTCCAATGTTTACGTTCCTTACACCAAGTGAGATGTCGTTTGGCATTTACCGGCGTGATGTGTGGCTTATAAGCAGCCGCTCGATCATGAAATCCAAGTTTTCTCACCTCCCGCCTCACTCTCATAGTACGTGTAGTGGATCCTGATGCAGTTTCGAATTCCTGTGTGATGGCCTCAACAGATGTCCGCCTATTACTCATTACGACCTTCATCAACTGTCGGCGGTCTCTGTCAGTCAACATACGAAGTCGGCCTATACGCTTTTGTGCTGTGCGTGTCCCTTCACGTTTCCACTTCACTATCACATCGGGAACTGTGGACCTAGGGATGTTTAGGAATGTGGAAATCTCGCCTACAGATGTATGACACAAGTGACACAAATCACCTGACCACGTTCGAAGTCCATGAGTTCCACGGAGCGCCCCATTCTGCTCTCTCACGATGTCTAATGACTACTGAGGTCGCTGATATGTAGTACCCGGCAACAGGTGGCAGCACAGTGCACCTAATACGAAAAGCATATGTATCTGGGGGTGTCCTCATACTTTTTGTCACATAGTATACCTACAAGTACGTTTGCCATCAATTCAAGAATTGCAATTATTTTTTGTTGGTTGCTTTATTACTATAAAATGAAACTTTTTTTAATGCCCTGTTTGGCATGGCTATAAACAAGAAGCAAAGAAAAACGAACATTCGCATTTATTGAAACCTTGAATGGCCTTCCGCCCTGTCTTATTTCTCAGCAAAAATTGGTTCATAATAAAAAAAAAATCTAATCTGAACGGTCACTTTACAGCGAAACACGAGTCATTTAGTACTAAATATCCTTTTGGCGATGCAAGGAAAATAGCAGTTGACAATTCAGAAGACCCAATGAAATCAGGTTCTGCGCTCAGTTGCTGCGTACAATGTTCCAACAATGTTAATATTGGAAGTTTTGCAGTTCTTCAAGAGATTACTACGAGCTGAAAACCATTTATAGACGGTAAATATAGAAAAAGGTGCTTTTTGAGTGCATCCGATGAGCTATTTTAGGATTTTAAGAACAAAGTCGGATTACAAAAAAAAAAAAAATTAAGAGGTACCACTGTCTGCTAGAACTGTGAAATGTAGAACAGACAGAATGTCTTTTAATATAATTAACCATCCAGTCGAAGATCCTAAATTGGTTTTAGCTGTATCAATGGCGGTTGATGAGTTTTGTGACATACAGTGAGGTGATAAAAATTATGAGATTGCTGCTACTATCAAGATGGACCTCCTTTTATCCGGCGTAGTGCAGTGACTCGACGTCGCATAGGCTCAACAAGTCTTTGGAAGTCCCGTACAGAAATATGGAGCCATGCTGCCTCTATGCCCTCCATAATAGCGAAAGTGTTGCCGTTGCTGGATTTTGTGCACGAACTGATCTCTCCATTACGTCCCCCAAATGTTCGATGGGATTCATGAAGGACGATCTTGGTGGCCAGATCATTCTCTCGAATTGTCCATAGTGTTCTTCATACATATAGCCATCAATTGCGGCCCGGTAATATCGCGCATTTTCATCCATAAATACTCCATCGCTGTTTGGGAACATAAAGTCCGCGAATGGCTGCAGGTGGTCTGCAACTAGCCGTACATAACCATTTCCAGTCAACGATCGGTTCAGTTGGACCTGAGGACCCAGTCCATTCTATGTAAACACAGCGCATACCATTATGGAGCCACCGCCATCTTGCACGTACCATTGATGACAACTTGGGTTCATATGAAGATGGTACCTATTCTTTCGGACATGTCCAAAACAGCAGATACCATCGGTGACCAGACAGCTCTCTTAGAATGAAATGATAATTAAATCAAGACCCTAAGCTGTCGACAGGTGTTGATATATATCAACGGGCACAGTTGAAAATGTGTGCCCCAACCGGGACTCGAACCAGCGATCTCCTGCTTCCATGGCTGACGCTCTATCCATCTCAGCCTTCGATGGCCGAGCAGTTCTAGGCGCTTTAGTCTGGAACCGCACGACCCTTACGGTCGCAGGTTCAAATCCGGGCATGGATGTGTGTGATGTCTTTAGGTTAGTTAGCTTTAAGTAGTTCTAAGTTCTAGGGGACTGATGACCTCAGCTGTTAAGTCCCATAGTGCTCAGAGCCATTTGAACCATTTTGAAACAGCCACCGAGGGCACAGAGGAGTGCAGGGATTATCCGTTGCACGCTCCCCGTGAGACCCACATTCCCATCTTAATGTCCACACACTACATTCGTAGTGCCCCTGCCCATTACACTCATTACTCGCCGCAGACAATCTAACCGGGTCCCGTAAGAGTTCGGGCAACTCGTGTGCATCCAGCACAGAAGTTGGGATTGTGGGTCTCACGGGGAGCGTGCAAGGGATAAATTCCTGCAGTCGCACTGTCCTCTGTGCCCTCGGTGGCTCAGATGGATAGAGCGTCTGCCATGCAAGCAGGAGATCCCGGGTTCGAGTCCCGGTCGGGGCACACATTTTCAACTGTCCCAGTTGATGTATGTCAACGCCTGTCGACAGCTTAGGGTCTTGACTTAATTATCATTTCACATGAGTCCATCGCTTCGTGGGGACTTCGCCACTCTCGAATCCTACCATCAGATATTACCACCGGTTTTCCAGTTGTCTAGGGTACAGCCGATATGGTCACGAGCCGAGGAGAAGCACTGCAGACGGGGATGGAATGTCCCTTCACATATCATTCCGCATTCAAAGTCAATTAATTCCCATCGTGCGTCCATAATCACGTTGGAATCCTTTTCAGATGAATAAAATGTAGTATATGGTATAACTGTGTGCATTTAAAAGCATAATATTCCACTCGATCAAATAGTCTCAATTTCAACAGAGGGTCCGAAAAGTACGACTGGCGTACGAAACGGGTTTGTTGTTATTTTGAAAGAAAAAAGTGATCACGAGCTACATACTTACCATCGGATCTTTTATAGTGTTAAGTCGTTTCCAGAAGAGATATGCAAAGTCGTGGAATTAGTGATTAAGATTACCAACTCCGCTGTAAAGCTCTTAATCATGACAAATTTAGAGAACATTTACTTGAAATGTAGAGCGTATACACAGACCTGCTGCATAACATGCTTGGTTATCTAGAAGGGACAGTTTTAAATGCTTCTCTTCCTTTGGGTCAGAAACTGAAGCACTTCTTCTTGAGGAAGGTGATAACTGTCCAGAACTGAGGGACGATCCGTCCAAAAAATTTATTTCATGTTTACGTCTCATCTATACCAGCCTAATCGTAGACTACGAGGGAAAGGAAACACAATTTCGTTGTATGTTAGGCGAATTTATTACATTTGGAAACAAAATATCCATTTTGATCAAGATTCCGAAAAAGAAAAGTTGATTTATTGTTCATGCCTGCTGATACATCAACAAGAAAATAATTCTCATATTGACATTTGGTATTTCAAAACAACGTTCTTTAATATGAGGGAAGCTTTTATCAATGTGTTTTAGGAATTCTGTAACAACAGACCACTGTTTGCCTTCGTTAAAAAAAGTCTGAGCAAAGTTAAATGTTTCTCCATTTATTACTGATGATGGTAACTTTCAAATGCAATTGCTGGTTTTAAAAAACGAAGAACTGTGGAGCTCAAAATCTGAACGTCTTTCTGCTGATACAGAAAAATTGGAGGGAAACAAACGTGAACATTATTCACAGCCGGAGTGGTCTGCATTGAATGACCTGGAGACGGAAAACATATAGATTTTTAACACCTGGAAAGTATTTCTGACTCATATAATCATTTGAAAAAAGTATCATTTGCTGTTCTTCCCTTATTCGGGTATATATATCCATGAGCACACTCGTTTTTCAGTATCAGTCCACTGTAAACTGAGACGTCTTGCTACTGATCTTGGAATGCTGACTATAATTAATAACAATAACATACAAACTTGACTTAATGTAACTTTCAAGGAGGTGCAAGGCCATTTTTCATATTAGTGTTTGACAATCATTGTCACAATTTAATTTTTTATCAGTAAACAATAACATTATTAAGAATTATTTCAAATGTTATACGGCATACCTGTAGTAAAAATAAGACTTAAAACATTGAGCTCATCAAGATAATTTTAAGGAGCGTTGTGGAGTGAAATATGTGAAATAGGATAAAGTGTCGAGTATTGAGAGAGGTGTATTGAGGTGGTAAAGTCAAGTATACAAGACGGGTGCGAATGAGAGAGCTGGGAGGTGTCCTCCTTAACGAACAAAGACATTTTTAGCGAAGATCAGCTTGACAATACCTTAGTTAATTTAACTGCAATGTACCTGCCTATATAGCGTAAGTTTAAAAAATTGGGCTTTCGAAAGAATATTCAATCGTCGTATCGTTGATTGTGGCTCTGTTTATTAATGGGTTTGCCGAACACTGCATTAGACTAATATTTCATAATGGGCAGCGTAGTCCCTGTTGAAATATTCCCCAGCAACATAGTATGGCCCACAGCGTTGCACTGCTGAGAACCACGTTTAGTACGGGCCACTAACGAGACGGTATTTACCATGGGATACGTCCGATGTTTCGGTTGTTGCCGTCAACCTGCCACATAATTCTCAACAAGTCGGCTTGCCTGTCAGGTCATCATCTCACATGTCGACGGCTGCCACAGTGTGTTCATAGACACAGCACGCACTCTTCGTATGAACAAGCAGCCAGTTAGTGATTCGCCCACTTAAATCAGCGTCCAAGGTGTTAAGATATTTCGTTTAAATTGCTACTTCTTTGGTGACGTTCCAGCTCGTTCTCTTTTATTATTCAGTTCGTCTGAAATGGAGTTAATGCAATTGTAATGGGGGGAGGGGGGGGGGCGGGGGAGACGTCAACTTGTAGCTGAGAATAAGAGAGTCATGCGATCAAAAGTTATGCATAGACAGCTAAGCATGTGCATTATCTCTGATAGTTGAAAAGTAATTCTGCTTAGAAAGTCACAGGATGAAAATTGGATAGATCTGAAAATCAAATATTCAGCTCTGAGATCAGAGATGTGCAGCACAAATCGAACAAACTCTAAAGTATCGTTCAAAACACTTTCGATCAGTATGTACCTAGCAAAGTTTTAGGGTGTGGAACAGACGCTCAGCGACTGAATAGCCGTGTTAAGAAATTGTTACGAAGGCAGAGTGAGATTCACCACAGATTTAAGTGAAGTCTACACATATTTGACAATTAAAAGCTGAATGAAGTCAAAATAAGCGTAAGGAGAGTAATGCAAAGAGCTATTAAAGGATTCAAAAGCATATTTCGTAATCTATATGACTGTTGCTCATAAGAGGTATTGGTCTTACGTAAAGTCTTTAAATTCATTAAAATCATCTATTAAATCGCTCAGTGAAAGTATTGAAACCGAAATATAATATAAAAGAGGTAAGCCGGAAATACTGAATTGTTTCTCTGTGGAAGTCCATAAAATGATTCCAGCTTTCAGTCATCGAATTAACGCCATTATAGCAGTTACTGAGATAAATGATTGCGGAATAGAAAATCGACATATGTTGCTCAACAGTGGAAAGGCATCTTGAGCAGATAAGATATCTGCGTGATGGTACAGAGATTGCGAGAAAGAACTAGCTGCCCTTCTAATAGCAGTTTGTCGCCGATCGCTGCGGCAACGAAGGTACATAGCGATTGGGAAAAAACGCAGGTGATTGACATTTAAAGAGGAGTCGTCGATCACTTTTGCAAAACTATAGACCTGTGTCGCTGACGTCAGTTTGTTGCACACACACATGAAAAAAAGTTTTGCATCACCCCGAATAAAAATAAATAAATATATATATATATATATATATATATATATATATATATATATATATATATATATATTTCCCGAGGGCATGCAGCTTTACTGTATGATTACATGATGATGGCGTCCTCTTGGGTAAAATATTCCGGAGGTAAAATAGTCCCCCATTCGGATCTCCGGGCGGGGACTACTCAAGGGGATGTCATTATCAGGAGGAAAAAAACTGGCGTTCTACGGATCGGAGCGTGGAATGTCAGATCCCTTAATCGGGCAGGTAGGTTAGAAAATTTAAAAAGGGAAATGGGTAGGTTGAAGTTAGATATAGTGGGAATTAGTGAAGTTCGGTGGCAGGAGGAACAAGACTTCTGGTCAGGTGACTACAGGGTTATAAACACAAAATCAAATAGGGGTACTGCAGGAGTAGGTTTAATGATGAATAGGAAAATAGGAATGCGGGTAAGCTACTACAAACAGCATAGTGAACGCATTATTGTGGCCAAGATAGATACGAAGCCCACACCTACTACAGTAGTACAAGTTTATATGCCAACTAGCTCTGCAGATGATGAAGAAATTGAAGAAATGTATGATGAAATAAAAGAAATTATTCAGGTAGTGAAGGGAGACGAAAATTTAATAGTCATGGGTGACTGGAATTCGAGTGTAGGAAAAGGGAGAGAAGGAAACATAGTAGGTGAATATGGATTGGGGGACAGAAATGAAAGAGGAAGCCGCCTGGTAGAATTTTGTACAGAGTACAACATAATCATAACTAACACTTGGTTTAAGAATCATGAAAGAAGGTTGTACACATGGAAGAACCCTGGAGATACTAAAAGGTATCAGATAGATTATATAATGGTAAGACAGAGATTTAGGAACCAGGTTTTAAATTGTAAGACATTTCCAGGGGCAGATGTGGACTCTGACCACAATCTGTTGGTTATGACCTGTAGATTAAAACTGAAGAAACTGCAAAAAGGTGGGAATTTAAGGAGATGGGACCTGGATAAACTAAAAGAACCAGAGGTTGTAGAGAGATTCAGGGAGAGCATAAGGGAGCAATTGACAGGAATGGGGGAAATAAATACAGTAGAAGAAGAATGGGTAGCTTTGAGGGATGAAGTAGTGAAGGCAGCAGAAGATCAAGTAGGTAAAAAGACGAGGGCTAGTAGAAATCCTTGGGTAACAGAAGAAATATTGAATTTAATTGATGAAAGGAGAAAACATAAAAATGCAGTAAGTGAAACAGGCAAAAAGGAATACAAACGTCTCAAAAATGAGATCGACAGGAAGTGCAAAATGGCTAAGCAGGGATGGCTAGAGGACAAATGTAAGGATGTAGAGGCCTATCTCACTAGGGGTAAGATAGATACCGCCTACAGGAAAATTAAAGAGTCCTTTGGAGATACGAGAACGACTTGTATGAATATCAAGAGCTCAGATGGAAACCCAGTTCTAAGCAAAGAAGGCAAAGCAGAAAGGTGGAAGGAGTATATAGAGGGTCTATACAAGGGCGATGTACTTGAGGACAATATTGTGGAAATGGAAGAGGATGTAGATGAAGATGAAATGGGAGATACGATACTGCGTGAAGAGTTTGACAGAGCACTGAAAGACCTGAGTCGAAACAAGGCCCCCGGAGTAGACAATATTCCATTGGAACTACTGACAGCCGTGGGAGAGCCAGTCCTGACAAAACTCTACCATTTGGTGAGCAAGATGTATGAAACAGGCGAAATACCCTCAGACTTCAAGAAGAATATAATAATTCCAATCCCAAAGAAAGCAGGTGTTGACAGATGTGAAAATTACCGAACTATCAGCTTAATAAGTCACAGCTGCAAAATACTAACACGAATTCTTTACAGACGAATGGAAAAACTAGTAGAAGCCAACCTCGGGGAAGATCAGTTTGGATTCCGTAGAAACACTGGAACACGTGAGGCAATACTGACCTTACGACTTATCTTAGAAGAAAGATTAAGGAAAGGCAAACCTACGTTTCTAGCATTTGTAGACTTAGAGAAAGCTTTTGACAATGTTGACTGGAATACTCTCTTTCAAATTCTAAAGGTGGCAGGGGTAAAATACAGGGAGCGAAAGGCTATTTACAATTTGTACATAAACCAGATGGCAGTTATAAGAGTCGAGGGACATGAAAGGGAAGCAGTGGTTGAGAAGGGAGTAAGACAGGGTTGTAGCCTCTCCCCGATGTTGTTCAATCTGTATATTGAGCAAGCAGTAAAGGAAACAAAAGAAAAATTCGGAGTAGGTATTAAAATTCATGGAGAAGAAATAAAAACTTTGAGGTTCGCCGATGACATTGTAATTCTGTGAGAGACAGAAAAGGACTTGGAGGAGCAGTTGAATGGAATGGACAGTGTCTTGAAAGGATGATATAAGATGAACATCAACAAAAGCAAAACAAGGATAATGGAATGTAGTTTAATTAAGTCGGGTGATGCTGAGGGAATTAGATTAGGAAATGAGGCACTTAAAGTAGTAAAGGAGTTTTGCTATTTGGGGAGCAAAATAACTGATGATGGTCGAAGTAGAGAGGATATAAAATGTAGGCTGGCAATGGCAAGGAAAGCGTTTCTGAAGAAGAGAAATTTGTTAACATCCAGTATTGATTTAAGTGTCAGGAAGTCATTTCTGAAAGTATTCGTATGGAGTGTAGCCATGTATGGAAGTGAAACATGGACGATAAATAGTTTGGACAAGAAGAGAATAGACAGTTTCGAAATGTGGTGCTACAGAAGAATGCTGAAGATTAGATGGGTAGATCACATAACTAATGAGGAAGTATTGAATAGGATTGGGGAGAAGAGAAGTTTGTGGCACAACTTGACCAGAAGAAGGGATCGGTTGGTAGGACATGTTCTGAAGCATCAAGGGATCACCAATTTAGTATTGGAGGGCACCGTGGAGGGTAAAAATCGTAGAGGGAGACCAAGAGATGAATACACTAAGCAGATTCAGAAGGATGTAGGTTGCAGTAGGTACTGGGAGATGAAAAAGCTTGCACAGGATAGAGTAGCATGGAGAGCTGCATCAAACCAGTCTCAGGACTGAAGACCACAACAACAACAAATGGTCCAAATGGCTCTAAGCAAAAGGACTTAACATCTGAGGTCATGAGTCCGCTAGACTTAGAACTACTTAAAGCTAACTAACCTAAGGACATTACACACATCCATGTCCGAGGCAGGATTCGAACCTGCGACTGTAGCAGCAGCGCGGTTCTGGACTGAAGCGCCTAGAACCGCTCACAGCTACCGGCGTCACCCCGGTTACCTGAACTCCTGAAGGTAGACGTTGCCTGTGGATACTGTATCACAGATACAGTCCCTTTGACTGTTCAGAGATGTCACTAAACCCGCCCCAAGATGTAAACAGCCATGCATGAGCAGCGATTATTAGACGGAGGGGGTCCGACAGCCGATCAGTTCCAGTCATTCCACTAGGAAGAAGGTACACGGCTCGTGTTGTCTGTAGTTCAACCATGCCTAGACGGTCAATACCGTAGTTCGACTGCGTCTGCTTTGTACCAGGAAGGACTCTCAACAAGGGAAGTGTCCAAACGTCTCGGAGTGAACCAAAGCGAGGTTGGTCGGACATAGAGGAGATACAGAGACAGGACCTGTCGATGACATGCCTCATTCAGGCCGCCCAAGGGCTACTACTGCACTGGATGACCGCTACCTACCGATTATGGCTCGGAGGAACCCTGACAGCAAAGCCACCATGCTGAATAATGCTTTCCGTGAAGCCACAGGACGTCGATTTACGACTCAAACTGGGCGCAATAGACTGCATGATGCGGAACTTCAATCCCGACGTCCATGGAGAGGTCCATCTTTCCAACCACACCATACAGCGTGGTAGAGATGGCCCCAACAACATGCCAAATGCACCGCTCAGGACTGGCATCACGTTCTCTTCGGTGATATGGGTCGCATATGCCTTCAACAAGACAATCGTCGAAGACGTGTTTGAAGGCAACCTGGTAAGGCTGAACGCATTAGCGTGCAGTAAGGTGGAAGTTCCCTGCTGTTTTGAGGTGGCATAATGTGGGGCCGACGTACGCCGCTGGTGATCATGGAAGGCGCCCTAAGGGCTGTACGATACGTGAATGCCATCCTCCGTCCAACAGTGCAATCATATCGGCAGCATATTGGTGAGGCATTCGTCCTCATGGACCACAACTCGCGCCACCATCGTGCACATTTTGTGAATGACTTCCTTCAGGATAAGGACATCGCTCGACTAGAGTGGCCAGCATGTTCTCCAGACATGAACCCAATGGAACAGTCCTGGAATAGATTGAAAAGGGCTGTTTATGGGCGACATGACGCACCCACCACTCTGAGGGATCCACGCCGAATTGCCGTTGGGGAGTGGGGCAATCTGGACCAACAGTGCTTTGATGAAATTGTGGATCGTATGCCACGACGGATACAGGCATGCATCAGTACAAGGGGACGTGCTTCTGGGTATTAGAGGTAACGGTATGTACAGCAATATGGACTAACACTGAAAGGTGGCTACACTGAGCCACAGCGCCAGAGAGTTTTGTTTCGCCGCCTCCACTGGCAGTGATTATTGAGAAGTAGCGGAGGGCAGTGCTTGTTGAGAACTCGTAGTAGTGAGTGCTTGCTGAGAGGTCGTAGTGAAGAGTGCTTGTCGAGATGTGGCAGTAGTCAGTTCTTGTTGAGATGTGGTAGTAGCGAGTCGGTGTGGAGATATTGTAATGATTAGAGTGCTTTTCATCAATATAAATGAAGGTAACAAACTCCTTTTCTTTTTCTTCTCATTATTTCAATGTTCTGAATAATGCGTCATTACAGGTTCAGTCAACAAAGCATCTGGCTAGTGTTCTTGTATTAGAGTGTAATTCTGGTTTTCTTGCGCAATTATAGTATTTCTAATTTTTTTTATCACGTCAGTATAAATGGTGTTTGAAATTTCTTGTCTTATTGAAGAAGAACCGTGCCAGATGTGTACGTTGAGTCATACTTCCACACACAGAACAGTTGTACTTGTGCTTTGGTTTCGTAGGTTTTATAGTTGCTGGGGACTTAATTAACTAATGGTGTTAACGAAAATTTTCATTTCATTCTTTGTTGTTGTTCTATGCAGTCAGATTGCGTAATAATACTAGTCAGGGCCAACCGTTTACGAGACACAGCGTAATCGGACATACAGCTACGAAAAATAAAAATGATTTTCAAATTCCCTTGGAATTATTCTGATTGTAAAAATAGTAGACAGTAGTATTGTTTTAGTAATTTGTAGTGTAGTAATTGTAGTCTATTTTGCATGTGTAGATTTGGTAATTGTCATTCTTCTAATGGTATTTTTTTGTAGAATTTAATTTTGTTGTCTTGTATACGCGTTAGACAATTTAGTGCAATTATTTCAATTGTTCGTTAATCGTGTTTGAGGGAAACATTTCGTGTGAATGGTATTGTTGGAGATGAGGAGTCATTGGGTGTAATTTTCGTACAGTGACGAGTTTTGTATGATTTGTAAATGATTACGCGATCGATGAAAAAGGCAAAAATGATGAATAGCCAGAATAACGAAATTGTTGACATGGCGAACTCGCCAACACAGGAGAACAGGATGATGAATAATGAAGTGGAAAACAATTTAATAAGTCGGGAAAATAGTCCGGAACCATTTCAAAATTTTAATCAATCAAAAAATTTTCTGAATCTGAGATTAACGACAGAAGATTCTGGAATAGTATCGAACACAAATAGCTTTACAGCCTTGACGGAAGACGTTGGTTTCGCGGGAAATGTTAGAGGCGAAAAAAGTTTCGAGCCAGTTAACATGGAGCAGTTGATGAGTGCAATATTAAATTTGGGACCTCGGTTAGAATCACAAATAGGAACAATTAAAACAGAGATGGAAACAATGGAAACACGGTTAGATTCACGAATAGGGACATGTTTCAAAAACATGAAAGATGAATTAAAGAAAGAAATCAGAGAAGAAGTACAACCGATTTTGAATTCTCACAATAATAGATTAATTGCAGTAGAGATTAGACAAAAGGAACAGGATAGAGAACAGGAAGAAAGAGATCGTGTGATAGTACAAAAATTTTCAGAGTTAAATTTACAACGTGCACACGATAAGGAAGAAATATTTGAGAGAATCGAGGAATCCGTACCAAATGACAGATTAAATAACCTAACACAATAATATGAACAGTTAACTACCAAATGTGTCAATACTGAAACCCGAGTCGCGACACTTACGGAAGACGTAAATAAACAGAAAGAACAATTAGGTGACTTATCGGAAAGAGTTGAGGAGATTTCAAATAAATTGACAAGTCTTAGTTTAAATGGGGACAGAGATTCAGATGATACAGCACCATTGCCATTTGCAGAAACCGAAGAGTACCAGAACATAAATAAGCATGTTGAAAATCAGGGAAAATTTAATGAACGCGTTAAAAGGGAAGTTGAGGCATTACGAAAGCAAGTCAAACAAATCGAAGGCGAAATTGTAGGAAAGGACAGCAAAAGAAATTTGGAATCACAGATAGCAGAGGGGTTTGTTGAAAATAATTTGTTTCATTTACGGGATGCAACAAGAGAGCGCCCTGCGCGCGAACTTAACAATAATCAACATTGGGACTGGGACAGACGCGGTAGGTCTTTGTCGCCACGAGGCGAAAACTTTGACTATAAACACTTTTTGACTGTTCGGAAATTTAAGAGCTTCCGCAATTCTAGGAATGACATACATCCATGTGCATGGTTAGATCAATTTATGTACGCACTTCCACCAAATTGGCCACTAAGTCACGAACTGGAAATTATGTGCGGCTATTAATGTCGTCAGGGGATTCACTACACTAAGTGAATATGTGCCGTAGCGTGCATAGGGCCCCGAGCTGTAGTGGTGCTATTTCTCTTTTAGTTTTCTGCACCGCTGCCTACTCTTTTACTATTCTTTGCATCTGTCAAAACAACTCTTCTACTATCAATCTATCTAGAGAGTAAGTAAATAATAACCGGATATGACTATTTTACCTAAAAGTGATTTCGGAAATTACCGTTTGGACTTATCGTATCTTCAGCAGCATTCATTCGTAGTTTAAATGAAATTTTACCTGTTTATCTTCGTGACAATATTACTTCATATGTTGACGACATTCTTATTGCTAAACGTTCTTGGAGTGAGCACAACAAAATTTTGGATTCATTATTACGTATTTTTGCAAGAGTTGGCATTACAGTGAACTTAGAAAAATCTGAATTTGGTCGTTCTCAGGTGAAATTTCTCGGTCACATTATTTCTACAGAAGGTATTCTTCCTGATCCAGAGAAACTAGATGCTATTCGTAATTATGCTGTTCCTACCACAAATCGTGAGGTTCGTAGTTTCCTTGGTGTCTGTAATTTTCTTAGACGCTTTGTTAAATTGGACGATTTGGCCACACCTCGTTTATTTGAACTATCTGGAAAGAATTCTAATTGGTGTTGGGATGAGGAAGCTCAATCAGAATTTGAACAACTTCGTGATGCTTTTGTTGCTGCTCCACTTCTTTCACATCCGGATTTATCTAAAGATTTTTGTTTGGCGACGGACTCATCATACAAAGGCCTAGGTGCACATTTATTTCAAGAGATAGAAGAAAACGGCGTTGTAGTACAGAAGACTATTGCATTTGGAAGTCGTGTTCTCTCTAAATCAGAAAAGAATTATTCGATTACGGAACTTGAAACTTTGGCTGTTGTATGGGCTTTCACAAAATTTCGCATATTTTTGTATGGCAGACATACTAAGGTTTACACCGATCATCGAGCTCTGGAATTTCTTATGTCGACAAAATTAACTCATGGCAGATTGTCACGATGGACGTTGTACCTACAGGAATTTGATTTTAGTATTGTTTACATACAGGGTTCTTCAAATATTGTTGCTGATGCTTTATCACGTGCACCTATGGGTTTGAAACAAAGTGCTGAAGAGGACTGCTAGGAAAACAATTATTGTTTGATGTATATTCAAGGTGTTGCGTTTGAGAACTTTATTTAGTCTTCGCTCCAGGACATCGCTAAGGAGCAAAATAAGGATCCAATCTGGAAGGACATTAAGGAGAAGTGGAGGAGAAAGGATAGCGTACGATTAGACAGCATTATTTAGTTCGCAATGACATTCTTTTTAAACGAAAATCGGTCGACAACTCTGTTTGGTTAGTTTGTATTCCTGATGAGTGGGTTAATAAGCTGATTTGGTATACGCATTTCAGTTATGCACACTTTGGTCCCAGAAAATGCTTTCGTAAATTACGGGAAAATTGCTACTTCAGTAATATGGAAAAACGTATTCGATCTGTTCCGGCCAAATGCAAATTATGTCAAACGGCTAAGCCGCCAACTATTTCTCACAGAGCACCGTTGTTTCCTAACATTCCAGCGAAATTAAAGGAGATGGCTGCAGTCGATTTGTTCGGTCCAGTGGTTCGTTCTACTAATGGTTTTGCGTACATTTTCGTAGCAGTGGAGTTGACATCAAAATATGTGTGTTTTACACCGTTACGCAAACCAACAGCTCGTTCAGTATCTAATGCTTTCATTAACCATTTTCTTAAAGAAGTTGGTCATGTTGATAAGGTTATATCAGATAATGGATCACAGTTTCGTTCTAAAATTTGGCTTCGTACTCTACGGCGTCGTAAAATTAAACCAATTTTCATTTCACTTTTTCACCCTCAATCTAACGCTTCAGAGAGATGGATGAAGGAAATCAATAAATTGTGTCGTCTTTATTGTCATCAGAATCACAGAACGTGGGATCAGTATCTTCATATTTTTCAAAACATTCTGATTGAACTTCCTAATGACTCAACTTCTTTACTGCCTATACTGATATTAAAAAACAAAGCACTGACAAATCGCATATCTGAAATCGTTCCTTTTCCGCCTTCACGGAAACTGCGGCATTCTGAAGTTGTCAACCTGGCTCTACAAAATATTGCACCTGCAGCTCCTAGAAGAGAGAAATCAGCTAAGCGTCCTGGTCGTTTAAAAATCTTGTCAGTTGGTCAAAAGGTGTTAATTAAGTCTCATCGTTTGTCTCGCAAAGGAAAAGGCTTGTGTCGCAAATTTTTTTCTGCTTTATAACGGTCCATATAGAATTCACAAAATCATTCATGATAACACTGGTGAAGTAGAAACTCTTAAATCACGACGCTCTAAGGGAATACATCATATATCAAACGTTAAAATTTTTGTGGAATGACATACTTTCGAGAAACCAACAGTTTACGTAAACATGCAGAGAATACAAGGATACCGCGCTGTGCTTTGGCGGCGGCACATACTCAAAGCAACAGTCAAGTCTGCGCGCCGCACAAGGCAGTCGTTGACCGCAAACAATTGCTTCCTACGTCACGCGCCTACAGCTGATCGAGCGCTCAGTGCGAATGCACTGACAGCCGTAAACAAATACACAGTCTAATTTCTCCGACTAAATTCAGTATAAAGCTATAGTGACTTGATGAATTATGTTATTAACGTTCAGTATTTTTCAGGATACGGTTCTATAAAATATTTAAGAACTTCAGGTAAATTCTGTGTGTCTCCGACGTTAAGAGGACTTGCTATCGAGAAAATTTCAGAAAGAATGTAATTTCCAAGAAGAAACTAATAAACTAAAAAGGTAACTATTAATTGAGTTTATTTTTTCAGGTAACATATTTCCACTTAGGTACGTACTTTAGACGTAATTTGCTGCTCGCAATTACGTGATTCATACTTTGTGCTAATTTCATGTTCTATGAATTTACTTGTGAAGCGACGTGCTTGCGTACATTTGCTGATTTTTGTCAATGTTTTATTAACGAACAGGGTTGTTATTTGTATATATTATGCATCGCTTGGCTGCACTGCTTTGTCGCTGATGTCACATTTTTTATTATGTCTCTGCTGTGCTTATTTATTTAAATTATAATTGTCACCTGATTCGTTGTGCTGATATGTATGTAAGTTATACTTTGTGATTTATCTGCTTGCGCCTTCATGTTTACTTATTAAGATCACATATGAACATTTATTTGCTTATGCTGATATGATGCTAATGACCTGTTTAGTACGTAAGATATATGTTTGCTGCTATGCGTATGGATTGCATATTTATACATTTCTGTTTGTTGTCATAACTACTCTTTAATTTGGTATATAGAAATGCTGATATACTGTGTACAAACATAGAGTTTAGGTCACACTATTGTATTAATTACAGATTGTTCGCTTGGCAGAGCCTCGTTGTAAGAATTGTGCTGCATCCACTTGTTGACATTCTGTTCTCTACTGGTATATTTACTCGCTATTGCATGTTTTGCTTACGCTCAGGGCCTTATATTTTTAAGATAGGAAAATGAACTGCTATAATTCGACATAAACGACATTAGTACAAGAAACTTCATAGAAGTCACATGAGCTGGAGGTTTTCTGGAAGCTGTATAAATTTATGCTAATAGGAAGGAAGCTAACGACATGACATACCAAAACTAGGTTTAGACCATTGACAGTTATTACACTGCATTTTTCGTGAGCAATTGAAATAGGAAGTGACACTTGACACAAGAAATACTCCACATGTTTGCTTCTGTTTGCCATAATTCTTGAAGTGGTGTACACACTGTGAAATATTATGATCATTCACACTCCGTAATCGTACTTAATTACTGAGAGTTATTCGAACTAAGTCAGTTAGAGGTCATGTATGCTTTTCTTTTATTTAATGACGGACAAGGTAACCAAAATCAATCTTATAATTGATAATGAGTAGAAGATTTGGGTCAGATGGATTACACAGAGGTTGTGTGTTGACAGTGTGTCTTCCGAATGTATGGGATGATGAGGTTTGCATTAGGATTTTATCTGTACTTGTTCGAGGAGACTGACTAGAGGAAAGAGTTGTTATGGAAGTGAAATGACATTGGCGATAAGGTTTATATGTATCGACATATTGAAGAGGTATTATTGAGGTATTGAGATTATATGAAGTTGATGATTATTGGAGTTTTTGTGGACAAGAGGTAAGGTAAATGATATTGATGATAAGATTTATATGTATCGACGTAAGAGGTATTATTGAAGTATTGAGATTATGTGATGCTGATGATTATTGGAGTTTTGGTGGATAAGAGGTAAAGTAAGTGAGGTGCATATTTTTTTTTTTTTGGTCTATATGGAACAAGAAGGAGGATGAAGATAGCAGACTACAACACTCAAGTAGAAGGAAGATTGTCTACACACACTTGGTTAAATCAATAAGCGGTACATATTTCTTTTCTTTTTTTTTTTTTTTTTTTTTTTTTGGAGAGAGGAAGTAATTGCATATCTTGGCTCACTGACAGTTGTTCAGCAACCGTACATTTTGATCTGGCTTGGCAAACATTGGTCTTGACATGATGACTATGACATTGACTTAACTATTATTGACTGTTATACATTGCTGCCACTACTACTTGATACACATGATGAACATCAAATTTTGACAGAATTGCATTTACACAGTTAACACTATTCAATTACACAGTAGTACTTAATGTCGATGAAAGATGAGTGAGTGTGTTTTCCTTTCCTAATCCTACCCACCTATCTCCTAAATATTATTTTATTTGTTTGTAGAGGCTTGCACTGACACCCATAAATATTATAGGTTTACTGATGTTTGTGCATTTGTAATAGTTAATATGACAATTATCTGATATCATTTGTGTGTTTATTAGAATTTGTATGTTTAGCGTAAGAGCATTGAGAATAATTTTGTAAAAGCATTTGTATGTGCATTCAGACTATTGTTCATGCCTGAACTGTCTGATTTGTGATGGTGAATATTGTGAACTGTTACCTGCACTTGTTCAACATTGATGTGTGACACTTAGAAATGTTTAATTTCTGCTGATGAACTGTGAGATTAGTGATAGTGAATATTATGGACTGTTACCTGCACTTTTTCAACATAATGGGTGCCACTTAGAAATGATTAGTTTCTGCTGATGAACTGTGTGATTAGGATAGTGAATATTATGGACTGTTACTTGTACTTTTTCTACATGATTGGTGCCACTAGGACATGTTTAATTTCTGCTTATAAACTCTGATGAACAGTGTGATCAGTGATAGTGAATATTATGGACTGCTCTCTGGACTTGCTCATCATTGCTAGGTGCAACTGATGGACTGCTTCTACTGAAATGATGTCAGTTGTTGGTGTCTGCACCTGTTCAACATTGCTGGGTGCCACTAATGGAACTGCTTCTGCTGAGAAATGTGACTTGTTGCTGTGTGTACCTGTTCAACATTGCTGGGTGCCACTGATGGACTGCTTCTACTGAAATGATGTCACTTGTTGGTGTTTGCACCTGTTGACCATTGCTGGGTGCTGCTGCTGGAACTATCAACTATTTTTTTAATAATTAAAAGTATTTTATGTGAACATTTGTATAAACTGATTTTTTGTGTATTGTGTAAACTATTATGTAAAGCTACATGTATGTAAGAATCTGTATTGCTTTCTGTATTTCATATCTTAGGTTATTGAAAGGTCAGTGCAAAGCCAAAATTTTATCTAATTATGTGATATTTACGTATTAATATTATCTTTTATTTTTGTCTGTATTTTTTTTTGACGAATTTGGTGGTATTTTCACCACCAATGCTGGCAAAAATACCATCAAATTCTAGCCCGTGGAGGAAGGGCATATGAAAGGTGGCTACACTGAGCCACAGCGCCAGAGAGTTTTGTTTCGCCGCCTCCACTGGCAGTGATTATTGAGAAGTAGCGGAGGGCAGTGCTTGTTGAGAACTCGTAGTAGTGAGTGCTTGCTGAGATGTCGTAGTGAAGAGTGCTTGTCGAGATGTGGCAGTAGTCAGTTCTTGTTGAGATGTGGTAGTAGCGAGTCGGTGTGGAGATATTGTAATGATTAGAGTGCTTTTCATCAATATAAATGAAGGTAACAAACTCCTTTTCTTTTTCTTCTCATTATTTCAATGTCCTGAATAATGCGTCATTACAGGTTCAGTCAACAACGCTTCTGGCTAGTGTTCTTGCGCAATTATAGTATTTCTAATTTTTTTTATCACGTCAGTATAAATTGTGTTTGAAATTTCTTGTCTTATTGAAGAAGAACCGTGCCAGATGTGTACGTTGAGTCATACTTCCACACACAGAACAGTTATACTTGTGCTTTGGTTTCGTAGGTTTTATAGTTGCTGGGGACTTAATTAATTAATGGTGTTAACGAGAATTTTCATTTCATTCTTTGTTGTTGTTCTATGCAGTCAGATTGCGTAATAATACTAGTCAGGGCCAACCGTTTACGAGATACAGCGTAATCGGACATACAGCTACGAAAAATAAAAATGATTTTCAAATTTAATAAATAAGCCCCCATGCACCACCTCTGAAGATCTCGCTGTATGGTGGTGCAACACGCAGTGTGTTGTTTTCATGAGCAAGGACAGAACTGATGTTTATGATTCCAATTATCTGCACAGGTTCCGGAACTCTTGGAACCGAGGCGATGCAAAACTTTTTTGATGTGTTTAATATTAAGGAATACGTTTTACGGTCACGCATTACGATGTCTTTGCTGAATAAATGACTGTTATATGAAAACCGGCACGGATTTCCGAATAGAGATGCTGCGAAACGCAGCTCCCTCTGTTTAAGCACGTAATCCGGAGCACCATTGATGGGGAGTCGGTAGTAATTATACAGACCGCAGATGACGCTGCAAGCGCGCCGCTCCAAAGGCAAGCCACAGTCACAACTTCAGGCGGGCAGCCAGCGGCCGCCGCGCCTCCCTACAGGTCCTCCGGCATTCGCCGCAAGACCGAAAGGTGGCGCTACTTAGACACAGGTCGCGGTTAATGGCCGAGATCACGACGGGGCAGACTGTTTCATTCCGTGTCCCTTTGCAAGTCAGCACACGCAGAGATCCGACCCAAGACACGGTGGAGACACACCGGACCTTGGACGACTGCCTTCAATGGCAGTGCCACAAAAATCAGTTACTAGAAGCAACTACTCAGAAGCAAGGACAGTATTCTGAGACACATATTTTAAACCAACAGAAGAAGTTAATATATAAGTGGTGTCTGTTCTTTTGGACATGTCCGAAACAACAGACACCACATATATATAATGCAGGCAAGGACGACCAGTGATCTCTTCAGTGCAGATGCACACCAGGCTCCAACTTTTAAGGGAATCCCCTAAATGTCGCCAGTAGTGAGAATAAGGGGCAAGGGACACTACATTAGTTATGTGTGGATAAGTTGACAATTTGGGTCTGATTGGAGGCGTCCTAGGGTAGACGTGCTGTTACGATGATTGCGCAGTGGTTAGCTCATGTGTCTAGCAAGCACGAGACCCGAGTTCAGTTTCTAGCCCAACACAAATTTTCAACTTTCCCCACTGACTTAAAAGAATGTCACTGGTAGCCAATGTCTGTTAAGTCCTTTGTGACTTAAAGAGGAGGTAAAGCATCTCGTACTGGTTGCTGCCAGGCTCTGGCTACAGAAAAATACAGGGTTGTCCTTTGATAGTGACCTGGCCGAATATCTCACGAAATAAGCATCAAACGAAAATACTACAAACAATGAAACTCGTCTAGCTTGAAGGGGGAAACCAGATGGTGCTATCGTTGGCCAGCTAGATGGCGCTGCCATAGGTCAAACGGATATCAACTGTGTTTTTTTTTTAAATAGGAGCCCCCATTTTTATTACATATTCGTGTAGTACGTAAAGAAATATGAATGTTTTAGTTGGACCACTTTTTTCGCTTTGTGATAGATGGCGCTGTAATAGTCACAAACGTATAAGTACGTGGTATCACGTAACATTCCGCCAGTGCGGACGGTGTTTGCTTCGTGATACATTATCCGTCTTAAAATGGACCATTTACCAATTGTGGAAAATGTCGATATCGTGTTGATGTATGACTATTGTGATCAAAATGCCCAACGGGCGTGTGCTATGTATGCTGCTCGGTATCCTTGACGACATTACCCACGTGTCCGGACCGTTCGCCGGATAGTTATGTTATTTAAGGAGACAGGAAGTGTTCAGCCACATGTGAAACGTCATCCACGACCTGCAAAAAATGATGATGCCCAAGTAGGTGTTTTAGCTGCTGTCGCTGCTAAACCGCACATCAGTAGCAGACAAACTGCGCGAAAATAAGGGATCTCAAAAACGTCGGTGTTGCGAATGCTACATCAACATCGATTGCACCCGTACCATATTTCTATACACCAGCAATTGCATGGCGACGATATTGAACGTCGTGTACAGCTCTACCACTGGGCACAAGAGAAACTTTGGCACGCGTTCTATTTAGCGACGAAGCGTCATTCACCAACAGCGGTAACTTAAACCGGCATAATATGCACTACTGGGCAACGGAAAATCCACTATGGCTGTGACATGTGGAACATCAGCCACCTTGGCAGGTTAATGTATGCTGCGGCATTATGGGAGGAAGGATAATTGGCCCCCATTTTATCGATGGCAGTCTAAATGGTGCAATGTATGCTGATTTCCTACGTAATGTTCTACCGATGTTACTACAAGATGTTTCACTGCATAACCGAATTCCGATGTACTTCCAACATGATGGATGTCCGGCACATAGCTCGCGTGCGGTTGAAGCGGTATTGAATAGCATATTTCATGGTAGGTGGATTGGTCGTCGAAGCACCATACGATGGCCCGCACGTTCACCGGATCTGACGTCCCTGGATTTCTTTCTGTGGGGAAAGTTGAAGGATATTTGCTATTGTGATCCTCCGACAACGCCTGACAACATGCGTCAGCGCATTTCGCTGTTGAAAGGAATATCGTTACACGTATTGCCAAATGCATTGAGGTTGAGGGACATAATTTTGATCATTTATTGCATTAATGTGGTATTTACAGGTAATCACGCTGTAACAGCATGCGTTCTCAGAAATGATAAGTTCACAAAGGTACATGTATCACATTGGAACAACCGAAATAAAATGTTCAAACGTACCTACGTTCTGTATTTTAATTTAAAAAACCTACTTAACATCAATTGTCCGTCTAAAATTGTGAGCCATATGTTTATTATAGCGCCATCTATCACAAAGCGAAAAAAGTGGTCCAACTAAAACATTCATATTTTTTTACGTTCTACACGAATATGTAATAAAAAATGGGGGTTCCTATTTAAAAAACGCAGTTGATATCAGTTTGACCTACAGCAGCGCCATCTAGCGGGCCAACCATAGTGCCATCTGGTTTTCCCCTTCCAGCTATACAGGTTTCGTTCTTTGTAGTTTTTTCGTTTGACGCTTATTTCGTGAGATGTTTGACCCGGTCACGATCAATGTATAATTCCGCAGTGTCGTTTAGTGAACAATATACGCCCATACCGAGATCGAACCAGATTTGTTACTGCGTTCAGGATGTCACTGCTGGCAGAGTTCAACACGTCATTCTTCATGAAAATAAGTCAAGTTGTGTAAAGATAATTTTGAAAGTGCACCGAGGGAATGACTTAGGGCCCTTACAGATTGCAATATATACACCCGAAGGACGAAAAAGCACGAAATAATTATCAAATGGTTCAAATGGCTCTGGCCACTATGGGACTTAACATTTGAGGTCATCAGTCCCCTAGAACTTACAACTACTTAAATCTAACTAACCTAAGGACATCACACACATCTATGCCCGAGGCAGGATTCGAACCTGCGACCGTAGCGGTCGCGCGATTCCGGACTGAAGCGCCTAGAACAGCTCGGCCACATTGGCTGGTAAACAATTATCCGAAGGGGACGGAAATCTGGAGATGTGATGTACATATACAAGCAAAGAATGACTGCAATTTCAGAAAAATATAATGATTTATTCAAGAGAAACAGCTTCACAGATTGATCCTTATGCAGATAGTTATTCTGTTTGGCATTGATTGATAGAGTTGTTGAGTGTCATCCTAAGGGTATCGTGCCAAATTCTGTCCTATTGGGGCGTTGGATCATCAAAATACCGAGCTAGATAGAGGGTTCTGCCAATTATGCTCCAAGCGTTCTCAATTGCAAACATATCCGGCGGCCTTGTCTTGGCAAGCAACAAGACGGTAGAAACTCTGACCGCATGCGAACTACCATGCTAAAGTGTGAGCACAGAATGGCTTGTCGTGAAGGCTAACAAAGAGGGATGGAGAATATCGTACAGATGTGCTGTAAGGGTGTCGCGGATGACAACCAAAGGGGGTCCTACTATGAAAATAAATGGCATTCAGGACCATCACATCGGGTTGTTGGACTGTGTGGCGTGAGACAACCACGTTTAGTATCCCGTCGCCGCCGGGGGCGTCACCAGACACGTCTTCATTTGCCATCGAGGCTCTACTGCATGTGGGACTCATCACTGAAGACATTATAACCGAGTCAATGAGACTCAAGGCCGACTGTGTCCGACGTCACTGCAAACGGCGATGCTGGTGGAGGTCAAAGGTAGCTGGCACAAGGGGCACCGTCACCTCAGCCCCCTTTCTGTGAGCCGCCTGTTAATTGTCCTGATGGTTACTGAAGCACCGATTGGACATCGGATCGATGATAATGATGAATCTGGGGCTCTGTGTCTCTCCTTGTTGCCGCAGTGTTCGGCCATGGATCGCCCATTCCCGCCAACATCGTCAGTGACATCGTTCTTCTTGAAATGTAGCGCGATTAATCGATTATCCCAACCGGCTTCTTTGAGCCAAACTAAACGTCCGCCATCTGACTTCCACACAATTCCGAAGACGGCAAGAGCTGACAAGTGCGAGAATTATCGCACAATCAGCTTAACAGCTCATGCATCGAAGCTGCTTACAAGAATAATATACAGAAGAATGGAAAAGAAAATTGAGAATGCGCTAGACGACGATCAGTTTGGATTTAGGAAAAGTAAAGGGACGAGAGAGGCAATTCTGACGTTACGACTTATAATGGAAGGAAGGCTAAAGAAAAATCAAGACACTTTCATAGGATTTGTCGACCTGGAAAAAGCGTTTGACAATGTAAAATGGTGGAAGCTGTTCGAGATTCTGAAAAAAGTGGGGGTAAGCTGTAGTGAGAGACGGGTCATATACAATATGTACAACAACCAAGAGGGAAACAATAAGAGTGTACGATCAAGAAGGAAGTGCTCGTATTAAGAAGGGTGTAAGACAAGGCTGTAGCCTTTCGCCCCTACTCTTCAATCTGTACATCGAGGAAGCAATGATGGAAATAAAAGAAAGGTTCAGGAGTGGAATTAAAATACAAGGTTAAAGGATATCAATGATACGATTCGCTGATGACATTGCTCTCCTGAGTGAAAGTGAAGAAGAATTAAATGATCTGCTGAACGGAATGAACAGTCTAATGAGTACACAGTATGGTTTGAGAGTAAATCGGAGAAATACGAAGGTAATGAGAAGTAGTAGAAATGAGAACAGCGAGAAACTTAACATCGGGATTGATGGTCACGAAGTCAATGAAGTTAAGGAATTCTGCTACCTAGGCAGTAAAATAACCAATGACGGACGGAGCAAGGAGGACATCAAAAGCAGACTCGCTATGGCAAAAAAGGCATTTCTGGCCAAGAGAAGTCTACTAATATCAAATACCGGCCTTAATTTGAGGAAGAAATTTCTGAGGATGTACGTCTAGAGTACAGCATTGTATGGTAGTGAAACATGGACTGTGGGAAAACCGGAACAGAAGAGAATCGAAGCATTTGAGATGTGGTGCTATAGACGAATGTTGAAAATTAGGTGGACTGATAAGGTAAGGAATGAGGAGGTTCTACGGAGAATCGGAGAGGAAAGGGATATGTGGAAAACACTGATAAGGAGACGGGACAGGATGATAGAACATCTGCTAAGACTTGAGGGAATGACTTCCATGGTACTAGAGGGAGCTGTAGAGGGCAAAAACTGTAGAGGAAGACAGAGATTGGAATACGTCAAGCAAATAATTGAGGACGTAGGTTGTAAGTGCTACTCTGAGATGAAGAGTTTAGCACAGGAAAGGAATTCGTGGCGGGCCGCATCAAACCAGTCAGTAGACTGATGACAAAAAAAAAGTCCTCCCTCAAATGATGAGATCATCTCCCCTGTTTACTACCCTTGCCAGGTCCCCGGTGAAACTGCGTTGCTGCTTCGCAGATTCATCGACTGACCGCCAAAGTTTACTATTTTGTATTTTCCATTGGTCTCTGCACGAATATCAATTCGTGACCAATTTTCGTAGCTCCTACGCGGTGCGTCGGGTCTGCTTGTGTTCTATATTTGTGTTTTGTTTTTTAAATAGAGTGTATTTGATTACACTATTGGCGAAAAATTCATATACTACCGTAAAATACTTGCTGAAAAACCATCCCGGACGCATCAAGTAAAACGATAAAAAAAAAAAAATGCAGGAAAGTCACACACCAGGCCTCTTATTGGGAGAATATTAAGGAAATCTAATGTATCCGCAAGGAAAGTACAAAACATTCGTCCGATAAACTCTTGAGAGTCTACGTTGGATTAACAGAAGAAATATTTTACACAGCGAAGAACGGTACGGTTCCTTCTCTGACTCTTCGTTCATCTCCCACTGGCACATTCTCTTTCACGTTTTTGCTAGCACTGTTCTATCACTGTTAATAATGTTCCACTGCTACTGTGTCCCTCTCTCCCCCCCACTGCCATTGCCTCCTTCCCTCCTTCTCTAGGACAACCATTGTCTACTTGCTTCCAATATTTATTACTTTTCCGTCTCTTTAGAACTGCCACGGCCTCCTTTCCACTTAGCATAAATTAGTGCGATTATGTTTGGATGTCAAAAGTTTTGAGAAAATTTTGAGAGGAAGGTAGAATGAGACATCGGCTACCGCACTTTTCAGACAGCGTGTTTTTAACAGAAACATATTCGCAGTCTTTTTGCTCCAGTAGGAGCATTTTCCGCTGTTTCCTACGTTTCCCTTCCACAGCAGGGCACGATACTCACAAGAAAAGGACTTTGTGAGTCACTAAAATTTTGGTAGTTTACTTATTGAAATGGAAATAACGATAAACTAATTCTATACTTCAGAGCGGGTTTTACGTGCACATAAATTTTGCACGTGCTTCAGTACTACAACGGGAGGCTCTCAGAACACTAATCATGATCACAGATACAACATATTTCTCAGTGCTTTATCACTTTAAAGTACGTTTTCGCCTCACATCGGATTTTACGTGCGCATTTTGCGTATACTAGTAGGGTAACTTTGAACCTCTGTATCTCGGAAACGGATTAAGATGTCAAGAAAACTTTCAGAGTCGTTCGAGATCAGGATATTAGGCGTTTGTTTGGTGGAGGAGACCAGACAGCGAAGTTATTGGTCTCATCGGATTAGGAAAGTACAGGGAAGGAAATGGGCCGTGCCGTTTCAAAAGCACCATCCCGGCATTTGCCTGGAGCGACTTAGGGAAATCACGGAAAACCTATATCAGGATGGCCGGACCCGGGATTGGACCGTCTTCCTCCCGAATGCGAGTCCAGTGTGCTAACCACTACGCCACGTCGCTCGGTACGGATACATATATTTCAAAACGGGGAGCAGACACTTCTTCATAAATGCCTAGGGAATGTACGGTTATAATTTGAGCAGTTATATGGTTTTATTTATCATTTAGATTTCGCCTCACATCGGATCTTATGTGCGTATTTTACGTGTACATGTAAGGTTACTTTGAACGGGTAAAGATATCTAGAAAGTTGTCAGGGTTGTTCGAGATCGGGATCTTATGAATATAGCGAAAGAATTTCAACCATTTGCTGTGCATAGACGTCTTGGAATAGGCGGCGCGGTTTTGGTATTAAAAAATGGTACAGAAACGTTTTCTTGTGTGTTTCTCTACGGAGCCGCCCACGAGGTGATACCTTTCAACCTCTGTATCTCAGAAGGTTATTAAGATATGAACGAAATTTTCAAGTTTGTTGGAGATAAGGATCTTAGGTATATACTGCAAAAATTTTACCCATTTGCTGTGCACAACATTCTTGAAACCAGCAGCTCGGTTTTTGTATTAAAAATGCTAAAAATGCTTTTGTTGGGGTCTTCTGTGAACTAAAGAACTAATAAAGATTTTTGAAAACATGAAGATGGCAGTTCTAGATAAATGCCTAGAGAATGTACCGTTAATTTGCTATTATTTACTTTTTTAGATTTCGCCTCATACCGTATTTTACGTGATTATTTTACATTCAGAGATAAGGTGACTTTGAACCTCTGCATCTGGGAAACGGATGAAGATATGAAGTTCGAGACCGACATTGTAGGAATATAGCGTAAAAATTTCACCCATACCGTTTTTGAACCCGCGGCTCGTTTAGGGTACGAAAAATTAGAAAAAAGTTTTTGTGTGTTTTCTATGGAACCACCCATAAGCTACTGACGCCTCCATAAACCCCATAGGGCCCACCGTAAACCACATCAAATGCAGAAAGGAACCAACCGATTTGCTTCATCTGTTTAAGCCGGAAGAAGTGAGTTCATTTAAACTTCCATTCTGTACTGTAGAATAAGGACACTGAGCGGATCTTCGAATGGTCTTTAGCCCAAGGAGTAGCCAGAACACTTTACCCTACAATCCTATAATCAAAAGAACCACAGGTACCAGTCTCGGAAGAATCTCGTTTTTATGTGTGGCTTTTTGGCACTTATTGGGCAGCGCATGCGTACCGATATGCGTTATGATGCGGAATAGGTGTTCTCGAATTTTGTCGTCGGAAATCCCCTAGTACTAGTGTATTTCTTTGCAATCCTCACTTTACTATCGTAAGTGTAATTGGTATTAATTGCACATAAAAACAACGCATATACTATTTTTTATGCGAATGTTTCTGCATGATAACTATCCAACGACCGAGTTAATTTTTGTACTCGAACAATACTTGAAAAAAAATACTTAAAATAGGTAAAGAAATCGTTAAAGAACTGTGAATAAAGTAGTGGACTAAAACACCAACATAAACAAGATCAAAAAGTGGTACGTTATAAAATTTGAAACAAAAAGCAATATTTATTCATTCATAACATACAATATGAATATAACAAAGCTTATTATAGTGAAGTCTATAAAAACATAAATTTGTCTTTATTCTGACACAGTTAGATGCAGGGCTTAATGTCCGTCACTCCTGGTCTCATGACACTTTAGATGGAACTACATTTTACGATAATGACCACCACTGCTGAAAATGAAGATTCTCATAAATAAATGGTAGAAAAATGAACGAGAACGGCCATTGCTAAATCCATTGATAATGGAAATTCTGCTTAACACCAGGTAAAAATTGTTTTATGTTTGTGATTTGTCTAACGTAACAGCTCTGCAAATTCTTAGTGCAATTTTAACGACAGATGTTTTACATGTTCCATTTTCGGGCAAAAGTATAATGAATCTATTTTAAATGATGACTGTTTAGTTCTCCTGAAAATTATTTTGAAAACATATCCGATGGTCAATTACAATATACTATCGCAAATTATACATAAATCATTACCAGTGACAAAGTCGTCTGTTCAGAAAAGCATTTTTTCTCCCTCCCTATGCTTATGGCTGTTTTAAGTTCTTCATAATGAACTGGATTTTTTTTTTTCAAAATGAATATACAGAGAAAACATTTAGCTCGTTGTGTTCCTCAAAAATTGTTGGAACCCAACAGGAGTTTCCAGTACGTCAACACATTGCTGACGACAGCGCTTGCAAAAAAACACGGGAAACTATAATCAATGGCTATAAGCAGCGTGTGGTTATAGTTATTCATCTTACACTGCACAATGAACAATGTTAACATTATTGTCGAAAGAGCATCCTCTTGGTTCCATAAACCAAGAAACAAATTCCAAAATTTAAACTTAAGTGTCGAATGTATAAATAGTTGTTTCAGTGGACAGAAAACACAGGCATCCAGCAAAATTTTTGATTTCATTTTGTACGATATTTTGGCGATTCCTCTTGTCTTTCTCAGACACCCAACAATCTGCTTGTAGCAGCAGTTTCCGTTTTAATTCGTAATTAACATCCAACTTTCATATTTGGATTCCTTTTCGGCATTGACTGAAAATTTTACTTGATGGTATTGACAGTCTTTCTAGAAAATAACTGGGTATGCTGCGTTGCTTAAACCTTAACTCTTAGGAGATACATTCATTTCTTTCGTTTCATACGCGCAGTTCATGCAATCCTTCAAAAAACAAACTACGATAGAGAAGTTCTTCCACTCTGAAACAACGTAGGTATGACATGCGTTTCCAACAGCAGAAGATGCACTAGTATCATATGTATGTATTTGATATTGACGTCGTCCTTAATTTTGCGACAGACATCATAAAAAGACATTACGTAAATTAGGTAAAAAAAGCGAACCACCACAGCCGTATCATCAAAGAAATTTATTTCAAACGACTAGTTTCGGAGCTACGCTTACGCCATCTTCACGTTCGTTACAAATCAAAAGACCGTTTCACTCCTTGGCCCATGTATCGTAGAACCCATGTAATGCCAGTTGTCGTGGATTGCATAGTCTGTATCAGTAGTGTACAATCTACAACGTGTTGTCACTACTGAGAGTGGTATGCACTGCTGATGCATCGCATAAACTAGTTGTTTGAAATAAAATTCTTTAATGATAACGGCAGTGGTGGTTCGTTTTCTTTACACATTACATCGGTTGCCGTCCCGTGTACATGACAACAATGAATATCCACAAATTACGTAACTCTTGCATATTTTCTATTTTCGGTTGCAGATTGGGATGCTGCGATAATTTATTAGCTATGTTAAGCTACTAACAATAAGCAAATAAACAGCAATGTAGCTGGATTAAACTGCACCTTCATTGGATTAAAAACGTGAAATCATAATATTTATTGCGAAAAGTAATGGAGCTCAAAAAGAAAATGAGGAAAATCTATGCATTATAGCAAACTTGTCGCTACTGGAAAGTGGACGAATATATCGGTGGAGCTTTCTGAGGGTGCCAAATTGTCGAGTAACGATGGTGAATCAGAGTAGTACTCTGACATTTCGGAACGTCCTTTCGAGCCACATTGTTGAAGGTGTCTAGATCATTAATTCCGTAAAAGATCGTCACTTTTTCTGTCTGGAATGGCAGTATTCAGCACGGATTCCTTTAACTCCATACATCTTCATGAACTTATTAATCAACTACTTCAAGTGCTAAATGCTGCGATCACTAGGACAAATCTGATAAGTCCTTTTAGTACTTTCAAATTGTGGATTTTCCATTAACGACGCGTATGACGACACTGCCGCGCCTTTTGCTGTTTTCTCAGTAATCCCTTTCGATTTCAGTTGATCATAGTCAGATGTCATCTTTCAATGATGGCATTTGGAAAAAAAATTGGGAAAAGTGACGTAACATCCATGGAGAATATGTGGCTGATTATGTTTTTTCTTTATTTTTATATTTTTGAAACACAATCACAAGAGCATCTCAGAACGCCGTGACGGATTTCGACCACCCGTTGGTCATCTTAGGGCTGCCAAAAGATAAAACGCGTAGACAAAAAATAATTACGGAATTCATAGACTTTGCAGAATAACTATCTACGTATTAATAAAACAGAATAAATTTTTACCTAACGGCACTTATTACAAGCTGTTCCCATTGCGTTGTCAACAATACTATACAAAGCGTCCCATTTATCTTGACCACCTGAAATGAGTTTTAACGATAATAAATAAATAAATAAATAAATGTATCAAGTAAATGTTGCTTAGCTACTAGCAACCATCAATAAGCATCTACCTGTATGAAGAGTTTAAGTTATTAGAATAGTAAGTGCAATAATGTTTTTGTTATTTATGACTCGGATACATGTAATAGAATACAGCAGTACTTTTAAACGCTGTGTGGCATTCTATGGCTTCTCTTCGTTGGTGTATACTGTACTCGCATTAACTTTAAACTGAAGACGGTTGACTGAATGATCGGTATGCATTTTCCTCGGGATTCCATTTGTTTACTGTCAGCTCCAGGAAGTGGATGAGTTACCTCACTCCGGGTACGCGCATTGTGTGCTAATACAGTAGAGTCAAAGGCAATATGTTTTTATCAACGTCAGGTTTACGTGAATAGTACATTGTGATACGTTATTCAGTAGTCCTTGAGGGACGGAAATGGACTGCTGCATAAAAAAATACAGGGTGGTATTTAAGAAAGACGTGCTGCTGCTCATATTTTCATAACGAAGAAAGATAGAAGTGCAACTCTTTGATCCATGCATGCTCTTTTTCATCCATAGGTAAAGTGTTCGATTAAATGTGGTAATGTGCATTACAAAGGCTTGCTGGGTGATCCTCTTAGGGCTTCAAGTGGGGTATAAGCATATTATTAATTGTTCTTGAAAATCTGCTGGATCTGAGTTTACGAGCCGCCACGCAGTGTTTCAACCCAGAGGACGAAGGAAGGAGGTGGGATCCGCGGTGAAGAAGACATCACAGCGTCCTGGACAGCACAGAAAAAGTCGCTGAGGAAGAAGGAGAATTGAATTAAGATTTATATGCGCCAGTCCTTGCACTGTATCTATTCCCGACTTACGTAACTCTTTTACAAGCGCCGGGAACGAATAATATACATTGAATGTGGTCTTGATTTAATATCATGTAATGAATGGATAGTTAAATTATACACGGCGAAGTGAATGTATCCGTGTTTTCAGAATCTACGCCGAAATTATTTGAATAAAATAATTCATCGTTTTCCTTGGTATACTGAGAAGGAACGAGGGAACATGTTGTACGCGATTCAGCTTGTCTTCTCATTTAATGACTTTTACGAGAACTGGAGAGTGACAATTCTTCCTTGGTTGTGGTGACTTATTTTTGCTTTCTTACACGCACCGAGCCGGCCGCTTTGGCCGAGCGGTTCTAGGTGCTTCAGTCCGGAACCGCGCTGCTGCTAAGGTCGCAGGTTCGAATCCTGCCTCGGGCATAGATGTGTGTGATGTCCTTAGGTTAGTTAGGTTTAAGTAGTTCTAAGTATAGGGGACTGATGACCTCAGGTGTTAAGTCCCATAGTACTTAGAGCCATTTGAAGCATTTTGAACACGCCCTGACCGGCAGAACTGGTGTTACTGTAGTAAGTAGGTGAGAAAGCTTAGTTGAATTCAAATTTAGGGCCCCAGTAGGACTTTTATGTTACGCTCCTTACTATGGGAGGTTCATGCGGACCGGATTATCAAAAATGATCCTATATGACAAGTGGGCGATTGGGAACTGTATGCTGGAACAATTGACTTTAAACCCGATCTTTCAGGCCGTAAATAAGATGAATCGCCATGCAAAAAGGTAATCATGCTGGGTGATGGCCTCCTCATAGTTAAAGAATATTTGCTTGAGGCATTTTTATTTTTTTCACTCTTGCTTCTGGAGAGAAAAAATTTTGGGGTGGGCGAGATAGACGGGAAGAGAAGTAGATACGTGTATGAACAAACAGAGGTTTTCACTATGTGTGCAAACGTTTGACCACTACCTGCTGTTGTCTTTCATACTGGTCACGACACAATGGGAACCCATTGCAGCAGGTGCCTTTAGGTATAATTTCATTCCTTTTTATGATTATGTAGATATTTAGTTGGCACATTTTATGAGTTCTGTAATTATTCATTTCTCCCCTCTATTTGCCTATAGTCAGTCTGAAGATGACCACTGGCAAGTAGAAACTGGATAGGGCACTGTAACTGCTCATGCGATCGTCTCGTGAAAAACGAAAGTGACGACCTTTCCGAGTCCTACCTCTGTGGTGCCTGAGATGGTGCACGTGGAGTTCCTCGTCAAAGACGTCCGCAGACCTGTGCCGCCGGGCCGCCGCCCGCTCGGGGCTGGCTGCCAAGAGCAGCGCCAGCAGCAGCCGCAGACTGGTCCAGGACGGGGCCTGCCAGCGACACCGACGCGACATCGTGGTCCGCGCGCTCACCAGCTCATGCCACCGCGACGTCGACCGTGTCGCAACCCTACCACGACGCCCTCCAGACGCCGACTGCCTGCCGCGGGCGCGTCGTCCGAGTAGCGCGCCACGCCGCGCGCCACGCCCGACCGCCGGCGGAAATGCACGAGTGGAGCGGAGGCGGCGAAGTAACACGGCCACCTGTGCGGTAGGTCGCGGATGCGGAGCAGCCTGCGGCTGCGACCTCACCCTTCCCACAGCCAGTGTGACGCCCCCGCAGACCACTCGCAACAGAGATGAACAGCTGCAGCACCGCCCAAGTAGACTGCGTAAACTGTTAGTGGCGCGGGATTCCGGAGTGCAGTTCTACCACAGTCTAAAGAAGTGGTACCCAACCGTGGACTAATTACCCCCTGAGGGGTAAAATAAATCATCAACAATTACTTTTCGTCAGTTAGTAGCACTGACCCTTTAACTGCTCTGGACGTGTTAATGCGCCCGCCTTTGTACCTGTCCCTGTGTGCTCTCAACGTGTTTACACGCGACGCCAGTCCTCCTACCTGGTACTCTGAACGTCTCTTCGCGTTGACACGTTCAGAGTACCAGGTAGGAGGACTGGTGGCGCGCGTAAACACATTCAGAGTACACAGGGACACGTGCCCCCTTCTGACAGCCGTGTACCGCAAGTCTCTAGAGGAACGGAAGATTCCAAATGATTGCAAAAGAGCACAGGTAGTCCCAGTCTTCAAGAACGGTCGTCGAGCAGATGCGCAAAACTATAGATCTATAACTCTGACGTCCATCTGTTGTAGAATTTTAGAATACGTTTTCTACTCGCGTATCATGTCGTTTCTGGAAACCCATAATCTACTCTGTAGGAATCAACATGGATTCCGGAAACAGCGATCGTGTGAGACCCAACTCGCTTTATTTGTTCATGAGACCCAGAAAATATTAGATACAGGCTCCCAGGTAGATGCCATTTTCCTTGACTTCCGGAAGGCGTTCGATACAGTTCCGCACTGTCGCCTGATAAACAAAGTAAGAGCATACGGAATATCAGACCAGATGTGTGGCTGGATTGAAGAGTTTTTAGCAAACAGAACACAGCATGTTGTTATCAATGGAGAGACGTCTACAGACGTTAAAGTAACCTCTGGCGTGCCACAGGGGAGTGTTATGGGTGTTGTGTCTAGACAAGACAGCCTAGACACAATGAGAGGAAGCCGAAAGGCACGCCCTAAGTTAAAGCAGGATGGCGTGAGGTCTGAAACAGGATACGTAATGAATGCTATAAAGAAAAGTACGTAGCTTCTGGAATACTTAACTTTAATCCATCCTTGTGGTACATCTGGAGATTGTGGCAATACAAGTGAGACTCTTTAGATACATGCAATGTCACTAATGGCGCCTTGCTAGGTCGTAGCCATTGACTTAGCTGAAGGCTATTCTAACTATCTGCTCTGCAAATGAGCAATGCTTCGTCCATGTGGTCGCTAGCAAAGTCGTCCGTACAACTGGGGCGATTGCTAGTCCGTATCTCGAGACCTGCCTTGTGGTGGCGCTCGGTCTGCGATCCCTGACAGTGGCGACACGCGGGTCCGACCTGTACTAATGGACCGCGGCCGATTTAAAACTACCACCTAGCAAGTGTGGTGTCTGGCGGTGACACCACAATGGGACCATTGGTTTTCATAGTATACAGGGTGTCCCAGCTATCTTGTCCACCCAAAATATCTCTGGAACAAAAACAGCTATTGGAAAACGACTTTCACCGGTATCAATGTAGGACTGGGGCCCATGAATGTACATATTTGGAAACATTCTAAAACGAAAGCATATGTGTCTTTTAACACAAACATATGTTTTTTTAAATGGAGCTCCTATATTTTTTCTTCATCAATCCATAGCATGACAAAGCACATACACAATGGCGTTGATTGCATCGCAATATTCCCATTACATCCCGAGATATTAAGACGCGAAGTTGACGCTTGAAACACCCGACATGCGCTGCTAGCGCACGTCCGGAGGCTCAGGCGTGAACCCCATGCTGCCCGTAATCGCGATGTGATTGACATGTGTAATCACATCTTCATACTTATCAAGAGGTCCGAAACGAATAATACGGTCTGCTGCCATCAACTCTCATAAGCACATAATGGTTTCCCTCTTGCACGTTTTACGTATCTACGTACACAATATGAACCAGTACCGATCGGTGTACACCCGTCAGGTTGTCTTATTTATCCTGCACACCCAAAATAAGGTTTATCTAATGCGTTATATGACCCATTGTGCCTGTCGCGCAGGGCCTGGCTCTACCTAGTCAAGTGTCCAACGTAGTTCCCACTACTGCCACAGTTACCACTTCGCCTTGTTTATGATTTGCGACCCATGCAAACTCCTGTACTCCACAATCCTCCGAGCATCCAAATTGTTGTTGCTTTGGCGTGCAGTACACCGCTTGCCAGTGTAGTCGTGCATCAGAGTAATCTAGTGACGGCACGGAGGTAGTACACATTGTGAATAAACGTTGTGTTGTGGAACTTATACTGTACAGTATAATGTACACACATGAAGATATGGTAGAAATGCTGCTGATCTATGGAGAATGTACGTTGACGGGAAATACGTTATGAGATTGCTTGTTTGTTGCTAGTACTGTTAGCGAACATTATGATTATTAAGTTAATATGTCTGTTTTCTACTCTACTCTACATACCTGTAACGTACCCTGTTGTAGGTGGACGAAAAGCTGTTCAGGCAGAACGACTGTACAGAAGACGATTCCCTGACAAGCCATCGCCTTCGCGCCGGATGTTTGGTCGTCTCACATCTCGTCTACGTGAAACGGGAAGCTTAAATCCAAGACCTCGAAATCGTCCTAGAACACGCACAGTTGAACGTGCTGAAGTTGCTGTGCTCGCTACCATAGCTGTGAATCCTCAAATCAGCACACGTCAAATTGAACGTGAAGTTGGTGTGTCGAAATCAAGTGCACAGCGTATTCTTAAACGTCATAAATTTCATCCTTACCATGTTCATTTACACCAGGATCTTCATGGAAATTACTTCCGCAATAGGGTAACATTTTGTCGGTGGGCTCAGCAAAAACTTCTGACTAATCCAAATTTTTTTGCAGATGTTCTCTTTACCGACGAGGCATCATTCTCCAACAAAGGAATTGTCAATATGAGGAATATGCATTATTGGTCCGCAGACAATCCAAAATGGCTCCGTCAGGTAGAGCATCAACTTCCGTGGAAAGTTAATGTTTGGTGTGGGATTATTGGAGATATCATTATCGGATCTTTCTTTATAAATGGAATCCAAAATGGCAGACAATACTCCAGATTTATACGACACAATCTTCCTGTTCTCTTGGACACCGTACCTCTGAACCGGAGAATGGTCATGTGGTATCAGCATGACGGATGCCCTGCACATAACGCCTTACGAGCACGACAAATTCTGAACCGTAAGTTCCCTGGTAGGTGGATTGGAAGAGGTGACCCAGTTAGGTGGCCTGCCCGATCTCCGGACCTTACACCGCTGGATTATTTTCTTTGGGGAGCAGTGAAGGATGCTGTTTACCAACATGAACCAACAACACCAGAGGACACGAAGCAGCGCATTATTGATGCTTGTACAGCCATCAAAGAGGAAACAGTAGCACGAAGTAGGGCATCCTTCATCCGCAGAGTGACCCTATGTATGCAAGCCAATGGGCATCACTTTGAGCATGAGATGTGAACGCTATGTTTAGTATGTAGTGCTGGTATCACAGTGGAAGTTTCTACAAATGGCCATTTTACCCAGTGATGTTAAGAAACATTTGTTTGCAACAATTTGTCATTTAACGCGTTAGATAAACATAACATTGATAATTATGTGATAATAAAACTAATTGGTTAAACATGTTTACGTTCATCTTCTATGTCCTACCTGAACTTCCCAAATCAAAACATTTTTACCTAAACAACGGTAAAACTTTTAGTCCACTTGCTCGTTTCACCAAAACCATCAACATGAATTTTACTATTACGAGTGAATGAATAACTGTCACTTGCGCTAGATCCACAGTAAAGTAAAGTTTTAACGTTGAATGGCATTACCTTTTTAGTAACGGATTAATGATAAGCGAAGTTAATTTTGTGACTAACGTTGCGGTACACAGAACCGCATCACCCCTAGCCTATGGGATAAATACCTGCTGGAATGTACGACGTTAATGCAAGATGGCAGCAGACCGTATTATTATTTTCGGATCTCTTGATAAGTATGGAAGTGTGATTACGCATGTCAATCACATCGCGATTACGGGCATCATGGGGTTCACGCCTGAGCCTCAGGACGTGCGCTAGCAGCGCAAGTCGGGTGTTTCAAGCGTCAACTTCGCGTCTTAATATCTCGGGATGTAATGGGAATATTGCGATGCAATCAACGCCATGGTGTATGTACTTTGTCATGCTATGGATTTCTGAAGAAAAAATATAGGAGGTCCATTTAAAAAAACATAAGTTTGTGTTAAAAACACATATGCTTTCGTTTTAGAATGTTTCCAAATATGAACATTCATGGGCCCCAGCCCTACATTGATAACGGTGAAAGTCGTTTTCCAATAGCTGTTATTGTTCCAGAGATATTTTGGGTGGACAAGATAGCTGGGACACCCTGTATACTATAAATGACCTGGTAGATAGTGTCGGAAGTTCCACATGGAATTTCGCGGATGATGCTGTAGTATAGAGATAAGTTGCAACATTATAAAATTGCAGCGAAATGCAGGAAGATCTGAAGCGGATAAGCACTTGGTGCAGGGAGTGGCAACTGACCCTTAACATAGACAAATGTAATGTATTGCGAATACATAGAAAGAAGGATCCTTTATTGTATATGATAGCGGAACAAACACTGGTAGCAGTTACTTCTATAAAATATCTGGGAGTATGCGTGCGTAACGATTTGCAGTGGAATGATCATATAAAATTAATTGTTGGTAAGGCGGGTACCAAGTTGAGATTAATTGGGAGAGTCCTTAGAAAATGCAGTCCATCAACAAAAGAGGTGGCTTACAAAACACTCGTTCGACCTATACTCGAGTATTGCTCATCAGTGTGGGATCCGTACCAGATCGGTTTGACGGAGGAGATAGAGAAGATCCAAGGAAGAGCAGCACGTTTCGTCACATGGTTATTTGGTAACCGTGATAGCGTTACGGAGATGTTTAGCAAACTCAAGTGGCAGACTCTGCAAGAGAGGCGCTCTGCATCGCGGTGTAGCTTGCTGTTCAGGTTTCGAGAGGGTGCGTTTCTGGATGAGGTATCGAATATATTCCTTCCCCCTACTTATACCTCTTGAGGATATCACGAATGTAAAATCAGAGAGATTCGAGCGCGCACGGAGGGTTTCCTGCAGTCGTTCTTCCCGCGAACAATACGCGACTGGAACAAGAAAAGGAGGTAATGACAGTGGCACGTAAATTGCCCTCCGCCACACACCGTTGGGTGGCTTACGGAGTATAAATGTACATGAAGATGTAGATGTACAAAGGCGAGCGCCTTAACACGTCCAGAGCAGTTAAAGGGTTAATGTGGTGGAGGTTACAGGTTCCTCACATAGTTCACCCACTACACACATACGTTGCGCTTTGTCCCGTACGTCGCTGACGAAAAAAGTGAGACATTTGTGTAACAAATGTTAAATATCTCAAGAAAATGTCTACTCTAAGTTGTAGTAGTATCGGCTGTAGTCCAGAGATTATTTCATTCCTGGATTAGAAACAGATAAGTTAATTAATTGACAACACGACAAAGCAGTAATACAAAAGGGCTACTATAGTGCTAAACACAGTATTATCATTATTATTATTATTATTATTATTATTATTATTATTATTATTATTACTATTAGTGGCTGTGGTCTGACAAAAGCATTAAGAGGCTGAAGTCTTCGAATTTCTGCGATCTCAGAAATTTGGAGTGGAATAATCAAACGATTTACGAACAGTAAGTATAGCGCACACATTTTGGTTGGTTGGTTAATTTGGAGGAGGGGATCAAACAGCGAGGCCATCGGGAGGGATGGGGAAGGAAGTCGGCCGTGCCCTTTCAAAGAAACCATCCTGACATTTGCGCGAAGCGATTAAGGGAAATCACGGAAATCCTAAAATCAGGACGGCCGGACCCGTTTTTTTTTTCTTTTTTTCTATCCATCTTTTTTTTTAAACGCTCTATCCATTTTTTTAAGTGTCAAGACGCGAACCACCGCCCCACCAGAAAACTCAGTAAAAGAGCGGTGACGCTACTCATCACGCTTTTTTTTTCAATGTCAGGCTTACCACGTTTGCTGACATATATTTTGTTGTATTAACGCATAAATAGTGTCTACAATGTCCATATGTTGACAAATAGTGGCTAATTAGAAAATTAATTAATTAAGGAAATGAATAAAACTGAAAATGCCCAAAAGAAAGACATGAAGACATTGCGGATAGTACAAATACAAAAGAAACATGCTCCTGTAGCAATGAAATGAAATTCGTGTCGGGGGCGACACCTGCTCACGACCCGACGTTCGATAGAGCAAGAGAGCCATCTGTCGACTCGTTCTCCAGACGTTGGTGTAAGACTGGGTCGTCTTCTCGAAATTAACTAAGGGTCCGTAAGTGTGATCGATGTCTATCTCGGCTTCTTCGTCTATCTCATCTCTCACCCGTCACACCCCCATCAGGCCGGCGGTTCGGTAAATGTAAGTCGCAAGTAATTAGCGAAGTCTTGCCCATATTTCTTATGCTGTTGCAGCTTCGTGTGTCCATCCAGGAGAAAATGCCAAAAATCAATTTTGTCCTTTTCCGATTCGTTATACACGTAGCCCACCACCATTCCCCTTACCCATGTCACGGTATTAGTTTTTTGGACCGGAAAATAAGATTCTTGGGGGAAAAAAGTGTGTCTGATGAAATTGTGTGATGGGCGGAGCGTAACAGGAACGCCAATATCTGTTGTGCCAAGTGCCACACTGGAGCCGTCCCACTACATGCTAAACGATGTTCATCAGTGTCCACTGTTGCGCAGCTTAAACATAGTGGAGTGTCTGCCAAATGAATCGCGTGCCGCCGTTGATTCGTTGCGAACTTCCTATTTACCACCGCATACGATGTTGAGCGTACCGACGTTGGGAGGTAAACGTTCCGTATAACGTGCCATATCTGTCGCCAGTTCTTGTCTGGGTACTTCTTTTCCAGGGTATTCCTGGGGCACCGGCGCAATAAGAGTTGGTATACATCTCGCGTCGTCGGTTGTCGTGTTGTTGGGAAGGAATCTCTGACATAGCTAAGCTCCGAAAAAAAAAAAGACTTGAAATGTGACAGCTTCGGTGAAATATGGCCCACATTGACTGGGGGCAGCATTGAAGTGGGCGCTAGAACATCGGCCAACGCAACCGAGATATTGCAAAATTGACCGCGCCACTGTCGGAAAATCGTACTGACGAATAACGCCCGTACCTTTACATATACGTTCACTAGACCAAGTCCACCCTCTCCAGGTGGTAGCGTAAGCGTTGTGTATTGGATCTTAAACAGGTGTCCCACACTCACGTAGGTTCCGAAAGTTGCTTGTATCCGTGATGCCATTGTGCGTGTTAAAGGCAGGACAAGCGCTACGTGAGTGAGTCTCGGTGCTAGGTATACGTTAACATAGGTCACCCTCTGAATCATATCCAACGCTCTTAATTTCTGTAACAGCACCATTGTCCGCATCAGCTTCAATATGCTTCGGTAGTTATCCGCTGCTGTACGCTGCACATCCGTGTGGAACGTAATACCTAGACATTTTATGGTCTTAACTAACATGAGCGGCCCTTCCGCCCTCGGTTGTAACCCTCGACCGACATTCATGCAGCGTGATTTCTGTAGATTAAGCACGCTTCCTGCCGCCATCCCGTATCGCTGTATCCATGCCAACGCCGTACGTACTTCTTCGCCTGTCCGCGCCACCAGCATCACATCGTCAGCGTAAGCGCGGCAATGAAAGGTCAGTTGTGACAACGGCACTCCCTCCAACCGTCTTCGGAGACCTTATAGACAGGGTTCCAAAGCCATTGCATACAAAAATATCGAAAGGGGGCAACCTTGACGAACTGACCTTGAAATAACAATGTAGTCAGTGCCCCGCCCATTCACCGAGACCTTTGATCGCACGCCGTGTCGCATGATCACTAGAATGAAGGCCTGTGGAATTCCCAATCTGCCCATCACCGCATGCAAAAAGGTATGATCCACTCTGTCGAACACATGATCGAAGTCAATAGCGACGAGTGCCCCACGCACTCGGCATGCCGCTGCTAATGCGATGATATCTCGGTAGTCACCGAGCGCCGTATGTACGTTACTCCTACCGCAGAGGCAAGTCTGATCTATGAGGATTCTATCAGAAATTGAAGACCGCAGGCGAGCCCTAAGGATGCGCGCAAAAATCTTATAGTCACAGTTCAAGAGAGTGAGTGGTCTATAATCTCCTGGCCTTCTGCCACCGCGTGGTTTGGGTATTGGGATGATGATACCCTCCGTGAATTCGGCAGGTATCTCAGTCTGCGGTAACAGGAGTTCGTTGTACATCAGAATCCAGGTCCGTTCCATGAGGTATGCAAAGGCGCGGTAAAATTCAATTGGGAAGCCGTCCTGTCCTGGGGACTTGTTCGGAGCCCCCCTGGCAATTGCGTCTGTCAGCTCGTCCTCTGTTATCGCTGTGATGAAAGTCTCTGCATCCAGTGGTGGTCCTCTATCTGGCATTTCCGAGATGACATCGTATAGTGTCTCGTGGTTCACTTGCACAGGTCCATATAACTGGCGGAAATAGTCAGTAAACACATGCGCAATATCACGCTGGTTCACAACTTGCTGGCCAGTTTCAGAGATTAGTTCACTGATCAATGTCCTGCGTCGTCGTTGGCGTTCACGTACTACGTGGTGCATGGAGGGGGTTTCGGCAGCGACTTTCTCCGCCAATCTCGCCCGGACCATAATACCTTCCATTCTTAGTCTCGTCAGCTGTAATAACTTGGCTTTTATCCTGCGCATGGCTGTGTGCCTTTCCGGCGATGGTTGTTGGGTCATCAGCTCCCTCAGGGCTGTAAAATAAAAATCAGCCGTCGTGCGGTTCCACTGCGATTTGTCCTGCCCGTATCGTATCAACGTTCTCCGTAACGTTGGTTTTGCGCATTTAATCCACCACTGGAGAACCGAGGTGCATGCTCGTTGGCGGCGAACGCAGGTCTCCCAGGCCGCCTCTATCGACCGGCGACATTCAGTGTCACGTAAAAGTGCACAATTCATTTTCCAGTGACCCTTACTCCGCCATATCTTCTGACACGTTAGTGAAATCGTACAGACGTACGCCATATGATCCGTAAAAGCCGCTGGCCAGATTTCGGCATTCAGTATCGCCGTCCGTAGAGCTCGTGTCACATATACTCTATCAAGTCTACTCGCCGAGTGTCCCATTACAAACGTATAACCCGGTCTGTCGCCATGCTGCCATGTCGCCATTTCGGTAATCAACGCACGCAGTTCCATGCATGGCACATAATGAGGTACTTGGTCCTTTTTGTCGACGACACAATTAAAGTCGCCGCCCACTATATAGTTATCATAGCGTCCAGCGAACCACGGTGCTATCTCTTCGGTGTAAAAGGTCGCCCGTTCTCTTCGTTTTGTGGAGCCAGATGGCGCGTATAAATTGATGAAACGAACGCCGTCGACAGTGATCGCTATGCCACGTGCCGAAGGGAGAGACATGACGTCCTCCAGTCCTATTCCTTCCCTGGTGAGAATCGCCACACCGCATCCACTTTCATCGTGCACTGAATAATGTGCCTCGTAGCCGTAGAACTCTGGCGGCGATGTGAAACGCACTTCTTGTAGGAGTACAATATCCACGTCCGCAGCGCGTAACATATCATTCAGTATTTGAATTTTAAGCGGTGTCCGAATGCCACTAATGTTTATCGTTGCAATGCGGTACGCCTGGCGTGTGTTCATCAGTTGTAGGGTGGTGTCATTAAGCGTCAATCTGCACCCCCAGCGCCCCTCACCACACTAAGTTGTTCAACATTTCCCGACCCCTCCCGGCCTCTGGCCAGGATTACCCTCAATCGTCGCGTTCGTATTTTCATTCTGTTTCTGTTGGTCCATTTCTTGCGCCCAGTCACCCAGCATATTTCCGGAACTGGTCGAAGGATGGGAGGCAACGTTGTCACCGCTCTGATGTTGTACAGTTGTCATCTCCACTTCTGCCTTCCGGTCACCAGAAGGAAAGTTCAGGTTATCGTCGCTGTGTAATTCCTGCATCGTCATCTCGGTATCTGTTGAATCCACTGGTCTCAGGTCGATACTGTCGTTGTCGTCCACTGTCCCCCCCGGGACTATGGCTATCGTCAGCAGAAGTCAGTCGACGCTTCTTTCTTCTCTTCGGTGAACGCTGTTTCCGTTGCCTTGCTTCCGCATCGGCTGTTTGGGTTGCGTATTCTCCGTCTTGGGCCTGGCCTATCACGCTCTCGGTGGAAGCACTGGCAGCCACCACGGATGAGCCTGGAGCGGCCGTCAGCTGCATCTATTGTGTGGTGTCCTGTGTCTGCTGTGGTGGAACCGGTGGTCGGAGTTCCAGTCCGTTGGAATCCATGCTCTCTATAGGGGGCAGCTGCTGGTGCCCATCGGAAATGTCCCTCACATCGCCTCTCAGGGCTTCCCCAAAGGTCAGCGGTAAGACAGTTATCTGTTGTGGCGCCTAAACGTCATCCCGTGGAGTTTGCACTAAACGTCGCTGGAGGCATTCCGAGCGGACGTGACCTTCTTTCCCGCACTCCGAGCAAGTGCGAGGTTGACCATCATAGATTATAATCGCTCGACAACCTCCTATGTACAAATAAGAGGGGACGTGTTTTCGCAGTTCTATCCGTATTTGTCTAACCCCATTGAAAACGGGGTGCGTGGTAAAACTCGTCCATTTTTCGGCTACATGGGATAGAACTGTACCGTATGGTCGAAAGGCGTCGGTAACAAGTTCAGACGGGACCTCAAACGGAAGTTCGAAGACTCGTATAGTGCGGATCCCCATTCCCGCGTGGTCGACTGTAACCGCACCAACATTCTCGTCGGCATTACAGAAACGATACCCGTTCGGTGATCGTTGTAGAAGTCTTTCACAAGCAGCCTCGTCAACAAGCTTGACATAGACGACGCTTGAAACGATCGATAAATTGATTTCCACGATTTCCTGTGGATCGATTTTTACCTCTTCTCTTAAGAAACGTTCAATCTCGTGTGCCTTTGGTCGTGTGTAGTCGTTCGCAAAACTGAACTTCAAAGTCTTTTTTCTGTACGAGTGTGCCATCTCGTTCTAGACTCACAACACCGCACACGCGAAGCTGCTCCGGCATAAACAAACAGGCACGCGCACCACAGCGCGGCCGGCGGGCAACACGGTCCGCACTGTGTCACTGCCGAAGGCAGACTGCGTCGCTGACGAAAAAAGTGAGGCATTTGTGTAACAAATGTTAAATACCTCAAGAAAATGTCTACTCCAAGCTGTAGTAGTACCGGCTGTAGTCCAGAAATTATTTCATTCCTGGATTAGAAACAGATAAGTTAATTAATTGACAGCACGACGAAGCAGTAATACAAAAGGGCTACTATAGTGCTAAACACAGTATAATAATAATAATAATAATTATTATTATTATTATTATTATTATTACTATTAGTGGCTGTGGTCTGACAAAAGCTTTAATAGGCTGAAGTCTTCGAATTTCTGCGAGCTCAGAAATTTGGAGTGGAATAATCAAACGATTTACGAACAGTAAGTATAGCGCACACATTTTGGTTGATTGGTTAACTTGGAGGAGGGGATCAAACAGCGAGGCCATCGGGAGGGATGGGGAAGGAAGTCGGCCGTGCCCTTTCAAAGAAACCATCCTGACATTTGCGCGAAGCGATTAAAGGAAATAACGGAAATCCTAAAATCAGGACCGCCGGACCCGGGTTTGAACCGTCGTCCTCCTGAATACGAGTCCAGTGCGCTAACCACTGCGCCACCTCGCTCGGTGCACACGTTTTAACTTGGTTGTTTTCAAATGGGGTTACGGTGGCAGGTCAAGCAAGTGCTGCAATGGAGAGGAGCAACGTAGGGCAAGCATGTTTTGTAACAAGTGAATAGTTAGCTTTCTTATCTGAGGAGCAGTCGCGGATAGCACTTGCGATGCACCACAGATTCCTTCGTCATTCAAACACACACACACACACACACACACATACAGGAGTAATGGTCTAAGAAAGATTGGGAACTGTGGCGGTTGCTGTGTAAGAGCACATGAGCACGTGAACACCCAAATTTTGATACCTTGCGGATTTATTGGTTATTTTGCTTTGAATGCTGTTAAACGTAATGTAGATGCAGTAACCTGAAATACGTGCCACTTACATCTACCTCGCTATGCCACATGCCCTCGAGGCTCCGTGAAACATGGCATCAGGGGCGCAAGCACATCTTCAGTTGCGCACGTTTTAAGGAGCTTCTGCGCATGCGCGACTGGCTTGACGTAATTACCTTATAGTGCAAAGACATGCGGATCAGCTAAACAATGTGCACGATTGTGGCATGCGCAGCTAGGCCTTACCATTCAAGTCTACGTCAGTGCCACTAAATGGTAGCACACTACATTCGCTCGGATATTGGCGTAATTCCCGTTAGTTATACTGACAGAAGAATCTATTTTGTGGGCTTCTGAATGATTTATAGTATATTAAGTTTTGGATTTTATTATACAGTAATCATTAAACAGGAGAGTGCACCAGTTTAGTTGGTTTCATTTACCTGTAGTCAAATGGTTCAAATGGCTCTGAGCACTATCGGACTTAACTTCTGAGGTCATCAGTCCCCTAGAACTTAGAACTACTTAAACCTAACTAACATAAGGACATCACACGCATCCATGCCCGAGGCATGATTCAAACCTGCGTCCATGGCGGTCGCGCGGTTCCAGACTGAAACGCCTACTGTACAACCTTTCGGCCACAACTGACGGCTACCTGTAGTTAGGCGGCTATGTTGGTAGACATTAAGGAGTTACTACCTGAATTTAATCATTACCAGTTTGTGCTGTGGTTGGCTGAGTACTGTCTGAGTGACAGTACAGACAGAAAACAGTGAATAGGCTTTCCTGTGCAATGTCAAGATGAACGAACTCTGTTGAACCGATTTTAAGAGATAACAGAAAACTAAATTACTACGACAAGTTAGCTACAAAGGAACTAGTCCCTCCACACCCCCGAACAGTTTTGTTGACTGAGAATGTTACAAAATCAAATAAGCGTAACTGCTAGCGAACATTTAACAAAGAAGTGTACAATAAGCATAAGTGGTTGTGTGGGTGCAACGTAAGACAAGTACTGTAATGTTTCACGTGTCTGGTTTTCAGTCCAGAAATAAATTTGTGGACTAATTCAAGTGTTACGGCTCTTGTACACTAATGACCATTAAAATTTCTGCGCCAAGAAGAAATGCAGATGATAAACGGCTATTTATTGGACAGATATATTATACTAGAACTAACATGTGATTACATTTTCACGCAATTTGGGTGCATGGATCCTGACAAATCAGTACCCAGAACAACCACTTCTGGTCGTAATAACGGCCTTGATACCCCTGGGCATTGAGTCAAACAGAGCTTGGATGGCGTATACAGGTACAGCTGCCCATGCAGGAGAGTAGTGACTGGTGTATTGTGACGAGCCAGTTGCTCGGCCACCATTGGCCAGACGTTTTCAGTTGGTGAGAGATCTGGAGAATGTGCTGGCCAGGGCAGCAGTCGAACGTTTTCTGTATCCAGAAAGGCCCGTACAGGACCTGCAACATGCGGTCGTGCATTAACCTGCTGAAATGTAGGATTTCGCAGGGATCGAATGAAGAGTAGAGTCACGGGTCGTAACACATCTGAAATGTAACGTCCACACTTCAAAGTGCCGTCAATGCGAACAAGAGGTGACCGAGACGTGTAACCAATGGCAGGCACGCCATACCAACTCGCCGGGTGATACGCCAGTATGGCGATGACGAATACACGCTTCCAATGTGCGTTCACCGCGATGTCGCCAAACACGGATGCGACCATCATCACGCTGTAAACAGAACCTGGATTCATCCGAAAAAAATGACGTTTTGCCATTCGTCATCCAGGTTCGTCATTGAGTACACTATCGCAGGCGCTCTGTGATGCAGTGTCAAGGGTAACCGCAGCCATGGTCTCCGAGCTGATAGTCCATGCTGCTGGAAACGCCGTCGAACTGTCGGTGCAGATGGTTGTTGTCTTGCAAACGTCCCCATCTGTTGACTCAGGGATCGATACGTGGCTGCACGATCCGTTACAACCATGCGGATAAGATGCCTGTCATCTTGACTGCTAATGATACGAGGCCGTAGGGATCCAGCACGGCGTTCCGTATTACCCTCCTGAACCCACCGATTCCATATTACGCTAACAGTCATTGGATCTCGACCAACGCGAGCAGCAATGTCGCGATACGATAAACCGCAATCGCGATAGGCTGCATTCCGACCTTTATCAAAGTCGGTATCGTGATGGTACGCATTTCTCCTCCTTACACGAGACATAACAATAACGTGTCACTAGGCAACGCCGGTCAACTGCTGTTTGTGTCGCCACCGGCGCCAACCTTGTGTGAATGCTCTGAAAAGCTAATCATATGCATATCACAGCATCTTCTTCCTGTCGGTTAAATTTCGCCTCTGTAGCACGTCTTCTTCGTGGTGTAGCAATTTTAATGGCCAGTAGTGTACATTTGTCAAAAAAATAAAGAAGCATGAAAACTCCTACTTCTACAAAAATGCGAACATTGAACTGTCAGTGCTTGATAAAGTGAAAATCAATATTCAGCTTGACAGCGCGTACAGAGAGTCTGTCAGGAAACAACGAGCAAGTGGACAGGAATAGACATAGCCTCTCCAGGTTAATAGACTGCATAAAATTTTGCAATCCCGACGCATTCAGTGAACTTTTATGTGCTGATTTTTTTGCATAAACCGGAACGTGCCTAACGCGGAAACGGAAAGCAAATATTAGAACATACTTAACAATTCAATATATAATGCGGAAAAGAGCCTATACAGTACTACTGTATTACTGTTCATTAGTTATTCAGGACTCTACAAGGACGTTACTTTAAACACCTCTGTTAAGCGGCGCAAAACCAAAAACAGAAGTCCACCGGAGCGCGGCGCTGCTGGTGTTGACCTAAAAAAACCGCACCGCTCTGTGGAACAAAGAATAAGTTACGCTCAGTGTCGATACAGTACATCAAAGGAAACGGTTAGTTCGCCAACGCTCTGTTTGTTGGCTTTCCTGTTTTCCTCATTATTGACGCACGCCGACGCATACAGGAACATTGTTGCGCATCTACCAACGCTCTCCTACTATGTGAGCAGTGAAAGATGTGGATATTGTTGCGTTAAACAATGGTTTAAATGGAAATGTCATTATTTTCTGCCCGTTTCAGTTGACTAGTAGCACTTTAAGAGATACGGTAACATGATGTCGAACAATTGGTTTGCGTCGTTAACACTTAACGAATGCAATCGAGGCAAATGCGGAAGACAAATTCTCTCTGTGCGCGAAATTATGTTGCGTTTCAAATGACTTAAAACATAAATTTATGAGACTTCAAGAAATAAGGTTAAGGTTCGGGACAAATGGATGAAAGGGAACGGGCAGACGGAAAGAAAGGCGAACAAGACCGGAAATGAAGAAACAAATGAAATAGTGTGGGAATGGCTCGTAAGTGTACGGGCAAAAAACTTACGTTTATCTGGACCCATGTTGCAGAGTGAGGCTCTGAAAGTCGCTAAAGAACTTGGAATTACGTAGTTTAAGGCATCCACAGCATGGCTGAACAGTTTCAAAGCTAGGAACAACATCGTGTAGAATGTTGTGGAAGCTAAGGATGTGCAGCAAAGTGTAGCAGCAGAATGGGAGGCAATACTGTCCAACTTAATTGTGAATTATGACCCGAAAGACGTGTTCAGTGCCGATGAAACTGGACTGTATTATCGGGCGCTGCCTTCAAAATCGCTAGCAAATTGAGGTGAAAAGTGCATCGGCGTAAAAATATCCATGGAAGGACTCACGGTACTGCTGTGTGGAAACATGTTAGGTGAAATGGAGAAGCCACTGGTGATTGGAAAGTCGGCGAATCCGCGTTCTTTCGAAAACATAGACTTCAGTAAGCTTCCAGTCACACGGCGAAGCAATAAAAAAGCGTGGATGGTAAGTGGTCTTACGGAAGAATGGCTGGGCTCTTTCAATGCCAAAATGAAAAAAGGAAATCGCCAAGTTCTCCTTTTCCTAGACAATGCAACTCGCCACCCGAAACTAACGTTATCAAACGTGAAATTAGCTTGGGTATCTCCAGTTTCAACGAGCCTCACACAGCTCATGGGCCAGGGGGTTATTTACACATTCAAGTGTCATTATAGGCGATTACTGATGCAGTCTCTTATTCTTAGTGTTCAAGAAGCCGAAAGTGCGTTTGCTCGTGCACGGTCAGTTTTTGACATGGATGCAGTAAATTGGATTGGCTTGGCACTAAAGGAAATGAAACCCGAAAGTGTCACCAAGTGCTTCAACAAAGCGGGGTACGGGGGTCAAGAACAAGACGCTTCTGTGGCCTTAGAAGTTCAAGAAAATGCAGCAGCAATTGCTGAATTAATGAAAATCCCCCTTGAAAATGTCCTCCATCCGATGGGGGTTTTAAGGTGAAATCCATTCGACCGCGGAACATTTATTAAATGAGTCGGTTAACAAATAAGAAAAAAATATTTTTCTCGTGTGACATAGTTATACACTTACATTTTCAGATTTTTTTTCTTTTACATGTACTATGGAATCTTGCCTTTTGCCAGATTTCATGTTTCTAGGCCAACTGAAAGTAACCAATAGGTTTTGATGAGTGAGTTCGCAAGTACCTAAATATGTAACGTAAGTGGCCGTATCTTGCGACTGCGTTGACTTTTATTACACCGTCAAGGGACCATAGTCCTTAGCATGTGGTATAAATTTCAATTTCATACATCTACACTTTTGTGAGAAAACTGGTTCTTAACAGACGGGCGGACACAGACACGGACAATGAAGTGATCCTATAAGTGATTTACTTCTTATGGTCGGGGTTCAGAGTCATTTAGAATATTTTAAAGGACAGCTTATTCGCCGCTGACTGTATAAATTATTTACTTCACAATTACGATTTCGGGTTTTGGGCCGTTTGCAAGTGGTAGTGCAAAAGATTTTGCTTCAACACATGTCAGACTTCAAAATCCTCCTCATCGTCAAAAATAAGCCTTTCACTGTAGAAATACAGTAACACCAGGTGAGTACGATGTTGCGTACATCGTAAAATGATGTGTGTTACGTGAAACGTTACTAATGTTAACATTCTTCACATAAATCACTACAAACAAATGCTCTAACACACTGTTTACACGTGAATTTACGCTGTTGGAGCGAAAACACATTCACCGATGCACACACGTCAGAGGATTTTAAAATCTAGCATGTGCTGTAGCACAATCTTTTGCAGTACCGCTGGAAAATGGCCAACAGAAATTGCAGTTGTGCAATAAGTAATTTCTACATTCAGAGGCGACTATGATGTCCATGATTAAGTGATTCCTTAGTCATACCACACTTGCTCAGCTTATCTTAAATACCATAAAAGAGGATGCGGGATGGTATCATGGTTGGTAGTCACACTTTATAATTAAGACACTTCATTCGCATTACACAATTAAAAAATAATTTGAGAATTACAAATTGTGGACGAGCCACTAGATAAAACTTTGCAAAGACAATTAGTACTCTAACAAACAATTCCAAATTAAGAAAAGGGGGTTACTGACAAACTATGAGAACTTCAAACTCCTATATAGGACTTCCCTCAAAATAGATATAATGAAACAGTTACAGGTAAAGAGTGACTTAAGAACACTTGAGCACTAGTGCCAAACTAAGATGCCATTACATAACATGACAGAATCACTTAATTTAAAAAAAAAGAAAACTACAACAGAGGCACTGATCTTAAAAAAGATAAAAGTTTACATACTAAGACGTGTTAATAAAAAATTACTAGAAAAAGCTGCACAAGGAACTCAGCAGATGCTATGCAGTTTAAGGTTTAGCCAGTTGCCAGTCCGTAATATTTAAGAAAACAAGTCCGTATACTAACAGGTTACATACAAAACGTATATCTACCAGCTTAACCCGCCTTCACGGGAGGAAGATAAATACTAAACTTTGGAAGAGGATATGTGACCAATTCCGATAGTGGCCAGGTTCTTATGGACTGCCAAGCCTAGACCTCGGATGACATTTCACTCCCCGCCAAGACGCTGGCACAATTAAAGTTTCTCCTCGAATTAAAAAGACATTCCAATAACTCTGAAACATAGAAACACTGGGCAGAACCTTTGACTCACTTACACATGGACAACTGTATTATTAAAGTGCAGGCTTTAAAAACAACAACATAAAATCATTTGATTGCAAGAGACACAAAAAATTTCAGAGAAAATTTTCAAATAACGGTCACCATTTAACTAAGCCAAGAAAGTCTCCCATAACAATAATAAAGTTTAAAATCTCTGAGTGCGTCGGTGAACAAAAATTTACGACGACGTACTCCATATCAGGTACACAATACGAAGGAGCGGGTTCCACAGCTTCACCGCATCCCTTCAAATTTTGTTCCCAGCGAAGTCACAGGACGTGTATCTCCAAGCTTCCAATGTCGCCAAAATGCCCAACCAATTTCACACCACAAAGTGTAACGGTCATCACACTCGTTTGACAGCCGTTGACACTCGTCTCCCCCGCAAATGACACAATATCTCGAGGGTTACCAGTCGAAGCTTAACAACCAACTCGCTTCGCCGGCGAAGCCGCAAGATAAGACAGGAGAAAAGCAAAGATAGCTTACCTCAACCACAATCGATCTCAACGATACATGAACAAAATAAAACTGGCACCAGCTCGCCACGGCTCATCCTTTAAATGACCTTATAAGGGTTCCGTTTTTGGTTATTGTCGTACGGAACCTTGACAATGTATCCTGTCTGTCGACCGTTGAAATACTTCGTTGTTTTGGTGTCAACTAAATCTTTAAATTCTTTCTGAGTGGTGTTGTAATGTTGTTTCCTAGCAAATTTGCAGCTCTCTCCATTATGCGACTGCATACGATGAGAATTCTCATCCCTTTATTCTGTCATACATGTTGATTTTTGAAGGCTTGTGACGATAGATCGCTAGACTGCCTCTTTTTCTGCAAGCAGACACTGGAGTTGTAAACGTCCTTAATACCCTGAACAAATAGCGATGGCCAAACAGCGCCGACACCATGATTCTGCCGGACTGAAGAGAGTTGTTCCGACCGAAATGTGCCACTCCACTGTAGTCAATGAAGTGTCACATCTTCCGAGTGCTTCCGAGAAGGATCGATCAAAGCCGACACAACCAGCGCCTTGGCCAGCACGTGGCTTTCACACCCTGCACCCGTTAAATTTGGCGCGCTGTGGCAGTACTTGGTGCACACAGACATTGACGAAACTAGTTCCGCAACGCCGGTTTAAAGAAACTAGTTTCGCAGTTCAGTGTCTCCGTATAAGCTCGGCCAAAGACCGGTCGTTCCCAACCAGTGGCAGCTCGTGAGTTTTGTGTGTTCACAAATTTTTAGACTCAGATCAACGTGAATGTGTGAAATAGCATCTGCTGTGTAACATTTATGATTATGAACAGATTTACACACCTGCAGCCACTTTCAGTAATAATAGTAACAATAATATACGTAACTTGTCTGACGCAATAGAGACTCGCTCTAGTGAAATTTTGTTGTCTTGTACATAATGAAGTAGACTTTAGAGCAAGAACGAAATAATGTATAAGTTTTCACTACTCTCCGTCTCGTCAGACAAATAATTATACAGTAAAACTTGCTCAAAACGGAATCGCCTGGCACTAAAATAATTTTCCAAAACGGACAAGATTCCAGATTACACAAAAATCACTGGGTTACGTAAAATTTGTCAGGTATCATGCACAGAAGTACAGTAAATTTTTTTTATTATGCATATGCTGTATTTAAGTACCTTCCACCCAGCACAGTAGGTGTTCATTTTCTGTATATTGGACAATTACACTAATTGATAAATAACACAGCATTTCTATTTTTTTACTCGAACTTTACATTCGTTTACTATTGTATGTACAGTCAAATTATTCCCATGTTTATTTGCTTTACATTTCACTTTTTTCCCCACATATCAAGGAGGGAAACTTGTTTTAATTTCCTATTCAAAATTGTTTTTTCTAGGTATTTTTTTGCACCAGACAATTGTTCCAACAAGTTGAGAGAATTTGTGTGTGCTGCCAATTGCATAACATCGTTAATGCATGCATTGGCTTCTTCAGACGTATTAATTTTTCTAAGGACATCGCCGGCCGGAGTGGCCGAGCGGTTCTAGGCGCTACAGTCTGCAACCGCGCGACTGCTACGGTCGCAGGTTCGAATCCTGCCACGGCCATGGATGTGTGTGATGTCCTTAGGTTAGTTAGGTTTAAGTAGTTCTAAGTTCTAGGAGACTGATGACCTCAGAAGTTAAGTCCCATAGTGCTCAGAGCAATTTGAACCATTTTCTAAGGACGTCATTTTACTCCTCTTCTTCTTCCTTAGTTTCTTCTTCATCATCCTCTGTGTTGCAGATGTCTATTAAATCTGTTGCTGAACTGAAAGTGAAGTGAGTTGACAGAAAGACATCACTTCGAACGTAATCACCTGCACTACCTGAATTCATTTTGATAGGACTCAAGTACTTGCAACCACAAGCGGATACCACGAAAGGCTCTACAGACATTGGAAAACACCCAAGGCATTTCAATAGGAAGGAGGAGGGCGTGAAACTGAATGACATCTGCGTTGCGGTGCTGAAGAAGATGTGTACCAGTCTCCTGCCATGGGGTTATGGCAACAGCGGACGACGGCAGTCGACAACGGCCAATTGAGCTCGCGTATTCAAAACACGTGACGTCATGCCACTGCGTGGCAGCTAGTGGAAGCGAAATTTTGCTGTAGCCGGTAGTGACTCACGGTTTGATTCAGACCTTCAACAAAGCTACGATCCCTCATGAAAATGTTTTCTGCCGATGTGGACAGAACGTCGGGTTTCAGGGTGAATTCCATTCGAGCACTGCATAATAGCCCGGTACATTTTATTAATTGTGACATTTCCGGCCTTGAAAGTTTACATTTTACCTTGTCTGTTAAGACCCCTTTTCCTAAGGAACGGGTACATGTATCAAGTTCCAATATGTAATATGCTAAGGTCCATTGGCCGTGTCTAAATTTTAAGCTCATTAGCCAATGCAATCAAAATATAGGACTATTTATGTCACATATTTAGATGCTTGCAGACTCACTCATCAAAACCTACTCGGCACATTCCGTCTACTTAGAACCATGGAATTTGGCAAGAAGCAAGGTTTCACGGTACAAGCAAAGCAGAAATATCTGAAAATTTTTGTTGTAATTAGATCACACGAAAATAAATTTTCTTTTGTGATACTCAAAAGTCCTGGAATTCCCGGGACCGATATCTCGCCAGTTTGGATATTAATAACAGGCAAATCGTAGAGATCCTCGGCTCACGGGACGAATGAACTGTCTGTATACACAGTTAAGTTTGTGTGGAACCCTTAGCACCCGAGTCCCACTCACACATTCCCAGATTCTTGTGTACATCAAGAAATATTTTGTGCTACATTTGCAGGCATAGAAAACGTGAAGAACTTGGTGGTAGGAATAGTAAAATTTCTAAAGTCGCACGTATTATTCCACTGTCAGCTGCAGCAGTTTCCGGAGCAAATGAACGAAGAGTATGGAGAATTCATAGTACGTTGCTTAAGTCAAGGGGCATGCCTGGAACTATTTTCCTGGTTGAACATCGCTATTGTTGAAGTTACGGAAGAATAACGAGTACAGGGACGAAAATTAGAACATCCGAAATCGATGCACACTGCCCACAGTAAGATACTGCAAGGTGAGAAATAGGTTCTTTCTCATTTCATCGGGATACATTTAAAAAGAAAATCGCGCTGTAGAAAGAACACATTCTGACAAACGCAGTCCTTCCTTAAGCTCACTGGCGTTAAAGAAAACGATAGATTTGAAAAATTCATTGTGGCCTTGAAAGAATTACAGGGATAACATTTTCAGAACACTGCCAGTCTTACAGCCGTTTTCGAGACCATTTGCCATTCAGTTGAAAGCGCCCCTGTGCATGAGCAAATGTTACTAAATGATCTGTAATGTAATTCCTGTTTTAAAGACAAATCCCTTTACGTTCAAACTGTCCAGGTCGTCTACGTTGCTTTCCTCAGGTAGAGGTTCCAGAAATCTATAATGAGGTTGCAAAAGTTCCGCAGTGTTTCGACCAACATGTCTGTGTGTGTAAGATGTTTTTCTTTTCTTTTTTTCGATTATGAAACTAAATGTGTCATGATTACGTTGCAACCTGAGTGCGAAAATCTGTGAAATTATCTGCTTCTGTCTGTAACCCGATAGTTTGTACCAGACAGAAATTATATTATTTCTTCAGCGCGCCAAAAATAATTAAATAATACTGAAAATTTGTTTCGTTTGTGATCTACGTTGTTGAGAAACGGGAAACATCAAACCTACCCCTATGCAGTGCGACAGCCATGTAAATGGAACACGTTCGTAGTTTTCCCCGCTTCCCCTCCCTCACCCCCCCCCCCCCCCCCCACCACCACCCCCACCCATAGGCGAGCTCGGACAGCGTAGCATGGCTGTTGGGGAACTGTGCCGGCAAGGCTGACGAGGAGAACACGGCAAGTACCATACTCCAATTTCCCAGAAACTTCGCGGAAGAGGGGTCGAAATAAGCGAACACGTGTCTCAGCTTATATGTAGATATTCGACCGTTTCTGAGGAAACGGCTGTCAAAGTTTTCGAGGTGCTTTACGCTCCTTTTAGCGAGTAAATTGTTCAGCCAGAGCGGTGGCACGGTGGTTGGCTACGCGGCTTCACACTTTTGCACTTCCTGTTTAAAAGCCGATTGTTATTTTTATTTCTGTTTTCCATTTATCTATCCATGTCTGCAGAAGATTACAACATGAATGTTTTCCTATGTATAGTGAAAAAACGTTGTCCTTATTCGCCTACTAATTGTATGTCTGCTGAATGAATTTAGAGAGAAGCAACAAATGAATGAGCAAATTATTTGCAGTTGTCCTCGGTGTTAATTCTGTAGGGTATCTTGATTCATAATCCATTGCAAACTTCACTTTTCGCCAAAGCGATCCGTTATGCATAGTTAGCCGCGGTTTTATTGCCAAAGCGTGAATCTTCAGGAATGTTAAGCTTAATAGGAATGTTAAAATTAATACGAGAAACTCTAACTGTGGCAAATCTGCCCTCGGGACATACTCGTGTTTCGAATGTTCCTTCGGTCGGTATCATGCACCAAATACTCCTGAACAATAAACATAGGAATAAAAATGGTTCAAATGGCTCTGAGCACTATGGGACTTAACGTCTGAGGTCATCAGTCCCCTAGAACTTAGAACTACTTAAACCGAACTACCCTAAGGACATTACACACATCTATGCCCGAGGCAGGATTCCAACCTGCGACAGTAGCGGTCGCGCGGTTCCAGACTGAAGCACCTAGAACCGCGCGGCCATCCCGGCGGCTGTACGAATAAAATATAACAATCAATGTATGGAATGTTATAAGAGTGAAGCATAAGGATATGAGTATTCAAAAATTTTGTAAACCCTGAAAATACCAGATACACGTAAATAATACAGGGTGTACCAAAAAGAATGACCCGATTTAACTCGTAATAATATTGAGACAAATGTCACTACGTAACTGAAACTGCGCTAAATGTAATCGGCATGGTCGAGAGTTTCAGAAAAAATCCGCTAGATGTCGCTACGATGGCTGACCTGGAGCGTGCAGCCAGTCTCGCGCAATATGGCGTCCACACAACACAAGGCGTTATTGCGTTATTGAATTTAGTCATACTCAATCAGTGATCGCAGTTCACTGGGCGTTTCATATTCGATTTCTTGCTAAGCCACCATCACCAACGAATATTCGACGGTGGTGTACTAAGTTTGAACAAGCAGGGTGCCGCTGTAAAGGCAAAAGTCCTGGTCGGCCACTCGTTTCTGAACAAACAGTAGAACAAATCCGACGAGCATTTCAGCGGAGCCCCCGCAGGTTTACGCGTCGTGCTAGCCGAGAACTTGCGTTACCGCGTATGACAGTGTGGCGTGTGTTGCGGCGTCATTTAGCCCTCAAACCATACCGATTACAAGCTCTTCGAGATACTGACAAGTGAAGAAAAGTGGACTTTAGCAATGTTATTCTAGAGGACATGGAAGATGACACTTCTGTGTCACAGTTGATTTTCAGCGATGAGACAACTTTCCATATTAGCGGTAAGGTTCACTGTCATAATGTGCGTATATGGGGCTCGAAAACCCTCATGAAACAATTGATCACAAACGTGATTCACCAGAACTGAATGTTTTTTGTGCTGTTTCGCAAAGCAAGGTTTATGGAACCTCCTTTTTTGAGGAAGAAACCGTAACAGGACAATCATATATTCCCACAACTTGACTCTGACAATTTCATTTGTCAAGAAGATGGAGCACCACAGCACTGGCGCAACAATGTGCGCAGTTTCCTCAATTCCAACGTGCTTCAACGTTGGACAGGGCGTACAGGACCGCGACACCCGGCTTTACACTCTTGGCCTCCTAGGTCCCCTGACTTAACACCATGTCATTTCTTCCTGTGGGGATACGTTAAACAATGTGTTTACGTTCCTCCATTACCTTGTGACACTGATGAACTTAAAGCCAGAATATCACCTGCTGTAGCTTCAGTGACAGAAGACACCTTACGCTCAGTTTGGGATGAACTCAGCTATCGGCTAGATGTCGACCGTGCAGCCAGTGGAGGACATATTGAACATTTACGATGGATTTTTATAAACTTCTGTCTCTTCTGAGTAATTTAGTACCCAATTTGTTGGTGTTAAGCCCTTCTTCCTAATAGATAATTCTATTTAAAATCGGGTCATCCTTTTTGGGACACACTGTGTAATAAATGTATGACATTTTGAAACCCAGTCATAGTATTACAAGTAATTTAATACTCTTGTATCCATTAATTCAATAAGGAACACTTGTGTAGTAACCTTCTACAGACTTGGGTAAATAAATGAAAAAATAAAATAAAAAAATGAAAACAACAATCAGATTTTAAACACAGTTCGCAAACTTGAGTGGTCGCGACACTAGCCACCGTGCCGTCATTTTGGCGGAAATAATCGCGCTCAAAAAGGCAAGTAAATTACGTCGAAAACTTTGGCCGATGTTTTTTCAGAAATGGCCGAGTATGTACGTATAAGCACAGACACGTGTTCGGTTATTTTGTCTCCTCTTCCACTGAGTGAAGTTAGTGGAAAATTGGGCTATGGTACTTGGTATGTTCCTTGTGAGCGCTACTTGCCAGGACACGGTTCGTGAGCCACATTCTTGGTCACCCTCAGTCTACACGGAGTCATCAGTGAACACATCAGTTTCAAGATTTTTATTTGATCAAAGTACATTTTCGCTTCTGAAATAAACATTGTGGCAGCTACGTTGGTCACGGCGAAGTTTAGGCTTTTCTGCTTGAAACTTGTACAAAACAAAATGGACAAACCAGTTTCATTTCTAGACTGGATAAGGAGAAAAAGACAGCTCGGGTGGTCAGAGAAGAAATTTTTGTAAATTACTCCAGAAGCCGATTCTTTCAGCTAGGATTGACCTCAGTACAATGCACGGATCTTAAAAAAGTTTCAAAAGCTACAAGAAAAGATGATACATCACCTGAACAGAAGTATCCGGACAACTATGAATACCGGGTGTGACCATCCTTCACCTTTGTGATGGCTTCAACTCTGTTAAGGACACTTTCTATAAGCGCTCTCAATATTTGTGGAGGAATGGAGCCCATTCTTCCTCAAGAGCTGAAACCAAAGAAAGTAGTGACGTTGGACTCTGGGGTCTGGAGTGAATCAACGCTCTGACTCATCCCAAAGGCTGTCCACCAGGTTCAGATAGGGACTCTCGGCAGGCCAGTCCTTTTCAGGAATAAATATCCACAATCCAGTGTCCCACAGATTCTACTTTATGACAGAGTGCACTGTCATGGTCATGCAAATAGTCATCATTTCTAAACACTCTACTGCACGCAGTTCACAATGCTGCAAACTACACTCCTGGAAATTGAAATAAGAACACCGTGAATTCATTGTCCCAGGAAGGGGAAACTTTATTGACACATTCCTGGGGTCAGATACATCACATGATCACACTGACAGAACCACAGGCACATAGACACAGGCAACAGAGCATGCACAATGTCGTCACTAGTACAGTGTATATCCACCTTTCGCAGCAATGCAGGCTGCTATTCTCCCATGGAGACGATCGTAGAGATGCTGGATGTAGTCCTGTGGAACGGCTTGCCATGCCATTTCCACATGGCGCCTCAGTTGGACCAGCGTTCGTGCTGGACGTGCAGACCGCGTGAGACGACGCTTCATCCAGTCCCAAACATGCTCAATGGGGGACAGATCCGGAGATCTTGCTGGCCAGGGTAGTTGACTTACACCTTCTAGAGCACGTTGGGTGGCACGGGATACATGCGGACGTGCATTGTCCTGTTGGAACAGCAAGTTCCCTTGCCGGTCTAGGAATGGTAGAACGATGGGTTCGATGACGGTTTGGATGTACCGTGCACTATTCAGTGTCCCCTCGACGATCACCAGTGGTGTACGGCCAGTGTAGGAGATCGCTCCCGACACCATGATGCCGGGTGTTGGCCCTGTGTGCCTCGGTCGTATGCAGTCCTGATTGTGGCGCTCACCTGCACGGAGCCAAACACGCATACGACCATCATTGGCACCAAGGCAGAAGCGACTCTCATCGCTGAAGACGACACGTCTCCATTCGTCCCTCCATTCACGCCTGTCGCGACACCACTGGAGGCGGGCTGCACGATGTTGGGGCGTGAGCGGAAGACGGCCTAACGGTGTGCGGGACCGTAGCCCAGCTTCATGGAGACGGTTGCGAATGGTCCTCGCCGATACCCCAGGAGCAACAGTGTCCCTAATTTACTGGGAAGTGGCGGTGCGGTCCCCTACGGCACTGCGTAGGATCCTACGGTCTTGGCGTGCATCCGTGCATCGCTGCGGTCCGGTCCCAGGTCGACGGGCACGTGCACCTTCCGCCGACCACTGGCGACAACATCGATGTACTGTGGAGACCTCACGCCCCACGTGTTGAGCAATTCGGCGGTACGTCCACCCGGCCTCCCGCATGCCCACTATACGCCCTCGCTCAAAGTCCGTCAACTGCACATACGGTTCACGTCCACGCTGTCGCGGCATGCTACCAGTGTTAAAGACTGCGATGGAGCTCCGTATGCCACGGCAAACTGGCTGACACTGACGGCGGCGGTGCACAAATGCTGCGCAGCTAGCGCCATTCGACGGCCAACACCGCGGTTCCTGGTGTGTCCGCTGTGCCGTGCGTGTGATCATTGCTTGTACAGCCCTCTCGCAGTGTCCGGAGCAAGTATGGTGGGTCTGACACACCGGTGTCAATGTGTTCTTTTTTCCATTTCCAGGAGTGTATGTTGATGTCTTTCGCATTAACTGTTTTTGTAAGTGCAATAATGGTAGTACAACCTAATAAAGAAACAAACTCCCATACCGTAGCAACACTACCTCCCCATACATGTTGTATGTTCGATCGGCTTTTATCTTTTGACTTCCTTTGTGCATGAAGATTGTTGGTCCAAGTACTGACGTACGGAATGAGGCACACAATGATAGTATGGTGTCTAGAAAGTACACAGCGTGGCAGATCAGTTGCAATTTTCCAAGGAAAGGAAGTGTGGGTTTGCTCACATTAAGCATAGTTTACACGACGACACTAGGTTGCAGGAAACTGCGCTACCGGCCACTGCGCATGCGGGTCGCGCGTTTGAGCAACTCGTTGGTGAAACTGAACACTTTCGGCGTGTTCCAACTTTGGTGACACTAGTTGCATGAGTTTTCAGGTTATGTGTGTTCGTAGAGTGTAGACAAACTGAAATATGAAGTGGGGAACGGAGAATCATGTTCGCTTTTTGGATATCTATGCTTTGCATGGGTGTTTGTAGGATTCTAGTGATGTTGGTTACAAAAATAAGCATTATATTGCTGCTCCTGAGACCATCATGTGCGACCAGATCATACATAGTTTGCCAATATGTGAGCTGCAGGGCAAAATTTATTAAATGAGAAGCAGATATATAACTGAATTAAGAAAAATACAAGCAAATATAATTCTAGCTGTAGAAATGCTCTTGTCTAGAAGACTAAAATCCCACCGTTCGAGTTGGCCCACTCCTTTTTTTTAAGGAATATTGTTGACAGGAGGGAAGGCTATGTTAATCAAGAGGCTACATTCTTTATTCAATATTCATTTATTTAAAACATCTCATCAGTGCACCCCATTGACAAATGTTTGAATTTTGAAATATTGCCACTGTATAGATATATCTTCAAGAGAGTAGTTTGTAAATCATTCTCTTCTTAATGCAGCCTGCTTCAAATAATTACTGCTATTAATGTTAATAATTATTACTGTTAATAATTATTGATGTTAATGAAAAAGCGTCATCACGAACTATATAGCATGCCGAGTGCATGCAATGTGATATGTAATTTCAGTTCTGGCGACAGTGCTTCATGCGTTACGATATCTTTATTACTTATCGCAAAATTAGCTCTATTTAGAAGAAACGTTAACAGTTCTCGTGACATTCTAAGATAATTAAAAGAACTTCTTGGGTCTTCCATTACAAACTATTTCAGCAAGGATGCTGAGCAACCGAGCTGACGTCTTTCCTCCATCCAGTCACGAATCGAAACACGTTTCTTATTTTTTTCTGATGCAGCGATTCCACGCAACAAGCTTTAACTCTATCACAACTCATGCTACGTGCAGCTGCCAAAACTTTCATTTCAGACACGACTCAGGAATCCACAAAACGACGAAACTGAAGTATATACTGGTTTCGTCGTGTCTACAATCAAATATGAAACTTGCGTACAACTCATTCCACCCAACGAGTGGCGCAACCCAACGTCGTTGTGTAAACTAGGCTTCATTATTAGCCACAACTTTTATTACAGTGGGAGTCTGCTACCAAAACGTTACTAATTTGTTTAATTTGGCAAAAGTAGAGATGAGCTAGTGGATACATAACGTTTTCGAATGAGAGAGAAAAAGGTCCACGACTGGCAAATCGGTGTATTTTCTTACGGATTCTGCACACAGACCTTGGAAGAGTCACGCTTCTGATGCCCTTCTTATTCATAGTGTGTATCTTCAGGAGCTCTTGTCTTCGAGTTCCATTGGGACTTCCTTCGGCTCTTGCACAAGTCTTCGACTTCGTCTTGTGTAGCTCCTTAGGTTGCAGTCCACCTCCTCCTGAAGCACTACTTGTTCACGCTGCCTACGGCAATGTGGGATGTGAGAGACGAGTTGGTGGTAGCCGCATTTCTTCCGAAAGTTAAGGCTACCATGCGAGGAATTCTCTCATGATTCAGGTATCGTGGGGTCCTTCTTCTCACAACGATCGACGCAATCATCATGTCTCACATAGATCCGTGCATTTGATTTATTTTGGTGCAGTGCAGATTAGTTTCCAGATACTTTTCCATACGCAATCCCTGAGGACTTTGCTGCTCAGTCCATGATTGCACTTAGTGATACTAAATTTCGCAATGACAATGCCCATGACTCAGCTGCCAGGGCCATTAATTTCCAAATCGTTCCTTTGCTCACAGTTTGTCTCATCACATCTGAGTCTGAAGAAGGTGATCTGTTTATTGAGAAGACTCAATCGACACTGCTTATATTTAGCCATACCCTAGTGGCCCCTCGCAAGATGAAAGTAAATGCCTCCCCCAGTCATCTCCTATTATACAGTGACAACTATTTGACAACATACGTGAGCTATACATTTTGAAACTTAGGATATGCGGTGTGCTAAGATACCACGCAAGAAGAGTTTGCCATAGTTGCCACCAGAAGTATCGTGGATGTCCGTCCACAACAGGAGCACCACTGCACCCAAACCAGAACTACGCCTGCTGCTACTGGGACAAATGGCTGCCCAGCATAACTACGCCCCTTCGAGCGTCAGTGACATCACGAAGAGAAATGCACGCTTAAGTAATCGTGCATAAGAAGAAGTTAGTTGCAAGTTGTATTCTCTGCCTCGTGACGACTGGGTGTTGTGTGCTGTCCTTAGGTTAGTTAGGTTTAAGTAGTTCTAAGTTCTAGGGGACTGATGACCATAGATGTTAAGTCCCATAGTGCTCATAGCCATTTCAACCATTTTTTTTTTTTTTTTTTTTTTTTTTTTTTTGCAAGTTGTAAGGAAGTCCACATCATGGCAGGGAGTTTCTGCAGAACATTCGTCGTGTCTTCGAGTCTTTAAGTTATCGAATGAGATAGACACAGTAGTCGATAGATAGACAGTGGTTAGACTTCAGTAAAAGCTGAACGGTGAGCAGAATTATCGTCTATGGACAGCGACCACCTGACTAGAGATTTAACTGAGCATTGTTTGTTTGGAATTCGAATAGTACACCAAGGCAGAAGATTAGCTTCCTTCCGACTTTAGTTCAGAGAATATTATCATTATTAAGTTTGTGTTCATGGAACTGTATTCAACACAGGACAGATAGACTAAACTTGCATTTTACAATTGCTGTAAACAGCATTACCAAAGTTGAGTGATATATTTAACTAGTCGCTATTCTGTGTTACTTTCTTTGTGTGTGTGCTGCCCAAGAACCTATGCATCTGTTCTACCAGGAGACAAGTAGTAGTATTTCTCAGGGCAGCGAGATTTTCATCGAAGTGGACACCTCGTCCCACAACAGGAGGTCAGTTCTTGGGTTTCACGGTCGGGGTGGCAACTGTTTCAGAGTGTGATGCCAGAGAACTGGCAGAAAATTATTTAAACGTAACACAAGTGGACGTAAATTAAGGGTGAGTGAACTGTAACACTGTAGTAGTTGGAAAGTGCAACAACTTTTTGAATTTCCTAGCTATATAAACTTAATCTGACAATCATCCAGACCATGCACATTGTCCCAGAACCAGTATAAGTGCAGGGGGTAACCTTGGGAGACAATGCCATTTGTCCCAGAACCAGCACAGGGGGAAGGTGGTTGGGGGTGACCTTGCGAGACAATGCTCATTGTCCGAGAATTGGCACAGGGAGGGTTCTTGCCTTGGGAGACAATGCCCATCGCCTCAGAAAAGGTACAGGGGGACAGGTGATCGGGAGGGGAAGGGGATAGGGGGGAGGAGACCAGTGGCGATGTCCTTTTCTGCATAACCAACAGAGCTACTAACTTTAATCTTATGGTACATTTAATGTATGGCTTCGTTGTCATTAGGGGCTCTAGTGTGCCTTAAGTTGTCAGTTGGTAAAAACGTTCACTGCATTGTCATTATTGTATATATTAAGCCTAATGTACACAGAGACAGTACATTGTAAAACTAAGTTTCTAAATACATATGTTTTTGGATAGTGCCCACCTTTAGCAAAACACAATTTTGTTTTTTAACCCAAACATGTTTCACTGTAGCTGCAGAATCTTCAGTGGGCTTTTATTTTATGGCTGTTAAAGATAGAGAATGTTCTTTACTGTTTGTATACATGTAACTATTAGTTTTTAAATTGTAGTTACAGATATTTGAAAAAACATAAAATTTTGAAGTCATACCTTTTTATACATGGTATGGTTTTTCTGGTGTGTTTCTACAGTGACTGTTTTGTTTCACAGCTTGTCATCTGCAACCATTTACACCTTAAAGTAGATAAATTGTTTAAGTCAAAATTACGATTTAAAAATTGATATTAATTAATTTTATATATATATATATATATATATATATATGTGTGTGTGTGTGTGTGTGTGTGTGTGTGTGTGTGTGTGTGTGTGTCTATTTACATAATGTTTCACTTATGATTTCTTTTTCCTCATCTTCATCACAGTCAAACACTATATATTGAGCTGCCACTGTCACTGTCACTGTTTCACTGTTTACCAGCTGTAAAAACAAACATGGCGGGCAGTGGAACAGTTGAAGGTGTAAAAACAAGATGGCTGATGGTGGAACAGTTGAAGGTGTTCCTGGCAGTTGTTCTGCAACTTTCAGCGGTGTTGTAAGTAGGCTGTTTAGGTTTTTTTTTATTGGTAAAGCCACTTAGCGCTCTGTATGAAAATCACTGGCTGTGCTGTGTGCAGTCTGTGGCTGGTTTGCATTGTTGTTTGCTATTGTAGTGTTGGGCAACTGGATGTGAACAGCGCGTAGCGTTGCGCAGTTGGAGGTGAAACGCCAGCAGTGGTGGATGTGGGGAGAGAGATGACGGAGTTTTGAGAGCAGGTGATCTGGACGTGTGTCCATCAGAGAGAGTAAATTTGTAAGAATGGATGTCATGAACTGATATATATATTATGACTTTTGAACACTATTAAGGTAAATACGTTGTTTGTTCTCTATCAAAATCTTTCATTTGCTAAATATGCCTATCAGTAGTTAGTGCCTTCAGTAGTTAGAATCTTTTATTTAGCTGGCAGTATTGGCGCTCGCTGTATTGCAGTAGTTCTAATAACGAAGATTTTTGTGAGGTTAGTGATTCATGAAAGATATGGGTTATTGTTGGTCAGGGTCATTCTTTTGTAGGGATTATTGAAAGTCAGATTGCGTTGCGCTAAAAATATTATATGTCAATTTAGCGATGATCAGAATAAGTAAAGTGAGAAATGTCTGAGTACGTCCAGTTCTGCTCAGCTGTTTGAAAATCAAATAACGTAAGGGGTTTACCAGCACAGTAATTCACTAATTTTTCTAAGGGGATGTTTCACATGTCGACCCTTCGACGAGGATACCTCACTGGAATCTTCTGACTTTTTTCTTGTAGTTTGTGTAATTAGTGTAGCTTGTGTTTATTGCTGGCCCATAATTGTAGTAACACTAGGCTCCAAAGTAAATTGAGAAATGATAGTGATGACGAGCGTAGCTTATCAGCACCACCGTGTAATGAATTAACAGACATTCAAAGTAGTAATTTGGTAATTGTGCATAAGGAAATGGAGCGGGCTGCAAATAATGGTGTAGACAGTGAAACAATTAGTGAACAGGGAAGCATTATCGATCGATCGGTCGGCAACAGCTTGCCTCAGGAATCCGAAATGACAGGACACAATCTTGCAAATACTGTAGATTCAGGTATTGGGTCCTCACCGTTTTCTCAAGTAAGTCAAGACACATTTTCTGCTTGACAAAATGTGAATGTTGCGGGTGAAAATGCACTGCCAAAAAGCATAGAGAAGCAGATTCGAGACACTAATACATTATTACAAATGAAACAAAACCAGAGACAAACACAGCAACAGTTAGACACGATGGAACAAAATCAGAGACAAACACAGCAACAGCTTCAAAAGTTAGACTCAATAGAACAAACGATTGAACAAACACGTGAAGGTTTAACTGCTGAGTTACTTAAAATCGAATCGAAATGTCAAAAAGTCTGTCATGACGTAAAAACATAAATTTGTGAGTATTTCCAACCTATTTTTTCGCGTCATGAAAATGCATTACAGAATCACGAAGCAGCCATAAAGGAACTGCAAACTATTGCTCATGAAAATCACGACACTTTGCAAGCTAAAATTGACTCAGTTGCATCTACCGATTCGGTTATGCAACTTGCAAAAACTCAGGAAAAATTAAAGGACACAGTAGATACGATTTTAACACAAATGGACACTCTGAAACCTGGTTCAGGAAAACACACTGAGGAAATCAGTTCACTATTGGAGAAACTAGCCGTACTTTCGGATCAGTTCACTAACTTATCTACAAAGGTAGAAGATGATCTGAATGACACAAGACCCGTAGCCTTCACTGACACAGAAATTCAAACAAAGTCAAAATCAAATCAATACTCAGTACAAAAGAGAAATCCGGGAAGTACAAGATCAGTTGACACAGGTAATACAAGAATTACATATTTCAGAGGACACTCGCGCTCCAATATGGGAAGAGGGACATATAAATACGGAACAGCCACAAAATAACAAACGACACTTCGGAAATTATGAAAGAAATTGGCAAGGTACACCGAATTTTGAGATGGAACCGCCGAAACGAAGTAACAATGACCGAGATCCGACTCGCCGACATAATGATTTTGACTATAAGCTGCTCATTACTACATATAAATTCAAAACATTTAAGAATTCTGGCAAAGACATTCATCCACAAGCGTCGCATCATCAATTCTCTCATTGTTTTCCTCCCAGCTGGTCACTGAAGCACAGATTAGAATTTATGTGTGGCTACTTAGAGAATAAACCAGCAGTAAGAATGCGATCGGTCATTAACGATTGTCACAGTGAAGGAGAATTTTATCATGCCTTCCTCTCAGCATATTGGTCTCAAGTTACACTAGACCGAGTAAAACATAGCATCATAATGATGAAACATTTCGAACAATCTGAATTTTCCAGTCTTGTGAAATATTTTGAAGACATGTTGCACAAGAATCAGTACCTGTCAAACCCATACAGCCCCTCAGAACTCATCCGCATTTGCTTAATCAAATTGCCTGAAAATTTAAGACATGTTATTTTGGCAGGATGTTGCAAAGACAACATTGAAGCTTTTCGGGAACTGTTGCAAGAACTGGAAATTGACACTGACAATCGCGGAACGCGAAAACAGGAACACAACAATACAGGTCACATCCGTCACAATTCCGCGATGACAGAAATAATAACTGGACACGACAAGGCTATTCTTACAACGCAAATCGTGGCCAAAACAGACACCACCCGAATGACAACCGTTGGCAGAGTAGTAATAATTACAGGGAAAGATCTCCTCTCCCCGGTAATGACTATGACAGAGACAATCAGAGAAACAGACAATATGGGAACCAAAATATTTATTATCAAGGGAGACAGAATAACTTCAGACGCAACGGTCCACTGCGCAATTACGATTCAGGGAGAAATTCTTCACCACATGCCCGACAAAAAGGAAACTATGTAAACTACCGACAAAACCACAGACCTGAATTTCATCAGAACTGGCGGGATTCAAATAGGGCAGGGCCCTCTCGACAAGGTGAATTTGTAGAAGTTAGATCTCCTAATCCCAATTACGAGGCGCGCCAACAAAGAGACAGACAATGACTCGCACTGCAGGCAGCCATGCGCGCCGGCTGGCTCAGAGAAAAATAACATAGACGCTAACCTTGAGAAAAATTCTAGTATTCTTTACCGATGTATACCACATGATAATTGCGTTGAAGTTGAAACTCTGCGTACTAGGAAGAGTAAAGGATTGCTCCACATTTCACATGTTAAACGGGTTAATGAGGGATAATCTGTTTTTTAACTTAGTCTTTGCTATAAAATTTTTCACTTCACGTTATTAGTACTCTTTGTCACACTTAGAAACTGTTAACATGCAACTTTGTTTTAAAATTAACTATCCAGTCTAGAACCTAGGGAACATATTTAGACAGTAATTACGAATGCATTGTTATAGTGAACAGACGACACAGTGTTATTGTGTGTGTACAATCTTGCTTGTTAGTTGCACGATTACGTAACGACTATAAGGCTTACATACTTAGAATATATACCAGTACTGCTAATGAGATTTTACTGCAACATTTTGGTTTGCTTCAAAATACATTATGGACTTAATGTGCTTTCTGAGAGATAGCAGATGACACAGTGGTTAGTTTATTTGACAGCTACACTACTATATCACGGCGCTACTAATGTGTGACACAATTTACATTGTTGCTTTTGTGGTGTATCTGTTTTATCTGTGCATACTTTTTCTGAATGTTTTAGCAGTAACTCTTGTGGTATAGCTACAATGAGACAGCCTTTTTCGTAGCACAACAATACATTACGGTATAGTACTTTCTTTATCATGGTACTGTAGGTTATAACTACGATATCTATACGCACAGGATTTCACTTTTGTTTATTACGAGGTAAGTACATTGACTTTTACAGACCTTTGCTTATGGTCGACGATAATTACGACACTTGGCACATTTTTACCGTTAAGTAATGACAGAAATTATCTTACAACAAGACGCACAGTTTAGCGCTGCAGTATTCATATTTGAGTGATTAATTTTGTACTTAAAACATTTATTTTTAAAGATTTTTGAAATACAAAGATACAAAGGTTTTCTGTGATACATTTCATTCCATTGCTGTAATCTGTAACACCTGAGGCTACAATTACATTAATCCTCAGGGGGGTACACGCTTATTTTGTGTACCATGTGTTTGGCAAGCACAAGGAGACCTAGCTAATATGGTATTTGCTTATACAACTTTACACATCGGTACCATATTTTTCTAACACTGAATTACACAGCTGTCTGATTATTTAACAGAGAAACAAAAATTTTTTTATTATGTCAGTGACACATGTTTACGCAATTACAGAGTTGGATAACTTCACACTTATGTAATTATATTTTGTCTGTACTTTGTGAACTGTTCATATTTTTTCGGAACCATTGTGATACTATGAGAGCTTTGAATGATGTATTTGCTATGGGATCATGATTTTTAAAGTACGTTTGAGGTAGATGACAGTATTGAAATGAGCAGAGAATTTGTTTTAGGTTTTGAAATTACTGCAGAAAACTATGACGTTTTTGAGATTTGGCTGAGGTTTTATGATGTTATTATTACTATGACAATGTGTATTATGCTGTTGAGGTGTGTTTATGATCAATAAGATGATGCTACCATATATGAGGAATGTGATTACGTGTTTACATTTGTATGAATAATGAATAAAATTTAGGGACTCTGGTTTGTGAAAAAGGATGTTGGAAACCAAGATTCGTACTTTAAGAGTTATGACTTGTGTTTCCATGCGTGTATGTATCACAACACTGCTACTCATGAGATTTCGTTTCGACACATTTCTACTGTAATTTTTCAATCTGTGAAATTTTTTATGAGACTGACACTGTAGCACTAAATGCTGTCGTGAATACTTCGTTAAGGAAGGTAAGTGACCTTGACATAATGCGTATTGTGCGCCCAGCTGTGCCACCTGACTGGAGAAAAATCCATTAGGTGGAAAAAAAAGAGACCATTATCCTCGCTATTGACATTTCTTTGTAGAAAGCATCGCAAATACGACACGCTCAAACCTGAAAATATATGACTACACTGTGGAGCTCTTAATTTATGATATTTACTAAAATGCCTAATGAAATGATGAGAAACATTTTACATCTATTGTCTTTCTAGTTGAGAGATTGCTCAATTTGTTTAATATCTAGTTTCTAGCTGCACTGCAGCATTGGTTAAAATAAAATTTAATAGATGTACTAATATTGATATTTTATGCCTACAGATCCAGTAAATAATAATTTTATGATCTATTTCCAAAAAAATGAAGGAGCACAAAAAGACATTTCCCTTCACAGGAATTGCATACATAATTTTTGTCAACGACTGGGTAACTTGTTTCATAGAATAATTTATCGTGATGCATCACTCTAGTGTTAAGTTCTGATGTAGGTATTAGATATGGCCATCTTTACTGTAATATTTTTTCTGCTTGAATTTTGTCATGTTTAGATATAAGTCATAGCATTTGCTGCTGCTGTTTGCCAGGCATAGTGCTACTCAATTTCACTTTGTATTACTCTGTTAACCAGTTTTACTACTGATTTATTTTTCTTGTTTGCTGAACATACGTTATATTAGTTGTAATATTGCGATTGCTTTGCTAATTTATATTTATTGCTGTTGCTTTGCCAATTTGCATTTTTTGTCATTGCTGTTTGTGTTAATTGTTTTGTGCTGCTGCATTGCCTCTTCCCTTAGTTTAGCATCTGAGCTCAGTAGATTTAAGTTAGCTTAAGAGGGGGTAGGCTATATAAGAGAATGAGTTGTGATGAATTGGAAGAAATGCATTGACAAGGTATAAAAAAAAGTGAAATAAGAGGAAACATCTATGAAATGAAGTTTTGGGTTGGACTGCACTACCAAATGTCACACTGAAAACAAACCCTGTCCTGTCCTTTTGTGTTATTCTACTATATGTCTGTGTACCTTGTGTATTTGTGTTCTTCCTATCTTTATGTATTTATCTGATAAGACTTGTGTTGTAGAATTTTTCTAATAATGTGTTATTTACTTTGTAAAGATGTTTAGACATTATTTATTCTGTTCTATTTTAATGCTCATGTGTGAAATTAATGTTTTGAAAACTATTCTTATTATTTTATATATTTACTTAAGTCATAACTCCTGTAACACTGATGTATATCCTTTTGTAAAGCCTGTATCACTACAAATTATATCTGTATTGTTATGTTCTTTAATGATGTATTTTGTACCTTGTTATTGTATTCTGATGTTATAAAATTGTAATTAACACCAGTTCATCAAATTAAGTAACTTGTAAGCATTCATTTCACTGCACACATTTCTGTTGGTCATAGTATATGCACAATATGTGAGAAGTTGGGACAGTTATTGTTTGCACAGGTGTTAATAATTCAGCAAGGAACTGTTTAACAGCATTGCTGGTTCTAACAGGGAATCTCCACATCGCACCCCCCTCAGATTTAGTTATAAGTTGGCGCAGTGGATAGGCCTTGAAAAACTGAACACAAGATCAATTGAGAAAACAGGAAGAAGTTGTGTGGAACTGTGAAAAAATAAGCAAAATATACAAACTGAGTAGTTCATGGGAAGATATGCAATATCAAGGACCATGGGAACGCAGGAGCGCCGTGGTCTCGTGGTAACGTGAGCAGCTGCAGATCGAAGGGTCCTTGGTTCAAATCTTCCCACCAGTAAAAAGTTTACATTCTTTATTTTCAGTTTATGTGACAAACTCCTATGTTTTCATCACTTTTTTGGGAGTGATAATCACATCCACAAGAAAACCTAAATCGGGCAAGGTAGAAGAATCTTTTTACCCATTCGCCAAGTGTACCAGTTAGGCGGGTCGACAACATATTCCTGTCATGTGACGTAAATGCCGTCACCAGTGTCGTATAGAATATATCAGTTGTGTTTTCCTGTGGAGGAATGACCTTGCGATGAAATGTTTTCGGTTCCCATAGGAGAGGCACATCCTTTCGTCTACTAATTGCACGGTTTTGCGATGCGGTCGCGAAACACAGACACTAAACTTATTACAGTGAACAGAGACGTCAATGAACGAACGGACAGATAATAACTATGCAAGAGTAAAGAAAGTAAAATTTTCACTCGAGGGAAGACTTGAACCAAGGACCTCTCGTTCCACAGCTGCTCACGCTACCACGGGACCACGGCGCTCCTGAGCTCGCACTCTCCTTGATGTTGCCTATCTTGCCCATGGATTACTCAGTTTGTATATTTTGCTTATTTTTTCACAGTTCCACACAACTTCTTCCTGTTTTCTCAATTGATCTGTGTTCACTTTATTAAGGCCTATCCACTGTGCCAACTTATAACTAAATCTGAGGGGGGTGCGATGGGGAGGTTCCCTTGTAAGAACAATTCCAAAAACTTTGTGAGTGCGCAAGTGGTGGTTTATGGACTTACTGTATTCTCCACTAGACTCTTCGATGGTGATTGTGCACCTGCACAGTCACAAAGATGGCTGCTGGCCATCTCTACAAGGACTACAATGGGTCTACACCTTTGAGGACCCACCAATACCATTATTTCTACAAAGACTGCAGTGGGTCTGCACCTCTGGTGGCCCAACAATACCATAATCTCTACTAGGACTACAGTGGGTCTGCTCTGTGATGACCTACCTACCAATATTCTTCAAAACTTTGACTGACTCTGCTATGGGTTTGCTCTGTTGTGGCCCATTACCTGTCTGCATGTCAAGAGTCAGCACTGTCTTTCCGTTGGAAGGACAACACTACTTCTTCAATACTGCATGGAAATCCACTACTTCTGTGTGGATTTTCTTTTACTGCTCAGACTTTGAGAAAAACACTGCAATTTTACTGTGATGAACCATCAGGACTGTCTTTATGGACTGTGAGAAAATCTTTGCTTCTGACCAACAATGGATCAATAGGTGTGTGCATTTGATATCTTTGTTATTGTAATTATGAAAAAAAATTTCAAATCTGAATTAGACACTGCCCAAAATAATTTGTAAATTTTTTTGTGGGGATCATGGGGGCTATGTAAGTAGGTTGTTTAGGTTTTTTATTGGTAACGCCACGTAGCGCTCTGTGCTGTGTGCAGTCTGTGGCTGGTTTGCATTGTTGTTTGCGATTGTAGTGTTGGGCAGCTGGATGTGAACAGCGTGTAGCGTTGCGCAGTTGGAGCTGAGCCATCAGCAGTGGTGGATGTAGGGAGAGAGAAGGCGGAGTTTTGAGAGCGGATGATCAGAGAGAGTAAATTTGTAAGGCTGGATACCATGAACTGATATATAGATTATGACTTTTGAACACTATTAAGGTAAATACGTTGTTTGTTCTCTATCAAAATCTTTCATTTGCTAACTATGCGTATCAGTAGTTAGTGCCTTCAATAGTTAGAATCTTTTATTTAGCTGGCGGTATTGGCACTCGCTGCATTGCAGTAGTTCTAATAACGAAGATTTTTGTGAGGTAAGTGATTCATGAAAGGTATAGGTCATTGTTTGTCAGGGCCATTGTTTTGTAGGGATTATGGAAAGTCAGATTGCGTTGCGCTAAAAATATTGTGTGTCAATTTAGTGATGATCAGAATAAGTAAAGTGAGAAATGTCTGAGTACGTTCAGTTCTGTTCAGCTGTTTGAAAATCAAATAACGTAAGGGGGTTTACCAGCACAGTAATTCACTAATTTTTCTAAGGGGGTGTTTCAGTGTCTGTGCATTTTTTTTATTACGAGTAGTTTTTGTTTTTGTGTGTGAAAAGGGAGAGAGAGAGAGAGTAAGAGTGAGTGACAGTAGGTTTGAGGAATTTCTTTTGTGGGTTGGGGGTGGGGTGGGGTGGGGTGAGGGGCGAGAGCTCTGTAGGTTTCTTCTCTAATAATTCTTTGATGGCAGAGAACAGAGTTACATAGCAGAGGGCTGTGTATTCATTTATCACTTGTTTTCCTTCCACTATGGCTTTTTGTATCTGACAATTTTCTTCAAGTTTCTAAACTGCAATAATAGCTACCCTGCATGTGTAGCCTACAATGGCGAAAGTCGTTCACGAAATCATTCAGTTTTGGTCCATTTTGACATTATCAGTTGTGTGTGTTTCTACACTAGTTAACGTTTCAATAAAGATGTCATGGATTGGGGAACTGAGAAGATGGTTGGTTTTTGAGCAGTTATACTATACGTTGATGCTTGTAGGACAGTGATGATTATAGTTAAGTAAATCAACTCTGTCACAGGGTGCTGGCCTTACACAATTCTTCGTGATATGAACATGATGTACTAATGAAGTCAGAGTTATTGAGCTAAATACGATGCAGTGTTCCTACGGACATTTACGCATATCTAAACGAACATTGCACTGTACTTCTTAATAACACAGGCACTGCTACTTCATACTTTTTCAGCAATACCAGACCCTCAGCTCTCAATAAACGTGTCCTTCCTGGGGAGGAATGAATATACCTGACGTACGAGTGCAGGTTGTTACACATGCATGGACACATATGGAAGTTCGTGTGTGGCCATGATTCGTGCTCAGATGGACGAAGCGGAAAAGGTGACTGCTCACATAACGTGGCAAACCTGTGATCGAGTCCTTGTCCGGCGCAGATTTCGAGTATAGAGGTGAAGGTGGTTGATATTGTCAACTGTAAATACACTTCCTGTAGATCTCATGTAATGATGGACAGGGACCATACAACATTGCAGAGAGTGGCTGCAAAAAAATCGGATGAAATCATCATAACGAATCACTCGTGAGTTCGAAAGTGTTACTAGCGGTCCAGCTAACACGGTTACTGTGTACAGGGGTTTAAAATAGCTGGGGTCCCACTTCTGAAGCAGCTCTTCATAATCACACACATCATTTATCGGTGCTAAACAACGCTTGAGGTCATAAAAAGAGCAACGCCGCTGGATAGCGGATGAATGGAAACGAGTGATTTTGGTGATGAATCATGCAATACGCCATGGAAACGCGAAGAATGTGTGTGGGTTTGGAGTGCCTGCAGGATGCTTCCTGCTTCTTAATTTACCATCGTAGTACAATACTCAGACCCAGTACACAATAAATTGGAATTACTTTATTACATGGATGTTATGACTTCCGCACTCATGTGCCTTATCTGAATATAAACTTTTGGGCCATTTCAGCAAGGAAAACGAAAAAGAATCTACACTACTGGCCATTCAAATTGCTACACCAAGAAGAGACGCAGATGATTAACGCGTATTCATTGGACAAATGTATTATACTAGAACTGACATGTGATTACATTTTCACGCAATTTGAGTCCATAGATCCTGAGGAATCAGTACCCAGAACAACCACCTCTGGCCGTAATAACGGCCTTGACACGCCTGGGCATTGAGTCAAACAGAGCTTGGATGGCGTGTACAAGTACAGCTGCCCATGCAGCAGAGTAGTGACTGGTCTATTGTGACGAGCCAGTTGCTTGGCCACCATTGACCAGACGTTTCCAATTGGTGAGAGATCTGGAGAATGTGCTGGCCAGGGCAGTCGAACATTTTCTGTATCCAGAAAGGCCAGTACAGGACCTGCAATATTCGGTCGTACATTATCCTGCTGAAATGTAGGGTTTCGCAGGGACCGAATGGAGGGTAGAGCCACGGGTCGTAACACATCCAAATGTAACGTCCACTGTTCAGAGTGCCGTCAATGCGAACAAGAGATGACCGAGACGTGTAGCCAATGGCACCTCATACCATCACGCCGGGTGATACGCCAGTATGGCGATGACGAATACACGCTTCCAATGTGCGTTCACCGCGATGTCGCCAAACACGGATGCCACCATCAAGTTGGTGTAAACACAACCTGGATACATCCGAAAAAATGACGTTTTCCATTCGTGCACCGAGATTCGTCGTTAAGTACACCATAGCAGGCGCTCCTGTCTGTGATGCAGCGTCAAGGCTAACTGGAGCCATGGTCTCCGAGCTGATTGTCCATGGTGCTGCAAACGTCGTCGAACTGTTCGTGCAGATGGTTGTTGTCTTGCAAACGTCCCCATCTGTTGATTCAGGGATCGGGACGTGGCTGCACGATCCGTTACAGCCATACCGATACGATGCCTGTCGACTACTAGGGATACGAGGCTATTGGGATGCAGCACGGCGTTCCGTATTACCCTCCTGAATCCACTGATTCCATATTCTGCTAACAGTCATTGGATCTCGACCAACGCGAGCAAGAACGCCGCGATACGATAAACCGCAATCGCGATAGGCTACAATCCGACCTTTATCAACGTCGGAAACGTGATGGTACGCATTCCTCCTCGTTACACGAGGTATCACAACAACGTTTCACCAGGCAACGCCGGTCAATTGCTGTTTGTGTATCAGAAATCGGTTGGAAACTTTCCTCATGTCAGGATGTTGTAGGTGTCGCCACCGGCGCCAACCTTGTGTGAATGCTCTGGAAAGCTAATCATTTGCACATCACAGCACCTTCTTCATGTCGGTTAAATTTCGGGTCTGTAGCACGTCATATTCGTGGTGTAGCAATTTTAATGGCCACTAGTGTACATGGATGTTATGACTTCCGCAATCGTGTGTCCTATTTGAGTATGAAGTTTTGGGTCATTTCAGCAAGGAAAACGAAAAACAATCTAATTATAGCTTGATCGAATTATAGAATTAAAGTGAAACGATGGACTGGCCACAGTCTGATACATTTCAGTCTTTAATTTTTAAATAAATTCCACTTTGTAGAGGGTGTCTTCTGGGTCGCATGGATGTGAATATGACCACTGGGCCGTTAGTCGCGTACTGGAGGGCTTTGAACGACCCCTGCCAGCCAGTGGGCCACCAGTATACTGTGCTGAACCATGCTCGGTCGGGTCACAACTGCTGGAGAACTGTGAGTCACTGGCCGCTCTACACTGTGCACATGCTGCCGGCGGAAGTACTACCTGGCAGCATAGCAAAGACGTTTCAGTGGAACTCTAAAGAGAAAGTACCTGACTCGACACTCGAAAAAGGGCTCACAGCGATGCTCCCCCAAGCGGTAACCTAAAGACATAGCCCAAGTCGATGTCCTTCGTTACTGGCATTTGCCTGCATGATAAGCAGAACTAACACGACATAGTAAGACATGAAATTACAATAGAAATTAGATGAAAGAAAACAAACAAGATATATATACACTCCTGGAAATTGAAATAAGAACACCGTGAATTCATTGTCCCAGGAAGGGGAAACTTTATTGACACATTCCTGGGGTCAGATACATCACATGATCACACTGACAGAACCACAGGCACATAGACACAGGCAACAGAGCATGCACAATGTCGGCACTAGTACAGTGTATATCCACCTTTCGCAGCAATGCAGGCTGCTATTCTCCCATGGAGACGATCGTACAGATGCTGGATGTAGTCCTGTGGAAGGCTTGCCATGCCATTTCCACCTGGCGCCTCAGTTGGACCAGCGTTCGTGCTGGACGTGCAGACCGCGTGAGACGACGCTTCATCCAGTCCCAAACATGCTCAATGGGGGACAGATCCGGAGATCCTGCTGGCCAGGGTAGTTGACTTACACCTTCTAGAGCACGTTGGGTGGCACGGGATACATGCGGACGTGCATTGTCCTGTTGGAACAGCAAGTTCCCTTGCCGGTCTAGGAATGGTAGAACGATGGGTTCGATGACGGTTTGGATGTACCGTGCACTATTCAGTGTCCCCTCGACGATCACCAGTGGTGTTCGGCCAGTGTAGGAGATCGCTCCCCACACCATGATGCCGGGTGTTGGCCCTGTGTGCCTCGGTCGTATGCAGTCCTGATTGTGGCGCTCACCTGCACGGCGCCAAACACGCATACGACCATCATTGGCACCAAGGCAGATGCGACTCTCATCGCTGAAGACGACACGTCTCCATTCGTCCCTCCATTCACGCCTGTCGCGACACCACTGGAGGCGGGCTGCACGATGTTGGGGCGTGAGCGGAAGACGGCCTAACGGTTTGCGGGACCGTAGCCCAGCTTCATGGAGACGGTTGCGAATGGTCCTCGCCGATACCCCAGGAGCAACAGTGTCCCTAATTTGCTGGGAAGTGGCGGTGCGGTCCCCTACGGCACTGCGTAGGATCCTACGGTCTTGGCGTGCATCCGTGCGTCGCTGCGGTCCGGTCCCAGGTCGACGGGCACGTGCACCTTCCACCGACCACTGGCGACAACATCGATGTACTGTGGAGACCTCACGCCCCACGTGTTGAGCAATTCGGCGGTACGTCCACCCGGCCTCCCGCATGCCCACTATACGCCCTCGCTCAAAGTCCGTCAACTGCACATACGGTTCACGTCCACGCTGTCGCGGCATGCTACCAGTGTTAAAGACTGCGATGGAGCTCCGTATGCCACGGCAAACTGGCTGACACTGACGGCGGCGGTGCACAAATGCTGCGCAGCTAGCGCCATTCGACGGCCAACACCGCGGTTCCTGGTGTGTCCGCTGTGCCGTGCCTGTGATCATTGCTTGTACAGCCCTCTCGCAGTGTCCGGAGCAAGTATGGTGGGTCTGACACACCGGTGTCAATGTGTTTTTTTTTTCCATTTCCAGGAGTGTAGTTTATGTGTTTCAATAAAGTGCACCTCATATATGTTATTGTAGATGTACCATCGTGTAGGTTCAGAAAACAAAGGGGAATCTATTAGATCGCCTTGTAAGCAAAATTGTATGAAAGCTGTAGCACTTCCTTACTTTAAAAATGTGGTGTAAGACCTTCAGTACACACACCATCAGCTTATTTGACTTGTCGCTCTAACGAAGTAGGCGAGTGTCAGCAATATATCTCGTGGTCTTATCGTGGCGTGTTTATCTTCTGCCGTTATGTCAGAGTATAGAAATGCCACTTGCACACTTAGAGTAGCAGATTGACGGTGACCAACTTTAGACAGGACTTGATTAATTTTCACACACATTTATTGAAATAATAACAAGCATAAAAATTACTTAACTTGGTTCTGGACGCTATTTACAATTGACAACCTGAAGTTCCTTTGGTATTGTCCGTTAATCTTATTCTCACATATATCTCTGATACTTGACAAAAGTGTCTATACATTTATCTTCATGGCTATGTACAGTAATATGGTAATCTTATTAGACGCAGACTCAAACTTGACTATAGACTGGTACAGACTTGTGCAGACAAATCAGACTCACTAACCAGAGGTCTGTACACTTGTTATAATACCTCGCGCACTCATGTATCACTGCACGAGTGTGATCTGCGAGGAGGAAAGGTTCTACGTTAGCAGCAGTCTCATTGGCTGCGTTACATATTAATACGCGGATCACCGGAAGCAGAATTTGGTCCATCTCTATGGCATCGCCATCTCCTAGTGCAGAAACGGACGAGCGCTGCGCCTGCGCTGTTGTGCTTAGCGGGGCGCGCTATAGTGGGAAAGTTTGGTAGGCTCTGACTATGCGGAACTATGTACACAACAACAAAGAATCGAAAATAACGACAGCATAGCAGGAATGTTGAAATGTGAACAACGGCGAGTAGCCATTCTGAAGTGCACATTTACCCATGCCGGCGTCCAGATATAGATGAGTGCCCTAACCATCTGGCCATTTATCTGGCTGGCGTAAATAAATGCCTATAGCCATCTGAACATACTTCCTGCCCGGCATACATGTATGCCCGTAGGCATCTGGATTTTCTTCCTGCCAGACATACAAGTATGCCCATTGCTGTCAGAGGTTTAATGTAATGACAATGATTCAGTTATTCTTCTAAATCGTCCCAGTTTGTACCAGCTACCTCACTTTCCGTGCTTTCACTCGCAGAAGGATTTAACATTACGGATATGATACGTTCCACAATATTTGCGAGACTTAAGAAACTCCATCGCTGGTACATTTTTTAATGAACAATCCTGCTTGTGCAGAGTACCGTAATGCAGGAGGGAAAACTTGTGACACAATCTGTTTCGTCCATTGGAGGATTTCACATATGTGTGAGGTTGCTCTCCCTCCTCTCTTCCCAAGCGTCTCTTATTCATGTCCGCTGCTCATGGTCTTGTGGTAGCATTCTCGCTTCTAGAGCATAGCATCCCCGGTTAGATTCCCGGCGGGGTCAGGGATTTTCCCAGCCTCGTGATGACTGGGTGTTGTGTCGTCTTCATCATCATCATTCATCCCCATTACGGTTAGAGGAAGGTAATGACAAACCACCTCCTCTACGACCTGGCCTAGCATGGCGGTGCGGGTCTCCCGCATCGTTCCCGTACGATCTGTCACGGAGTATGGAACTTCATCTACATGATCTCTTAATCATTGGGTCGTAATGTACTTACGTCTGTCATTCTGGATAGGCAGGAATTTTACCAGCTCCCTCACAGTGAATTTATATTGAAAGTTCATTATAGCTGGCAACTATAGAGAAAAAAACAGACTTGTTTGAGTTACAAATTTCGTACAGTTCCTCCTTCTCTTCTACTCCAGCAACTTTAATCGCCTCTACCTTCTCCTGGATCTTCCATTTGATTTCGTTTTCCGTTGCAGTTCCATAATTTTAAGGGTGTCCACCTCTGTTTTCCTAATATATTTCTAATTCAATCCACAACACAACATACGCAAGGTCGTGTTGAAAAGTAGTTCCTCAGAATTTTTGTGTGTGAAAACTTTAAGTTTTTTAAAATAAAACAAACTTTATTAACATTCTACATCCTTACTCCATGTCTATACATTTATTTTTCAACATAGTCACCTTGGCAACCAACACACTTCTTCCAACGACAGGCCAGTTTGTTGATACTTTCACTGTAGAAAGTTTGACTTTGTTGATGGAGCCACAACTTCACCTCTCCTTGCATCATTTCGTCACAATCAGTGAAGTTCTTGAAAGTGTTGTCTAAGTTTTGGAACAGATGAAAATCTGATGTGATCAAGTCAGGATTGTATGAAAGAAGATCTATGTCAGATAGTTGCAGATGTCAGATGTCACAGCGCTTGTGTTTGGTCAGGCATTGTCATTCTGAACGAGAGGGTGCTCCATGTGTCAACGAACAATTCGAATACGAAACGGCACACCATTTCTCACGTACTGACATAGTTATGTTACAACCACCATGTTACATGCTACAATTTTGAGCCCTCTAGTGACAGATGGCTGCAAATAAGAACACATGAAAAATGAAGATGTAGAATGCTAATAAAGTTTGTTTCCTTTAGAAATCTCTAACAGTATTCACATATATAACTCAGTGGCATTATTTTTCAGCATACCTTTGCACTTTCAAGTAGTTTGCATGTATATGTTTGTGAGGTATCTGTTCTTCCATGTATCATGCTATATGTATTATTGTCTTTCTGTAAGATGAATTCTCCAGGTACTAAGTCGAGAACTACCCGATTCTTACATAAAAACTCCATTCCCAAGAGCTGTGATGTTGCTGGTTTTGACACAACAAAAAATTCCCCTGGCAGTTATGTTCTTGGCACTGGAAGTCATATCATACTTTCCGTTGCCCATCTATGCTTATTCTTTTGCACATATTTTTGAAATACATATTCAAAATCGCCGACATCTGATTTCTGCTATTTAAAATAGCCTCCAGCCCAAAGTGTCCTATTAAAACAGTAATGATTGGTTGAAAATTTCTTCTTTTGTTCTAAAAAAACTTCTCTTATGTGTTTGTACTTCATAATGTTTATTTCACTAGATCTGTGTGTTGGCACAGGTTCCTCTACTATTGTCCCTATCCCAGATCCTTGTTATTGATGTGTTTGTGTGCCTGCAACTGGATTTAATACAGGGCCAGGTTTAATACATTGGGTTGAGTCTCAACTACATCGACCTATTGTTTATTTTTGTCGAGATCATTCGCTCCCTTCCAAACACAGGGTTACCATTGCATTCTTAACTTCTCAGTGCTCCACTGTTCACCCGGTATGGCTGCAAGTGTCTGCCACCATTCGTTTCAAAAAGATTATTCCAGTGTTCAGCATGAGGTCGTCGTTGTACACAATAATTATGCCTAGATTCATACTTCATGTGCCATTTGTAGTTCCCCTTTGTATTGATACCAGTTCTTGAAGCAAGCTCTCAAGGGTCTGGATATCTTCACCATAACATTGGACAGGAATCTCCTGCTGGTTCGTGGTATCTTCTGATAGCGAAAGTGAATTTCAGAAGGACTGTGCGGGACATCTAGGAACTGATTTTCCTTAACATTCTTTAAAGTGCCTGAGGAATTTCACCAGTCTTTGAACTCCAGATCTCTCCAGGTCACAATTGATGATTATCTCCACTTTTGTTCTTTCCTGAGCAACCCTCGACCAATAGTTCCCTCGGAACATGTCTCGGAATTCATACAATATACACTGCAGTACAATCAGAAGTATTTTTACTGGTTTTTCTCCTTCGAGAAGGATGCAGATAAACTCGAGGCAGTGCATCAGTGACCAAGAAGGCAGGAAACGACAGTAAAATTCCTCCAACCACGCCTCGAGATGAAGACTGTTTCCACTATTCTTGAACATCTGAAATTTACCTACTTACCGGTAATACTTATAATCAAACTACTCCATCTCAGATGCCATCGTCTGCCAATTGGTAGCCAAATATTGGCCTACATCGATTCTAGGTTATTCTGACGATCCTAATCTCTCATTTCTTAGCTCTGGGACATTGTGTGCGACCTCATATGCACTGACTCTGCTGAGTGGCGATGGCGTAACCAGCCCAACACTTACGTTACTTTCATCTTAAAGCCAACACAATCCCTTTCTAACCATCTCTGCTTTTGCTGTTGTTTATTTAAGCTTTCTTGCTGCTTTTTGAATGCAAGTTCCTGCACTTTCAGTGCTTGTCTTACTGGCACTGGACATATGCCTTCTGATTTCTACCAGATATTCTGCATTTTTTCCCAATTTATATTGTGGTGGGTAATCTGGTAATCGCGAGCCAATCTATGACTGCAGATAAATGGCGTTCGATTTCTTCAGCTGTTTGATGAAGTCTTTGTTCACTTATGTTTACGTGTTTTTCAATCTTTTACATTCAGTTTCCTTGTTCATCTTGCTCTCATTCCACATTGCTAACTTTCTTTTTTAGTATCAGAATTTGCTCTAGCTTCATTATCATTTATTAACCCATGTTACTAATTTTGACATGTTCTCTTGGATTTCATTTCATCGCCTCAGTTTGTCTTTTTCATCTCCCTTGTTTCTTTCATCACTTCAGTCATCACTTGCCTATTCTGCTGTGCGTCCTCTTTGGATAGTCGATTCCAATCCTTCGTATCCAGATCAGTTTTCTTTAGAAGTTCAAGGAGCCCAGTATGTGTATCCAACGTTTCAGAAATTGAGATGAGGATGTAATGGGCAAGCTCAAATGAGTGTTTCACAGAGGTGTGCAATTCATTTCTACGTTAGCTCCTTTCCATAGCCATAATTGCTTCCAGTGGATGATATATCATTTCATTCTGTTCCTCATTAACATTCCATCTCACTGCAGCTAATTCCAAACTATCTGCAGTGTCTTTCTCAACTTCCCTGTCGTCTGAAATGGTCTCATCAGTCGGAAACAATACCTGCTCCCAAGCTACTGCCAATTCCTCCCTGTCATGTTACGCCTCCAAATTTTCTAACTGATTAATTCATTCTAGCGATGTTGCTAATCTAACCTCACTGCTAGTGTACATTCAACAGTGGTTAACTACTAGTGAACAAGATTCTCATTGTTGCTGTTCTACCTTGATACAAATTCAAATTTCTATCTATCCCCAAACACATCACATAAAAATTATTCATCCAAAATTTACAGTGCTAAACAACACCAGTCAGAACATACCTGGACCAGACATACAGCCGTCAAACAAATTTTTAAAATGCTGAAAAAAACATGAGAATTAAAGAAATATACCAGCTGCTTAAATTATTTCTCTGCCTTAACGAAGATGTTCAGTATAACATCTAAACTCTCCATTGTCCGTTGAAAAGTACATAATTAATCATCGCCTGACTTTCTAGTATTCACTTAGTCGTCATAAATCCCTTAGAAAGCAGAATACTCATTATATTGCATAGGCATCCACACAACCAAAATTATCAGCGATGCAATCGTCAAGATTGAACTGCGAAGAAGAACAAACATTTAATTACAAATAATTTCATATTAAGTAAATTTAACCAACACAGTCGGAGATTACGTAATGGCAAGTATACTGACAGGTTCAGTAATTTAATGCAAGAGGCTACTGAGTGATAGTTAAATATAAACAGTGACTAATATCTGTATTGAATGAACCCTCTCGATATGCTGATCACCTCACTCCAACTCGGCTACCACGTGACAAACTATGCTACTTCAGAAACCACATGGAAATTAATGGTCATGGGTGTGATCATTGCGAAAATCATTAGTACGATATTTCTATATGAAGTTCTAAGAATCTATATGGAGTTACCTACTCTCTCTACCTACCTCTACATGGAGGTACCTACTGAAATCAAAAATAGGACTGTACTGACTACAGTTTATTGTTATAAAAATGTAGGAGGAATCAAAAACATGATTTATAAATGGAACAATATACTGTTCAGGCTAACGGAGATAAAAAAATTGACAAACCCAATTTTTTTACAATGAATGCAACTAGAAACAACTACTAAGTGGCGAAGTACGTATCTGGAAAGTAACTCAAACTCCATTGAAATAAATATAAATCAAATACATGGTTTCGTGTAAGACATTATGACTGAACCTATTTTTATGTGGTGAAGGATAACACGTGCAGGAATCCCAGATACCGGGATCATGAATGAGCTGTCGAACACAACATAATTCCTCTCAAGGCCCACTTAATGTTAGAAAGAAACTCCCATACCACCAACTTATCATTCTCACCCCGCATTCCCCTAGGCAGAGTCAACAAAGTATAAGACTGCTTGACAAAAAGATGGACTGCGACTTTAGTAGCCACAGAAGCCCAAAGTCTCGATGTGTATGCTGAACCAGTTCCTGCTGTGCAAACAATGCAACAGCGTTCGAACAGTCCACGGGTATACTCTGCCGGTTCATAGTGTCCAACGGGCACAATATTTTGGCGGCCGCCCGCCCTCAGGAGCTCAGTTCGTCAGCGCACCTGACGATGGCGACATGTCTGATGGCCGAAATATTGTGCCCGTTGGACACTGTGAACCGGCAGTATACCCGTGGACTGTTCGAGCAACAAATACGCCGGGAGAAACTGAAGAATCACATTCAACAGCGTGTTCACGACACCTGTGACGCTATTTGGAGAGAGGGCAGAACATGTGTAAGATTGCGACAATCCATTATGCGACATGTGAACTCGTACATTGCATCCCATGGATGTCACTTTGAATATCTGCTGTGATATGGATGTGATGCAGCTATGTACTGTGTTCTGGGACGATTTGTTGTCGTTAAATGCAGGCTGTCCATTTCTGAACACATGTTCATACGACCTTCTTTCCTCCATTTTCAGTCAGGAACTAGTCCCCGCAGTTTTTCGGTTTTATTAATGCTCAATCTGTATTATTATTGCATGATCAAGGAGAGAATAATAATAATAAAAATGAAACAATAGATTGGCTCCAGCCTGACGCATTACCGTCTTCCTTATTAACAAAAACACAACACGGGGGAGGGTTTTTTTCCATGGTCTTCATATCAGACGCGAAGGTCACCTCTAGGCCATCAGTCATGCACCAAAGTTGGGCAGAACTGACTGCTGCCACGCAGCTGGCCACCAGTGTGCAGCGCCGGACCACGCCGTCAGGCCACCGATGCTAAAGATCTGTGAACCATCAGTGGCTCAGCACTGTGCACATGCCACCACTCAACGCACTACCAAGCAGTACGTGCACACACTCCCGCAGCACTCCTAATGCGCCGCCACTGCGCCTCCGCACGCAGACTGCGATGTCTGCCTGTTTCAGCGGCTGGAGTGCTGATGTGGGCTTTCACGAAGGTACAGCACAGCGCTGTGCAGTGCTGGATGTCACGGGAATGACCGCTTCCACTCCCCTCTGCCCCGCCCCCCCCCCCCCCCCACCAAACTACCGTTGGCGAACTCTTCCTCTTACCCCACTGCCACCGCTTCCTTGTACTCCACTCTAATGAGTCCATAGTGCACACGGTGCCTCCTTAACAGCCCCCGTGCTCCTCTACCATACGGCACCAGCCCTGTATTTTTCCGTTTACGTCTGAAACGAAAGATGGTTTCCCCAGTCACAACCAAACTTGCAACTTCCACAGATTGCTATTAACAGCCAGGACAGGGACATTTGACTGTGTTCCACACTAGTCCAAGCCTGCCAGCTATACACACCTAGATAAGAGCTGTTTTTTCCCTGCCACTCTTCACCTGCAGTTTTCTCCGTGCAACGTTGGTACCTGCATCGCATTACATCTCGAAAATTCACTTAGAACGGTTGCTATTTATTGCTAAGACACTAAATTTTTTCCCATGCCTGCCAAAACCACCTGGCTGTTTCCAAACATTCACTTAGCAGACGTAAACATAATTTTCACGATACAGGTGCACTTGCCTGCTATTCAAAGCTGACCTACTTTCAGTGACATGTGAGAGATATATGAGGTCGACTGATTTACACTACTGGCCATTAAAATTGCTACACCAAGAAGAAATGCATGTGATAAACGGGTATTCATTGGACAAATATATTAAACTAGAACTGACATGTGATTACATTTACACGCAATTTGGGTGCATGGATCCTGAGAAATCAGTATCCAAAACGACCACCTCTGGCCTTAATAACGGCCTTGATACGCCTGGGCATTGAGTCAAACAGAGCTTGGATGGCGTGTACAGGTACAGCTGCCCATTCAGCTTCTACACGATACCACAGTCCATCAATAGTGACTTGCGTATTGTGACGAGCCAGTTGCTCGGCCACCATTGACCAGACGTTTTCAGTTGGTGAGAGATCTGGAGAATGTGCTGGCCAGGGCAGCAGTCGAGCATTTTCTGCATCCAGAAAGGCCCGTACAGGACCTGCGACATGCGGTCGTGCATTATCATGCTGAAATGTAGGGTTCCGCAGTGATCGAATGAAGTGTATAGCCACGGGTCGTCACACATCTGAAATGTAACGTCCACACTTCAAAGTGCCGTCAATGCGAACAAGAGGTGACCGAGACGTGTAACCGATGGCACCCCATACCATCACGCCGGGTGATGCGCCAGTATGGCGATGACGAATACACGCTTCCAATGTGCGTTCACCGCGATGTCGCCAAACACGCATGCGACCATCACGATACTCTAAACAGAACCTGGATTTATCAGAAAAAATGACGTTTTGCCATTGGTGCACCCAGGTTCATCGTTGAGTACACCCATCGCAGGCGCTCCTGTCTGTGATGCAGCGTCAAGGGTAACCGCAGCCACGGTCTCCGTTACAGCCACGCAGATAAGATGCCTGTCATCTCGACTGCTAGTGATACGAGGCCGTTGGGATCCAGCACGGCGTTCCGTGTTACCCTCCTGAACCCAACGATTCCATATTCTGCTAACAGTCATTGGATCTCGACCAACGCAAGCAGCAATGTCGCGATACGATAAACCGCCTTTATCAAAGTCGAAACGTGATGGTACGCATTCCTCCTCGTTACACGAGGCATCACAACAACGTTTCACCAGGGAACGCCGGTCTAACTGCTGTTTGTGTATGAGAAATCGGTTGGAAACTTCCCTCATGTCAGCACGTTGTACGTGTCGCCACCGGCGCCAACCTTGTGTGAATGCTCTGAAAAGCTAATCATTTGCGTATCACAGCATCTTCTCCCTGTCGGTTAAATTCGCGTTTGTATGAAGCACGTCATCTTCGTGGTGTAGCAATTTTAATGGCCAGTAGTGTAAGTTCCGATTGGTCACGAAATGGGAACCACAGCGAAAATCAGAAATTTTTTTGATTGGCGACTCCATGGAGTGCTGTGTGCACAACGACCATAGATGTTAAATGAAAAGGAAGGTCAGCGTTGGCCGTAACATTGATGTTTTATTCATAGCAGAATCGATTTTCGATCACATATTAATCATCTCAGTGCTGGAAGCTGTGGTGTACAAATTAAACTCAGACAAGTTATCAACATGTTATAACTTCATACCAGTGTCTGAGTTTAATTTGTACACCACAGCTTCCAGCACTGAAGATGATCACTATGTGATCGAAATTCGCTTCTGCTATCAATAAAACATCATATTACGGCCAACGCTGACCTTCCGTTTAATTCAGAAATTTTTATTTGCAGCAGTTACGTTTCTACATAGTCGTCACTCCGACTTTAGACATTTGTCATAGCGTTGTACAAACTTTACAATAACTTACTTGCAGAAGGGATCCACTTGCGTTTTCCACCATTTCATTACGCTGTTCTACGGCCCTTTGCTTGTGCCAAAATGTTCTTTTCATAGCCGCCGCTTCATGTCAGCAACGACGAAACTCAGAGGGAGCCTAATCCGGGCTGTGTGGTGGGTAATCATACGCTATCAATCGAAAACGCTGCAGGAACATGGTCAATGCCCCAGCAGCCTGCGGACGAAAATTGTCACGAAAAAGAAAATGAATGACACCTACAGTATGTGGGGTGCATGAAATCAGGTGAAATCTCTCAGCAGGCATTCACACTTGGCGGAAGACACTATTTTCTAGGTACCTTCACGTGCTCACACGCACTCATCACTGCAAAGGGGAATGTGACACAGTCAGCGGATATACTAGAGACTCTGCCCAATACATCAGAGGAGAGCTTCATCCGATTTTTATTGTGGTTGCTATTTCATTACCGGCCACACCTTAGTAAACGAATAACCTGTAAGTAGGCTGTTCGGGTTTTTATGTTGATAATGCCACGTAACGCTCTGTATGAAAATCGCTGACTGTGCTGTGTGCAATCTGTGGCTGGTTGGAATCATTGCTGGAATATTCCCTTGTGTAGTGTTGGGCAGTTGGATGTGAACAGCGCGTAGCGTTGGGTAGTTGGAGGTGAGCCGCCAGCAGTGGTGGATGTGGAGAGAGAGATGCCAAAGTTTTGAGAGGTTAACTATAAGCGGACGATCTGGACGTCTGTCCGCCAGAAAAATGAAATTAATAAGGATGGATGTCATGAACTGATAGATACATATATGATGACTTTTCAACATTATTAAGGTAGATACATAGTTTGTTCTCTATCAAAATCTTTCATTTGCTAACTATGCCTATCAGTAGGTAGTGCCTTCAGTAGTTGAGATCTGGCAGTATTGGCGCTCGCTGTATTGCAGTAGTTCCAGTAACGAAGACTTTTGTGAGGTAAGTGATTCATGAAAGGTATAGTTTATTGTTAGGCGGGCATTTTTTTGTAGGCATTATGAAAGTCAGGCTGCGTTGCGGTAAAAATATTGTGTGTCAGTTTGATGATGCTCAGAATAAGTAAAGAGAGAAATGTCTGAGTACGTTCAGTTTTGCTCAGCTGTTTGAAAATCAAATAACGTAAGAGGTTTTCCAACACAGTCATTATTAATTTTTCCAAAGGGGACGTTTCAAACCCTCGTATATCCCTCCCCCCCCCCCTCCCCCTCAACCTCTCAAGGTAGGAAGCACTGTCATATAGGAATCTGCACGATAGGAGCCCCACGAAAACTCACATTCTGGTGCAGAAAGCAGAGAGCCCATTATTTCAAAATTGGTAGAACTTAATCAGCGAATAACGATGCTTGAAGTTGATAAGAGTACATTAATAAAACCGTTATTAGTCCTCCATCAACTTACAAAGTGAGTAAATATATTTGGACAGTATAACACGGTTGATTTAGGTGGATTTAGAAATTGCAGTAGCTTCCACAAAGAGTTGTGATAGTAGGTTCAGTCCGTATAAAGTTCAAATAGTAGATATGTTGTCCTAGCATAGATTCTAACATTAGGTACCTCAAAGCTGCCCGGTTTCAGATATGAGTGTGTGATCAAACAGTTAACATTGAGGCCACCAAACGGCAAGCTCAACCTAGACTATCGACAATATGTTAGTATTATCAATGTATGTTCGTGCGCGTGTGTGTGCGTGTGTGTGTGTGTGTGTGTGTGTGTATGTGTGTGTGTGTGTGTGTGTGTGTGTGTGTGAAACACCATACTACTAGACTCAAGGCATTCAATGAAAATGTCAAGTAATTAAATACTTATTCTCAGGCTGTTTTGAGGTTAATCAACCATTTATGTAAATTGAAACTCGAGGTGGATGGGTGGGTGTGAGCAAAGGAAAGGAAAGGGAAAGAACGATCGATTCATTGAGACTTTATGCTGAATCAGCGGCGACGAGTGAAAATGTGTGCCAGACCAGAATTCCAACAACCCGAGGTCTCCTGCTTACGAGGCAGTTACGATCACCATTGCACCATCTGGACACAGTGTTCATCGCAGTTGCGGGGACTGTCTCGGCACACCTATCGGCCGACCCATATTCCCACGTAGCGCCACCTACACGCAGTCCATGTCTCCTATGCCCCTGTTCTCAGACTCCCACGTGAGGACGAATTAAATAGGGTATTTGACTGTTTTCTGGAAATTGTGTTAAATGACTGGTTACGTCATTTTATCTTTCTAACATGCTTTTTTTTCCCCTCTTGAATTTCAGTATTTTTTTATAAAAACGGAAATGAAATTCAAATAGAACACCCGTTAAAACACTCCATTCGGGTCGTGTGATGCCTGTGACGTCACTGGCTGGCTTGCCCTTCCTACTGTCACCATGCTAATTCACAGTGATTTCTTGTTTTGAAATTTACGTTTCGGAAAATGGATTAAAAATGTGTGTAGTACCATGCTGTACAAATACATCTACAAAAAGTCCTGAAATTTTGTTTCTGAGTCTTCCAGAGAATAAGAAGACGTGTAAAATGTTGTTGTACTGTACCGGAAAACTGCCACCACGCCGACGCACAAGCTGAGTAACTTAATTGAAAATGTGTTGCACTGTGAAGTTAACATTAACTTTTATCTGAGATATGCTCTCTCACTGTTGCAACGAAGGATTGCGTCATTCAACGAAATTAAACTCCAAGTGAAATTTATTTTACCTGACTACGCTTCAATTTTTCGGATTCTCTATTGTTAGAGTGGTAAACCGTCGAATTTTATAAGGCGAGATCCATAAATCGCTGGTACAAATCTAACCAGAAAGAACATTTTAGCTCATTTCTAAAACAGCTTGACAGTCCTCACATATGAAAACCAAATCACAATTACGACACTTTCCACACTGCTCAGAAACATGCGCATACATTTGCAATCGCTGTTCACAAACGCCGCGTTCGTAAAGGTTTGTTCCAGCTAATGTGGCCACACACTTTTTAGTTTTTTACAAACATTGTTTTTACCTTCGTATTGTCCAGCTATATCCTTATTGTTTAAACTTTTGCTATTTCATCATCTTAGAAGAGGGTGAAGTAAGTCTGCTTCAGATGCTAACGTTAGTTTACACTAACAAACATCACAGCCCTTACGCTTGTATCAGCTGCATCCTGTACATGCTTTATATCTCTTCCTATAACCTCATCGTGATACACTTCGTTGTGCTTCACTACTAGCAATGACACTGGACTCGCATTCGGGAGGACGACGGTTCAATCCCGCGTCCGGCCATCCTGATTTAGGTTTCCCGTGATTTTCCTAAATCGCTCCAGGCAAATGCCGGGATGGTTCCTCTGAAAGGGCACGGCCGACTTCGTTCCCCGCCCTTCCCTAATCCGATGGGCCTGATGACCTCGCTGTTTGGTCTCTTCCCCCAAACCAACCAACAACTAGCAATGTTTTCCAAAATATATTTGTTCGCAAAGTAAATGCATTTATCCTCTGTTGTCCGTTTCTCAAACCAAGACTAATGTGAATTTATATGTAATACATACCACAATCGAAACAACTGCTACAGTCAGCTCTTTCTAATTCTATTTTCGTATTTCGTGTCAAGTTTTTAAAAATATGTGACCATACCAGAATTTGAACATGTAATCTCTTTCTCTACATTCTAATGCCAAGCCGCTGCGCCAAGGAACGCGTGATGTGTGCAACATCTCTTCTCAGTGCCTTCTACACACGAAATCTGTGGTGTAACCGCCAGACACCACACTTGCTAGGTGGTAGCTTAAATCGTCCGCGGTCCATTTAGTACATGTCGGACCCGCGTGTCGCCACTGTGTGATCGCAGACCGAGCGCCACCACAAGGCGGGTCTCGAGATACGGAATAGGACTCGCCCCAGTTGTACGGACGACATTGCTAGCGACAATACGGACTAAGCCTTCCTCTCATTTGCCGAGAGACAGTTAGAATAGCCTTCTGCTAAGTCCATGGCTACGACCTAGCAAGGCGCCATTAGCCTTACCTAGTTTGAGAGTTATCGTATAAATGTCTCACGAAGAACGTTGTAAACCAACAAAGATTAAAAGTTAAGTATATTCCAAAGCTACGTATTTTCTTTATAGCAGTCATAACGTATCCTGTTCCAGAATTCACGCCCGTCTGCGTTAGATAGCTTCCATTTCGGCCTCCTCTATCTACAAGGTGTTGGCACATTTACCAACACATCAAAATCAGCACAAAGTTTTCCAAGAATAATTCTGTTGTGCTCCGAGTCGTAGCTCATGACTGACAGTCGATAATCTAGTTTTATACGTACCCATTTACGAAAGTTCTACAGTTCCTTAGTTTTGAACGAGTTTTAATGTGTTGCAGGGAGCAGGGAAGATAATGTCCGTCGTTGCACATATCTCTGCTCTATATGGGTGGAGAACAAACGTATCAACTTTTGCAAAGCTTCCACCATCAGCGTTTCAAAACATTTCCTTTCTATTGTTACTTGAAAGCTGTAATCGCGATTTACATCAATAAACAGCTAAACTTACGGCAGTAAAAGTACTTAAAAACCTTGTAACTTCAGCAAAGGCTTCTGTAACACTAGTATAGCTTCCTTTTAATCCTAGCCAGTGACGTCACCAGAGCATCAGCCAATGACAAAGCTTTTTTTCGATCACGTGACCAGATCTTGGTATTTAATGATTTTTAACCTTTAATATCATAAAAATAACAGATTTTTTTTTGTGAGAATATTGAAAGTAAATGCTATTTAAATGTTATAATCAATCAGAATAACAACAATCGTAACCATATTTTTAACGTAGCAAAATAGGCGATTGTATCTCTGCTCTGAAGATGGTAAATTCATTGCCTGTCGAGGTGAATCTGTTACATGAATGTGTGTTGTCTGTTCTTTCGGGCCGGCCGCGGTGGTCTCGTGGTTCTAGGCGCGCAGTCCGGAACCGTGCGACTGCTACGGTCGCAGGTTCGAATCCAGCCTCGGGCATGGATGTGTGTGATGTCCTTAGGTTAGTTAGGTTTAAGTAGTTCTAAGTTCTAGGGGACTGATAACCACAGCAGTTGAGTCCCATAGTGCTCAGAGCCATTTGAACCATTTTTTTGTTCTTTCCGACATGTCCAAAAGAACAGACACCATACATTCTTGTAACTGATTCGCCTTGGTGGGCAACGAATCCACCGTCTTCATTGCAGATGCGCAACTACGTCCGACCTCCTGTGGGAATCTCAGAGTGGCGAGTATGAAGGACGTGCCCAGGGACTGCGCATATGGGTCGGCGGAGGGGCGTGCCGAGATGATCCACGCAGTTGCTCTTGTTGTGACTTGGCAAGACAGCCAAGTCACAATGAGAGGAAGCCGAAAGACACGCGTTAAGCTCACGCAGATTGGCGTGAGGTCTGGAACAGTTAAAGGAATTAATAGTAGCAAATAAAGTACGTAGTTGATGTAATTCTTAACTTTAATCCACAGTTGTAGAACATCTCTCTTGACGGTACATGTCATAACCACAATATAAAATAATATCAAATGCTTTGGCGCCATGCTAGGTCGTAGCAAATGACGTAGCTGAAGGCTATGCTAACTATCGTCTCGGCAAATGAGAGCGTAGTTGTCAGTGATCCATCTCTGGCAAAGTCGGCTGTACAACTGGGGCGAGTGCTAGGAAGTCTCTCTAGACCTGCCGTGTGGCGGCGATCAGTCTGCAATCACTGAGAGTGGCGACACGCGGGTCCGACGTATACTACCGGACCGCGGCCGATTTAAAGGCTACCACCTAGCAAGTGTGGTGTCTGGCGGTGACACCACATTCCTCCCCCGCAAATCGGCGAACGGTTGTGTTATAAGGCTTCCGCCCGCCGTGGGGAGGACCCCATGTTGACGTATGCGACGAGGTGGGGAGCCCAACAACAGGCGAGGCTGTGCCATCAGCACCCGGCCATTCGGTCCGAGGGGAGGTAGGAAAGGCCTGAAAACTTAGTCCAGGGTGCACCCCAACATGCGGTGTATGCGCCCGTAAAGAGACATGAGGGGCCGTATATTCGACCTCCATCGCGTCGGGGTACCCGACGGGCGAAGACGACATCTGGTCCGGAGCGGGCAAGAGGTCCATGTCGGAGGACAGCTGGTCACAGGAAGCGATCGGCGGCGCGTGACCCAGGGAGGCGCTTGGCGGCTGCAGCGAAGCGTCCACTGCGGGCGTCGCCGGCGGGAGAACAGGCGGCGGCGGCGGCGGCGGCGGCGGCGCGTCGCCATGGGGCAGAATGGAAGGCAGCCTCGGTAACACCTGACACCTGGGGATGAGGCGAGCCAGTAGATGGGTCCCCAGGGCGCTGACCGGACGGCACTGTCGCTGAAAGAAGACGGGGAGCGGCAGAACCCGTGCGACGACAGAGGCGCAGCTGATTGAGATGCCGACGCACCTCACCAGAGGCCCCCAAAACCAGATACATAGCGCGGCCGAGGCAGCGAAGAATGCGCCCTGCGAGCCAACGCCGTGAACCTCGATAGTTGCGATAGTATACAACGTCGCCTGGAGCAAAAGCAGGTGGCTGCCGCTGCACAGGAACCTGATGCGGCGGATGCAGCAAAGACATCAAGGTTCGATGAGGACGACCGTGGAGCAACTCAGCCGGCGAGCGACCATCTCCGGGCTGAGAGCGATACGAAGACAAAAAGAGCAATAACGCGTCCTCCCGAGAATGCGACTCTTTCAACTTCAACATCTGTGACTTGAAAGTCCGGACCAATCGTTCAGCGGCACCGTTTGACTGAGGCGAAAACGGCGCGGATGTCAGATGTTGAATACCATTGGCCTTGCAGAATGACTGAAATTCTGCGGACATGAATTGTGGGCCATTGTCGGAAGCAATAGTCTGTGGAAGACCTTCAATACAAAAGATATCGGATAACGCTTGGATGGTGGCAGATGACGTCGTGGAAGACATCCTGACAACAAAAGGAAAATTACTGAATGAATCTACCACAATCAACCATCGAGCATTCCAGAATGGACCAGCAAAATCGATGTGTAAGCGTTGCCAAGGGGAAGTGGCTTTCGGCCATGCAAAGAATTTCCGCGGTGGTGCGGAGTGTTGTGCGGCACACGCCATGCAAGAAGAGCACATATTCGTAATAGCAGCATCGATTCCGAACCAAGTACAGTGCTGACGAGCAAGTTGTTTCGTTCGCACTATACCCCAATGTCCTTGGTGGAGAAGCCGTAAGACAGAGGACTGTAATGAACGTGGGATCACGACCCTGGACTGATCATTATCAGAACGCAACAGCAAAACACCACGTCGAACAAAAAGTCTCTCCTTGTGAGCAAAAAATCGGCGAACCAACGGATCCTCGATCCGTGACTTTGACAAGGGCCATTGCGTGGCAACAAAACGCAGAACGGTAGCAAGGACAGGGTCAGCAGCTGTGGCTGTAGCCACACTACGAAAATCAATCGGAAACGATTCGACCACGTCATCGGTTTCCGAATCAATGAACATGCAAGCAAGTTCGGAGGAATCGAATGCGCTATCCTCAGCAACAGGCAAACGGGACAACGCATCAGCGTTTCCGAGCTTAGCAGTGGACCGATACAAGATATCGTAGCGGTACTGCGAGAGGAAAATATACCAGCGAATGAATTTCTGCGCTGTACGTGGAGGTACTGGCGTGTTCGGATGAAAAAGCGATGTCAAAGGTTTGTGGTCTGTGATGATGGTAAAGTGACGACCATACAAGAAATCATGAAACTTAGTAACACCAAACACGAGAGCCAAAGCTTCTTTCTCGATTTGTGAATAATTTCTTTGCGCAGACGAAAGCAATTTGATCGAAAAGGCAATAGGGCGATCATGCGATCCATCTTTGTGCGCAAGCACAGCACCGATCCCGAAATCCGATGCATCTACCATTAACAAAAGGGGTTTCTGGGGATCGAATGGCGTAAGGGAAGTATTAGAAAGCAACGCCGATTTCAACTGGCGAAAGGCGCGTTCGCATTCCGTCGTCCAGACAAACGGAACACCTTTACGACGTAAGCGATGAAGCGGAGCTGAAATGGAAGAGGCGTGGCGCATATAGCGATGGTAATAATTGATTTTGCCCAGCACACTCTGTAGCTGCTTCAAATTCTGCGGCGAAGGCAAGTCTTGTATGGCACAGAGATGCTCTGGACTGGGATGTATGCCTTGGGCATTGAGTACATGGTCCAGATATGGTAAGTCACGAGCAAAAAACACACATTTGTCCTTCTGCAAGCGAAGACCATTTTGTTGCAAGACCTGAAATAATGTTCTGAGATTGGCTAAATGTTCTTCTTCCGTCTTCCCGGAGATCACAATATCGTCCAGATAGTTTGCTGCAGTAGGGACCGAGCCACAAACAGTTTGCAGATATTGCTGAAACAATGCAGGGGCGGATGCACACCCGAATGGTACTCTTTTGAATCGATCCAAACCAAGATGCGTGTTAACCACCAAAACGCGCTGGGATTCTTCGTCCACAGGTATTTCCAAGTACGCATTTGCTAGGTCCAACTTCGAAAAATAGTTACCCGGGCACAGTTTGTCAAAAATATCTTCCGGGCGGGGTAAAGCATAAGTTGCAATCACTAGTTGTGGATTCATCGTTGCCTTGAAGTGTTCACAAAGTCTCAATATCCCGGAAGGTTTTGGCAAAATTACTAAGGGTGATGCCCAGAGAGAAGCCTGCACACGTTCAATTACACCTTGTGATTCTAAATCGTGTAATGTCTTTGCGACCTCATCACGCAATGCGTGGGGAACATTGCGCGCTCTGAAAAATTTCGGTTGCGCATTTACTTTCAGTTCCAAATGTGCTTTATAGTTCTTAGCGCAACCAAGGCCCGGTGCAAAAATGTCTGCAAATTCTTCACATAGACGAGAAACACAGGCTGAAGGCTCAGTCTGATTCACTGATAGTACCTGATTTACTATAGACAAGTTAAACAACTGAAATAAATTTAAACCAAACAAGTTCACTGCAGAAGAAGAACGAAGAATGTAAAATGACACAAGTTTTGTTTGTCCCTTGTATGTTGCAAGAAGGCTGCACTGTCCTAACAGAGGGATCTTGTGACCTGAATATGTAGTTAGCTTAACATTTGCGGCACGCAACGGAGGTGTGCCCAGTTGTTTGTACGTGTCGTGATTGATTAGTGAAACTGCAGCTCCGGTATCGAGCTGGAATGGTATCACGGTACCATTTATGACCAAGTCGACAAAAAGTTTACTGTCCTGCTGACGACAAGAGCGACTGTCTCATGCAACGTGAACAGACACTGGGACAGAAGCACTTGCGACTTGACGCGATTTCCGGCGACGTCGACGCATACTTTTTGTGGGACGAACACAGTCACTGTTAGAGAGAGTGGCACAGGGGCGGAGTGGAATTAACTACATGAATTTCCATGGGCGAAGGTTCATGAGCCTGAGTATTCTTGGTTCGACTCCGTTTTCGGCGAGATGCAAAGGGCCTGGAATGGTTGTTAGTGTCCGATCTGAGCTTTTTCTGGCAAACACTTTGAACATGTCCTTTTCTATTACAGAAAAAGCAAATAGCTTGGCGTGACGGTCAATTCTCACGCGAATGTCTAGTAGCACACTGCGGGCATGATTTTAGCACGGCATTTGCGTGCTTGCGCGGCACACGTAGCGAAGAGCTTGCCAGCAGCTGCGCGGACGGGCGCGAGGGCTGTTTACTGTTCCGTGCAGCTCGCCCGGCGGGCCAGTTAACGTGACACATGGCTGGCGAAGTTGCAAATGATTCCTGAGCAAAGTCAAGTGTGTCCTGCCTATCCAATATGTCCATCACTTGTTGAAAGGAGGGATTGACTAGTTTCAAAATTTGCTCCCATATACGAACATCAGAAACGTTCTGTGCAATTGCATCACGCACCATAGTATCTGAATAAGGGAGTCCACATTCACACTCAAAAGCACAATCCCTAGTAAGGCCTTGCAAAGTTGCAACCCACTCCCGCTTAGTTTGACCGGCCGTACGTTTTGTACGAAATAACGTAATCCTTTTTTGCAACGACATTGACTGATTCCTTGAAATATGCATCTAATGCAGACAAAATTTCGTCGTAGGACAGAGTTGCTACGTCGCGTCGGGGAAATAATTTCACTATCACTCGGTACGTGTGCACCCCGACGGATGCTAACAAAAAAGGCTGCTGCTCGTTACCTTGAATTCTGTAGGCGGCGAGATGGAATCCAAATTGGCATGACCACTCCGTCCAGCTTTCCAGTCCCGCATCAAAAGGACGAAAAGGTGGTGCAACAGCATGTTGTGGCTCCGGAAGCGGTGGAGCGGCGGCTTCTGCATCGTTTTGCATTGCACGTTGACCCTGGACGAACTGTCCAAGAGCATCCAATAAGGCCTGCGTCTACTGATTCTGCAAGCGATAAAATTCGGACAGTACATCTGGAGATTGTGGCGAAGCCATGACACAAGTAAATCAGTGCAATATAAAGAAGAAGACCGTTTTTATCCTATCCTCGTCGCCAAAAATGTTGTGAGTTGGCAAGACAGCCAAGTCACAATGAGAGGAAGCCGAAAGACATGCGTTAAGCTCACGCAGATTGGCGTGAGGTCTGGAACAGTTAAAGGAATTAATAGTAGCAAATAAAGTACGTAGTTGATGTAATTCTTAACTTTAATCCACAATTGTAGAACATCTCTCTTGACGGTACATGTTATAACCACAATATAAAATAATATCAAATGCTATGGCGCCAAGCTAGGTCGTAGCAAAGGACATAGCTGAAGGCTATGCTAACTATCGTCTCGGCAAATGAGAGCGTAGTTGTCAGTGATCCATCTCTGGCAAAGTCGGCTGTACAACTGGGGCGAGTGCTAGGAAGTCTCTCTAGACCTGCCGTGTGGCGACGCTCGGTCTGCAATCACTGAGAGTGGCGACACGCGGGTCCGACGTATACTACCGGACCGCGGCCGATTTAAAGGCTACCACCTAGCAAGTGTGGTGTCTGGCGGTGACACCACAGCTCTTTACTCGTATGAAGTGCTGAGTACTATTGACAAGGGATCTCAAATTGAATCCACATTTCTGGATTTCTGGATGGCTTTCGACACCCTACCACACAAGCGACTTGCAGTGAAATTCCGTGCTTATGGAATATCGACTCATTTATGTGACTCGATACGTGATTTCCTGTCAGAGAGGTCACAGTTCGTAGTAATTGACGGAAAGTCACCGAGTAAAACAGAAGTGATTTCTGGCGTTCCCCAAGGTAGTGTTATAGGCGCTTTGCTGTTCCTTATCCACATAAACGATTTGGGAGACAATCTGGGCAACCGTCTTAGGTTGTTTGCGGATGACGCTGTCGTTTATCGAGTAATAAAGTCATCAGAAGATCAAAAGAAATTGCAAAACGATTTAGAAAACATATCTGTATGGTGCGAAAATTGGCTATTGACCCAAATTATAAAAAATGTGGCGTCATCCGCATGAGTACTAATAGGAATCCGTTAAACTTGGGTTACACGATAAATCAGTCAAATCTAAAGGCCGTAAATTCAACTAAATACCCCGCAATTACAATTACGAACAACTGAAATTGGAAGGAACACATAGAGAATATTGTGTGGAAGGCAAACCAAAGACTGCGTTTTATTGGCAGGACAGAAAGTTTAACAGATCTACTAAGGAGACTGCCAACACTACGCAGAATACTGCTGCGCTGTATGGGATTCTTACCAGATAGGACTGACGGAGTACATCGAAAAAGTTCAAAGAAGGGCAGGACGTTTTGTATTATCGCGAAATAGGGGAGAGAGTGTCACTGAAATGATACAGTATTTGGAATGGAGATCATTAAAACAAAGGCGTTTTTCGCTGCAGAGGAATCTTCTCACGAAATTCCAGTCACCATCTTTCCCCTCCGAATGCGAAAATATTTTGTTGGCGCCGACCTACATAGGGAGAAACGATAACCAAAATATGGGAAATCAGAGCTCGTACGGAAATATATAGGTTTTCGTTCTTTCCTCGCGCTATACGAGATTGGAATAATAGAGAATTGTGATGGTGGTTCGATGAACCCTCTGCCAGGCACTTAAATGTCATTTGCAGAGTATCCATGTAGATGCAGATGTAGATGTAGATGTATGCAATGAACCCTTTGATTTAAAGCTTACGTTAACCTTTCTATTCCAAGACAATACTGCAATTATTTTTTGAAATGCATCCCAAATAAGTCATGCTTACGTATGTTTTCCTTCATGATTTTCTGTGAGTGTTCAATTTCCTTAAACTTCTAGCCAGTGGCGGTTGCAACCCGCTTAATTTTCTGATGATAAGTAAGTCGTATTTCCCAATTATGTTGAACATAGCTCAGAAGTATGATAGTTTTTCGGAGTATAATCCAATATCACTTTTATAATTGAATCCGTGGTTGTCTTCATTCTTGCAAATAATCCTAAAAAATCAACAGTTCTTCCTCTTCATATTCTACGGTAAAATTTGGTTTAAAATAGAATCCGTTAAAGCTCGCCACCATATGTTCCATTTCTTGATGATTACGTCTAAACACAGATATTGTGTCGTTGATGTACCTTTTATAATAAATAAGTTTTCTTTTTTATTTCAGGGAATAATGTAAAAAATCAACACTCCATTTCTGGAAGGAAAATGTCAGAAACAGTCCAAGCTAGGAGGCTTACGGCTACAGACTGAGACAAATACTTTTTTTTTTTTTTTTTTTTTTGACAAGACGGTTCTCCTTTCCCGACAAGCATTTCTTGCTATTGTCAGTTTACATTTCATATTCTATTTACTATGATCATACTCGGTTATATTCTTGGTGAATTATCAATATGCCTTCACAACCATTCCTAATATAAATCGCCAGCACCGCCTAATTTCATTGGACTACCCTCGATTACACTTGGTTTTTTTCAGTCAACTGGTCTTCCACGTCGTTTACTTTCATTAGATAACTTTTGTTCTGAACTTAATTTTATTTTACCAAATTTCTCTTTCCTTACTCCTCTTTGCTTAAAATACAGATTGAACATGGTGAACGTGCTAAAACCGTGTAACATGCCGTTTGTCATCTGTTGCCTCCCTTTCATCTCCTTTGACTCCTGTAATTAAGGTTTGTTTCTGTACTAATTTCAGGCGACCTTCCTCTCCCTGTATTTTATCCCTAATACCTTTATGCGTTGGATGAGAAATCAGATCACATCATTCTGAGAACGTACCAAAATCGTATGAAGGTACACATCAGCCAGTATATATAATAAACTATACTGAGCATTCTACCAATTTCATTAAATCAAAAACAGGGAATGAAACCGATGATTTTAAATTGTAGTAGAAGACAGACAATCATAGCCACAGAAGAAAAGGAGAGAACATAGTTGACTGACATATCTAACTGATTTGTAACTAGAAAGAAGCGTCATTAACGCCATACTGAAGTTTAAAATTTCTGACTGACCGTAATTGTTAAGCGCACGTGGTAGGATTATCTAATTTTTAGTTTACACTAAAAGGACTCTGAGCAGCAATGATATAAAACATTACAACTGTGTTTTCTTTGCTGGAATTGCAGTTTAATTTATGGTAAGTCTAATATTGAAGCTCTTAGTTTTATAAAAGTTTCTGCTACTTCCTTAACGCGTTCTGTAAGATAAACTCCATTAATTCCCCGGTACGTGCCCTAGTGACATGGTTCTCTCAAACATATAACGAAATGCGGAGAAAAAGATCTAAATTCAGCATTTTTGCAAATTAGATCCTGATAGCTGGGTGCGCATGTGAAGTGAAATACATTTTCGATGAAGTAGGGAACGGACGGTGCTACCAATCCGACTAGCAGGATTAAAATTCAATTGCTGCCAAACTGGCGACGGCATTTTTATAGCCCAGTCCCAACATGACTCGAATGAGCAGAGACAAAATTACGTCGCGGCCCGCCTCATATACTAATTTACAGGTTTTAATCATAGACCGGGGAATTAACAGACCGGATGCAGTTTTCCAGAATTTAATTCCTCGTCGTCTCTAGTATTAATCGGGAGGGACGTGAAATTTAATAAAGACGCTTCGTGTCCACACGCAGCAAGCAATTAAAACCTTGTTACTCTTTAGAACACGTCACATATAGCATTGTCGCCAAATAATCACATTAAACTCTGTTGATATGCAGAGACCCCCCTCCCCACAATTACTTCCAATTATATTGCAGTCCCTGAAACTAGGCACATCCCATCAGATGCCTGTCTGTTGTATAAGTACAATTACTGCATCAGTATCATACCGAACCACCTCTAGCCGGAATGTTGAAATTAGTGATTTAACCATTCTCTTTTAGAATATTAAGATCTTCGGATGCGTCTGTCGTCGGACTGCTGAAATTAGATGGAGAATTCTTAGAAGTCGGAACACTGTACGTCTTTCTTAATTTGTTAATATTGAATACAACAGACGATGCACCTCAAAGAAATAAGCGCGAAATGTACATACGATGTGAAGAGACTTTTTTAAGCTCTCTGATGTTGTTTGCAGGCCAGCTACCTACAGTGAAGTAATGTTATTAGAAAATTGTTACGAAATTCTGGCTGGTTTAATTTAATTAGCGCTTTGCTGGAGACTGGCAGGCGATACTGACGTAAATTAAAATTTTACAGAATGAACGACGGTACTTAGCAAAGCACATTTTCTAGTCTTTCTAGGACGGGAAATTAAAAACTGGCTGAATCTGGAAAATTGAAGGAGTATTAGAAACATGAGGCTTAAAAGATGAAGAAGCAAACAGGACGGAATGTTTTCACAAAGAAAATGTTAAAACTGGAAACATTCCAAGATAGAAGCATTAAAAGAAGAGGTGTAAAATGGATCGAAGAGGAAAATGTGAAGTACAGCGGAAAAACGGAATGTTACTGGAGGAACAGAAAACCAGAAACGAGAAGGAATTGAAAGCAGCATGTTGTCCTTAGTTGGCCATAACGGAAAAAAAACCATGCGCTATGACGCGCGCGATATGGCAGTAAGATAATTACGCTGCAATATTAGCAGAAGGATTATATTAATCAATGAAATAGCTTCACTGACTCACCAAAAGAAAAAATGGTTCAAATGGCTCTGAGCACTGTGGGACTTAACATCTATGGTCATCAGTCCCCTAGAACTTAGAACTACTCAAACCTAACTAACCTAAGGACATCACACAACACCCAGCCATCACGAGGCAGAGAAAATCCCTGACCCCGCAGGGAATCGAACCCGGGAACCCGGGCGTGGGAAGCGAGAACGCTACCGCACGACCACGAGATGCGGGCTCTGACTCACCTTTCAGAAGTATTTCTCGTCGGAATACTGAAATTAGCTGCTTTAATCATTACACACAGCCTGAATATTAATAAAACCGATAAACTGCAGGGACAAATTCCTGACGAGAAATGGAGGAAATGAAAACCTAAGAACATGTGTCCGGAAATGCATCGTTGCCGCGGTAGATGGCACTGACGAATGAAAGTTCTTCTGACAATGCGTTGTGTTTTACTCGTCTGTTGCAGGCTGTGTGATTAACGCAGAGTTCTGTAAGCAGCGGAATGATCCGGTAATCATACCGGGAACAGGCCGAGATGATTTTTGTATTCGACCAAGCAGATGGAAGGGGTCGAGGAGCAGAACTGGCTCTTCCAAATCTGGTGTAGGCCCGCAGCCGCCTCCCTGCACATTCGTCTGTCTGAAAGGACCAATGATCACACAAACGCTCAAAAGCTGACTGAAATGTCTTATGTGTTTGGTGTTTGTGAGGGTACTTGTTTTGGCATAGCCGTGCTGCCGCTCGACCCCTTCCATCTGCTTGGCCGTACACAAACACCATCTCGGCTTGTCCCTTACATGAATCCCGGACCATTCTGCTGCTTACAGTACGCTTGGTCAGTCACACAGCCTGCAACACGTAAGCAACGCACGGCACCTGGTCAGTGGAACTTTCATTCGATAGCGCAGTCCCTGCAGTTTTATTAATACTCACCCTGTATATTTCGGAAGAATAAATTTTTGAGTTCACCCACAAATTTGTATGTGGCAGGGTAGAGTAATAACTAGAGTAAGAATTAGATGAATAACAGGGGGGCTTCAAACTCTGAAGGACCGTCAGGTAACAAACCATCATTTGAATTTGGTCATGAGATGTTTCAGGAAACAAAACGAGCCTCCTGCAATAACCTCCGTAGATTTTACGAGCCGGCCAGTGTGGCCGAGCGGTTCTAGGCGCTTCAGTCCGGAACCGCGCTGCTGCTACGGTCGCAGGCTCGAATCCTGCCTCGAGCATGGATTTGTGTGATGTCCTTAGGTTAGTTAGGTTTAAGTAGTTCTAAGTTCTAGGGGACTGATGACCACAGCAGTTAAGTCCCATAGTGCTCAGAGCCATTTGAACCAACCCACTGCAGACTCCTAAGTAAGGTACGAGCATATGCGATTAGTTCCCAAATATGTGAGTGGTTCGAAGAATTCGTGAGTAATAGAACCCAGTACGTTGTCCTCGATGGTGAGTGTTCATCGGAGGTGAGAGTATCACCTGGAGTGCCCCAGGGAAGTGTGGTAGGTCCACTGTTGTTTTCTATCTGCATAAATGATCTTTTGGATGGGGTGGATAGCAATGTGCGGCTGTTTGCTGATGATGCTGTGGTGTACGGGAAGATGTCGTCGTTGAGCGACTGTAGGAGGATACAAGATAACTTGGACATAATTTGATTGGTGTAAAGAATGGCAGCTAACTCTAAATATAGATAAATGTAAATTAATGCAGATGAATAGGAATAAAGATCCCGTAATGTTTGAATACTCCATTAGTAGTGTAGCGCTTGACACAGTCACGTCGATTAAATATTTGGGCGTAAGACAGCAGGGCGATATGAAGTGGGACAAGCATATTATGGCAGTTGTGGTGAAGGCGGATAGTCGTCTTCGGTTGATTGGTAGAATTTTGGGAAGATGTGGTTCATCTGTAAAGGAGACCGCTTATAAAACACTAATACGACCTATTCTTGAGTACTGCTCGAGCATTTGGGATCCCTATCAAGTCGGACTGAGGGAGGACATAGAAGCAATTCAGAGGCGGGCTGCTGGATTTGTTACTGGTAGGTTTGATCATCACGTGTTACGGAAATGCTTCAGGAACTCGGGTGGGAGTCTCTAGAGGAAAGGAGGTGTTCTTTTCGTGAGGAAATTTAGAGAACCAGCATTTGAGGCTGACTGCAGTACAGTTTTACTCCCGCCAACTTATATTTCGCGGAAAGACCACAAAGATAAGATAAGAGAGATTATTGCTCGTACAGAGGCATATAGGCTGTCATTTTTCCCTCGTTCTGTCTGGGAGTGGAACAGGGAGAGAAGATGTTAGTTGTGGTACGAGGTACACTCCGCCACGCACCGTATGGTGGATTGCGGAGTATGTATGTAGATGTGGATGCAGATACCTTCACCGAGGAGTCAAGAAGTATATTGCTCCCTCCTGCGTATATCTCGCGAAGAGACCATGAGGATAAAATCAGAGAGATTAGAGCCCACACAGAGGCATACCGGCAATCTTTCTTTCCATGAACAATATGAGACTGGACTAGAAGGGAGAACAGATAGAGGTACTCAAAGTACCCTCCGCCACAACACCCTCAGGTGGCTTGCGGAGTATGGATGTAGATTTAGATGTAGATACTGGAAATTTTAAGAAAATACATACACCATTTAAAACCAGTCAGTTTGATAGAGTTCACTTTAACCAACACAAAATCTAAACTCACGTTCAGAAGATAATTTTCTAAGCCTTTCCTAAGAAAACTAGGCGTGCGACGAGGAGACTGCTTGTCGTCTCTGCTGTTCAGCTGTGCTATGAATTAATAGTGCAAGGTTATTCCACAGAACATGAAACAGTAAGACCAAAAGACACCACGAATACAAACAGACAGGAATTCGCTGGGCTTGCTCAATTCAGCGCTCAGGAAACACGACAAGTAAAATCACTGCAGAAAATAGTGCAGAATATCGGCCTCAGATTATCGATAGAAAAGGGAGAAATTATATTATTGGTCCATCACTCTTAAACAGATCATTGTAGGGAATATGAAATAAAAACCGCATGCTAATTTAAATGTTTATTAGAAATCATATAACCACAACGAAAATCCTAGATGGTATAACAGAAAAAAAGGAAGTGGGCAGGTCACAATGCACCACCAACAAGACATACAACATAATGGGCTTTCAAGAGCTGCAAGCAGTCGCTTGCTTTATCATAAATATGTCCGAGTGAATCTAAATGTTATTATCTTTACATATAGAAAAATTTTCTTTTCTCAACAATTCTCAAATCGACAGCTACACCCTTCATTTTTGTATACGAAATTAGCGAATTTATTCATGGCACTTTTGTTGCCTTAGTTTTCAGTCACTTCCAGAATTCAAATTAACCATCAAATTAACTGATTTAGTACGATTGCATCCTGAATTCCTGGTGTATCCATGTATCGCCACAATAAAATAAAAACATTGAATAGCTGGGAGAGTATGAATGAGAACAGTGGCGAATTTCAGTTTACAAAAATAATCACAAGTTTTTATTCATCCTTTTGTTACTACACTCGCCGTATAAATCTCACAAGAAAAATGACGAACATAAATACACAAGGTACACCACAAACTATGGTTCACGGAGAACAGGGAGCTGTGAGTATCATTTAACAATACCAGGCCGGTCAGCAAAGCATTACGCTATCACTTTCATTCAGACGGCAGCAGAAAACGGTACACTGCGGACGAGGGGCGGGTCGCGGCGCAGCTGTAATGTTCTGATGCGTCCACGAAAAATTTCAAACTAGCAAATCCCGGGATCCTTTCGCTGGTCTCGCCAACCAGTTTGACTCAGAGCCACGACACCGTGTGCTGGAATTGTCAAACGTCAGACGGTCTACTCAGGATGAATAAGTTCACCTTCGTGACAAACGATATGTCTGTGATGATACGCAGTTCCACTGTTGGTACAGTTGGAAACTGCCGCTGGCTCTTAGTCCACCATAAGACACAGACCACAAGTCTCACACAATAGGGAAAGACCTGAAGTTGTCCACAGGGGAGGACCAGGAGACGAAGAAGACAAAGAATCACCATCATTTTCCATCAAGCCCTGTACAGGAACTGAATTAGTAGCGAAACAACCGCCTCCACGTTCTACAAACCAATCAAACTATCCTCTACTCATTGAATGTCCTCTCGGCTATTCTGCTGGCCTGGTAGCCAATCGAGACACAGCACTGGAGTTCCCACGCTGGGGGACAAGCCTCTGCTTTGCATATCCTGAGGAGAACTAATCAGCGACTCAAAATCTCTCTTGGCTGAAGGAAAAAAGATTTCAGACTACGTAGGCGTCGATCTCGCGGTAAGCATGGCTATGCTTGGCAATAAAGTTATACCTTGATGGGACCACAGTTCCTCATTTAGGAAAGATGTAATCATTACCGGGTTGCGAGGTGCTGGGGCTAGCAGTGTATTTAACACTAAATGCTTCTCGAATCTTCATATGGAAATGATGCTCTAAGCCCCCCCTTTTCTAACTCCGACTTTTGCTGTTGCATATGGATTAAGAAGAAACGCGAACTGACTGTAATCGACCCTGCAAGTGGAGTAGAAAAGAGTGCGGCACCTGCGATAATTTAATTGGATAGAAATTAATTAGATAAAGGAAAGTTTCATTAACGTAGTGAGAAATGAGAGGGTTGCTCTACCCATTAACAGAATTAAAGTTCTGTCCAAAATAACAATTTTATTTATTAAGACTAAACTCAAAATAATAAACAAAACACATGAAACATTTACAATACGTCAAATTGGATATTCAAATAAATGCTGTGAAGGTGAAGTTGTCCATAAACTAGATTGTGACATTTATGACCAAGTGGTATGTGGAGCCAATTCCTTGCAACTCAAATCTTAAGAGAAACACCCAGCCAACCCAACATTAATTGCTGCTACAGTAGTGATAACTCAGACAATGAACACCCAAGACAGAACAAAGCTAGAAAAGACGAACAGGCGCGCTCTGCTGAGCACTTATTATTACCTAGCAAAATTCCCTAACCTGCCGGTGCTGCAGACGTACATTACCAAGCTGCCTTCTTAACTGCAAGAACACGATCTGGCATACCGGTTGCTTCGACGTCCCATCGTGGTGATGATAATGTCGCGAGCGTAGCCCGAAACAAATTCACCTGGTCTAGTTGTTCCAGACTAAAGACTTCCTAGCAACGCAAATACGCCTCTAAGGGAGATGAAGAAGGCTCGCTACACAATCACTGACGGTACAGTGAGTGATTTTAACAAGAAAAGTCACACAGTAACTCTGGTACAGTCAACTTTAGCCAAAACTGCTCAAGACGGACAACATAGGCCGCTTGTACGCAGAACGCTCAATTGCCAACTGTACTCGGAAAGTTACGTTGAAGTCGAAACTTCAGCAACTTCGTCAAACAGTTACAATTAAATGAAAGTATATTAGACAGCCAACGGAAGGCAGGCTGTCCAGAGCAGCGGGAGCTCAGTCTTGTAACCTACCCCGACCGAAAGGCGAGAGCCGACTCTCTCAAGAGCACCCGTACAAGCCGAACAAAGAACATTCTCGCCCCCACGACAGTGGTCGTGGTTAAACGTTCCAATCAGAAACTCGAAAACCGGCGGAAAATTCCACTCTATTTCTAATATTCCACCAATGAAGATACTTGCCGCCAATTTCTGCGCCGATTTTGCTACGTCATGGAGCTATCCCCTGAGCAAGCCAAACACAGTTATGATTTTGCAGAAAACGCGGGAATTTGCCCGCCAAGGCTGCCTGAGAACACAAGTCATTCCCACGCCTCGCTGGTAGCCCGCCAGAAAGTGTTTTCACTAAGTTCCTGAGAAGTAACGGAATCTCTATCCCAGCCGCTCCGTTAGGCCCCTGTGGGCGTGTCGCCCCCACTCTTATCACAAAGTCGGCGTCTGAAAAGCATCCACTCGACTCCCTCACACCCGTCGGCTTAACACTATCAAGATCAGCAGAACCCGCCTGTCACCGGACCACCTGTGTGACGAGAGACGCTACGTGGGAAGTCCGCGTGTGAAGGAATAGCGACTTTTCAACGAATGCAATTAGAGAGGAAAATCGAATTAGAGTAAGATAGAAATATGAGAGGGGGCTCATGCCACCTCTCAGGGTGACCATTTCCAACTTCTGTAAGAAGGCTGTTAAGCTTCCCAGACAGTCGTGGCTGTGAAATATATGTTTTTCTTCTCATGCTTAATGAACCTGGCGACTTTCTGGAGTCAGGGGAGTTACAGTCTTTCCTCCTCTGGACATGTGCACCAGCCGCTTTGATCGTATCGTCCCAGCTTCTAACGCGAGAATGCTTATAGTTTTATGACCATCCCACTGTTTGTACAAAAGCTCAGATTACAGCAGTGTTTCTTAAATGGCTTCCTCCAACTACTTTTAGTCATCTGGCCGCCTTCGAGAAGGATTGTCACCTGGCCGGGTAAAATGTATTGTGAGCCGATGCCCTCCTGCTGCGACCTAAGTGGGAAGAATGGAATGCCAGAGCCCAAGGTCCTCAAATCACTCGCACAGCCATATCGCTGGACACAACATTTATGGCCCACAATCCATCTTTCTCCCCTTTCTCTGTTGCCTCCACTATGGGCTGTTGGGTACAAGTTCCCTACAGGGTACATATGCAGTTATAAGAACATTTACTCATGTAATAAAGTTATAAGCCACACAGACCAAATGTAGTATTGAGGAACACGGAGATTGTTGTGGATTGGCAAGACAGCCAACCCACTATGAGAGGAAGCCGAAAGGCACGCGTTTTAGCTCACGCAGGCTGGCGTGAGGTCTGGAACAGGTCAAGGAAATGAGACTAACAAAAAACGTACGTAGCTGCTGGAATACTTAACTTTAATTCATAATTGGTGAACATCGCTCTTGACGGTACATGTTTCACAGCATCAATAGTAACTGGTAATGGCGCCTTGCTAGGTCGTAGCAAATGACGTAGCTGAAGGCTATGCCAACTATCGTCTCGGCAAATGAGAGCGTATTTTGTCAGTGAACCATCGCTAGCAAAGTCGGCTGTACAACTGGGGCGAGTGCTAGGGAGATTCTCTAGACCTGCCGTGTGGCGGCGCTCGGTCTGCAATCACTGATAGTGGCGACACGCGGGTCCGACGTATACTAATGGACCGCGGCCGATTTAAAGGCTACCACCCAGCAAGTGTGGTGTCCGGCGGTGACACCACAGAGATCATGACCTAAAATATGAATATTAATCTGACCGACAGAGTAGTTAAAGTGAGAGAGTGGCTTGCCACCATTCATAGCAATAGAAATAAAACCTTACGTAATAGTTATACAACTAGAACTAACATATTTACGCCAAACTATTTTCATAACATGTAAGACGATGGTATACACAGAATACTCAAGATAGAAAGAAAAATAGCCAGACTGTGTATAAATAAAAAACGGCAATAAAATGGGCACTGGAGACTAGATTCTAAAGAAACAATGTGCAAAAAATGTGAACGGTAAACAGTACTATCTATAAGAAACACATCTTATTCCCTACAAATCTAAGCAGGATAGCAGAAAGCAGAATCATCACAAAAATAACAGAGAACTATGAATCACTAAGAACAACACGGAAAGGATTACTGAAATCAAGGAAGATATAAGGAAACTACGGCTTACAATTGGAGATTAAAAAACACACAAAACCAGTCAAGTGAAAGAGAAACAAACCAGACTACTAACCGTTTTCAACAAATTGACAATGTGGAAGGTGATTTCAGTTAGAGAAACAAAAATAGATTTCTAAGAGAATGAAGTAAATTTCGGCCAACAGGAAGTTAAAAAATGCATTTTTATAAAACTGTCTAAAATGGTCCAATGAAGGACGTAAAATGTGAACAAATAATAAATCACATAACTGAAATCATGAATGTCATTGAAAGGGACAGTAACGTACATCACGCACTATATAACTGCGCAGATTTTACGTGAGGTCTCCTAGATATAACTAAGGTGCCGAGAGTCACCGACATTCATTGTTCAGAAAGGCTCTGATAATAACCACACGCCCAATTTCACATCTGACAGAAGGGGTTCTAAATTCACAGCGCAAGACACTCGCCAGGTCCCAAACGCAATATTGGTACCTTACGGTAATTAAAACTATTGGCTGTGAAGTTTATTCCCATTTACAATGACTTCCGTTATGCTTTAAGTTGCATTAACTTCGAAAATATTTTGACATTAGAAAGCAACATGCAGCTATGTTTCTGCCTGCTGTAGTCATACAAAACAGGCAAATGTCTGATTGGGCGCTAACGTCCCATCGAAGTCAGTGCATCTAGAGACTGCGAACAAGCTCATAATGGCCGAATGCGGAAACAAAGTCACCTGTGACTTTGCTTGAGGAGCCATACCGGATTTTTTCCAAAGCGATTAAGGAAAACCACGGAAAATCTGAAGTGTACTCAATTCAGATACAAGTACTTCCATTGCTTTAATTATTATGCTGAATAGTTTGGCTGTTGCCCCAGTTCAACAAAATAAACTTGTATTTTACGTCGATGAGAAGTCAAAAGATGTATGATCATAAGGTTAGAGGTTCTTTGACTGCCAAAGGGATGGCGTTGATAAAATTATTTTGAAATGTTGGTTCATGTTATCCATTACCATATGTCAATATTTAACTTCAATTACAGGATAGCGAGCATACGACGTTTTAAAGTAGATTTCTAAAAGTCTTAAGTTAGAACAACATTATTTTGTTTGAGCAGTATTTCGCCAAAGGAAATTCATCCAAAGTTGTTGATTGATTATAAGAAATTTGGTTTATTTCTCTTAAGGATTATTGGTATTTGCTACCACATATTTCCCTATTTATCTTCTGATTCTATTGGATAATCACTAGTACATTAACAATTGGAAATAAATAAATTGAAAGTAATTAAATAAACAATAGGAAAAATTAAAGATCGATGTCCAAGTATTCCATTCACTCAATTGCTTTAGAGCACAAGGGAGGGAAAACTGTTACACTCAAGGAGAATAACCCTCTTTCATCAGATACTAATTTATTTAACAGTCAAATGTTACATCAATATTTCGATTGCATGCGTTTCACCTGTACCAAGAAGTGAACTCTCTTATAAACAGAAAATCACATTGGTTTAGTATCCACTGAGGGAGGATGTCAGCAGATATTAAATGTATAATTCAGTTTTCCTTGGCATTGTATCTATGAGAACTAAGGAAAGAATTCATCATGGTTCATATTTCTCCAACATTTGGAGAGGTTGTGCATTCGCGGTAACTGTGTCCATCTTAAGACATTGGTCGATAACTCCTGCAGATTTTCTATTGGGCGATTATCTTACCAAGCCACGAGATGTTTTAACTCCTTTTTCAGAAAGGAATCATGCGACTGATCTGGCTTTATAACATGGTGCTGCATTGAGCTTGAAAAAAAAGTCGCTATTAGAAGCCAATTCCATCTACTGAGGCAGAAGCTTTTTTTCGTAACCTTCTTTTATATTGTAGTTAAGACAGTAAAATTGTTTCGTATAGAACCTGCCGGCACTACGCACAGAATTATACCTCGCAACGTAATCGAAGATGTGTGTTTCACGTTGTGAGCCACAAAACAGTAGTAAAAAATGGCAGTATCTACAGAAAATACTAATGCTACTGTTTTCTTGTTGAAAATTGATGAAGAAAATTTACATGCGATGTTATTAAAAATGCGCCAAAGATCACACAATAGACAACTGATTTTCTTTACAAAAAGGTACGGCCAAACTTTCAGGAAACAGTCCTCACACACAAATAAAGAAAACATGTTATGTGGACATGTGTCCGGAAACGCTTAATTTCCATGTTAGAGCTCATTTTAGTTTCGTCAGTATGTACTGTACTTCCTCGATTCACCGCCATGATTTCATACGGGATACTCTACCTGTGCTGCTAGAACATGTACCTTTACAAGTACGACACAACATGTGGTTCATGCACGATGGAGCTCCTGCACATTTCAGTCGAAGTGTTCGTACGCTTCTCAACAACAGATTCGGTGACCGATGGATTGGTAGAGGCGGACCAATTCCATGGCCTCCATGCTCCCCTGACCTCAACCCTCTTGACTTTCATTTATGGGGGCATTTGAAAGCTCTTCTCTACGCAACCCCGGTACCAAATGTAGAGACTCTTCGTGCTCGTATTGTGGCCGGCTGTGATACAATACGCCATTGTCCAGGGCTGCATCAGCGCATCAGGGATTCCATGCGACGGAGGGTGGATACATGTATCCTCGTTCACGGAGGACATTATGAACATTTCCTGTAGCAAAGTGTTTGAAGTCACGCTGGTACGTTCTGTTGCTGTGTGTTTCCATTCCATGATAAATGTGATTTGAAGAGAAGTAATAAAATGAGCTCTAACATGGAAAGTAAGCGTTTCCGGACACATGTCCGCATAACATATTTTCTTTCTTTGTGTGTGAGGATGTTTCCTGAAAGTTTACCCGTACCTTTTTGTAACACCTTGTATATATATATATATTTACTATGATTCCCAAAACTTTCGCTTATGAGTATAATAATTTTTAAGTCTCTGTAGTTCTTCCAGAGACCTACATCTGAATCATTACTCTGCAATTCACTCTTAAACGTTTGGCGGTGTGTTCGCAGAATCACTTTCAGACTGTTTCCCGACAGTTCCATTCTTGAATACTACGAGGGAGAAATGAAAACCTAAATATTACTGTGCGAAATCTAATTTCTCCTGTTTTATTACGACGGTAATTTTTGGCCGCAGCGAAAAACGCCTTTGTTTTTTAATGATTGTCATCCCAAATCGCTTATAACATTCGTAACACTCTCTTCCCTATCTCGCGGTAGAGCTGCGCTCCTTTGAACTTTTCGATGTCATCCATGACTCTCACCTGGTACGGATTCAATACCACCAGAAGATGACGGGCAAGCATAGTGCAAGCAGTCTATTTGGTAGGTATGTTGTACGTTGTAAGTTTTCTGTAAATAAAGTACAGTATGTGGTTTGTCTTTCCTACGATTACAGTTTAAGTCGTTTGTAATTCCTATGTACACTATGTGGTCAAAAGTATGCGGACACCTGGCTGAAAATGACTTCCAAGTTCGTGCCACCCTCCATCGGTAATACTGGGATTCAATATGGTGTTGGATCACCCTTAGCCTGGATGACAGTTTCCACTCTTGCAAACATACGTTCAATCAGATGCTGTAAGTTTTCTTGGGGAATAGCACCCCATTCTTCACGGAGTGCTGCACCGAGGAGAGGTATCGATGTCGATCGGTGAGGCCTGGCACGAAGTCAGCGTTCCAAGACATCCCAAAGGTGTACTATATGATTCAGGTCAGGACTGTGTGCAGGACAGTCCATTACAGAGATGTTATTGTCGTGTAACCCCTCAGCCACAGGCATTATAAACACCTGATCGATCGTGTTGAAAAATGCAATCGCCATCCCCGAATTGCTCTTCAACAGTGGAAAGCAAGAAGGTGCTTCAAACATCAATGTAGGCCTGTGCTGTGATAGTGCCACACAAAACAACAAGGGGTGCAAGCTCCCTCCATGAAAAACACGACCACACCATAACACCACCGCGTCCGAATTTTACTGTTGGCACTACACACGCTGGCAGATGACGTTCACCTGGCATTCGCCATACCCACAAGCTGCCATCGGATCGCCACACTGTGTACCGTAATTCGTCACTCCACACAACGTTTTTCCATTGTTCAATCGTTCAATGTTTTCATGTGATGCGTCGTTTGGCATTTACCGGCGTTATGTGTGGCTTAGGAGCATCCGCTCGACCATGAAATCCAAGTTTTTTCACCTCCCGCCTAACTGTCGTAGTACTTGCAGTGGATCCTGATGCAGTTTGGAATTCCTGTGTGATGGTCTGGGTAGATGTCTGCCTGTCACATATTACGACCCTCTTCACCTGTCGGCGTTCTCTGTCAGTCATCACACGACGTCGGACAGTACGCTTTAGTGCTGTACGTATCCCTTCACGTTTCACCTTCACTATCACATCGGTAACTTTCGATCTAGGGATGTTTAGGAGTGTGTAAATCTCGTGTACAGACGTATGACACAATTGGACACCCAATCACTTGACTACGTTCTGCTCTCTCGCGATGTCTAATGACTGCTGAGGTCGCTGATATGGAGTACCTGGTAATAGGTGGCAGCACAATGCACCTAATATGAAAAACGTATGTTTTTGTGGTGTCCGGATACTTTTGATCACATAGAGTATTTATTTGAATCTGTAACCCTAAAATTTGTTTTTTCTATTGCATAACTTGAACTAACGTAATTCTGTAGTTCCCATGTGGAGGGTCTGACACTTATTGTTTATGGGTAATGGCCATTTTTCGCACCATTTATATATGTTGCCTAAACCATTTTCCTATTCGTTTTGATCTTCTGATGACCTTAGAAGACGGTAAACGACAGCAGTGTCCGAAAACAATCTAAGAGGACTCCTCAAATTTTCTCTTAAATAGTACATATAGATGAACAGCAGAGGACCTGCAATACTTCGATAAGGAAGCACAGATATCACTTCTGCCTCCCTAGATGACTTCCCCTCAATTACTACGAAATAAGACCTTAGAGACAGGAAATCACGAATCCAGTCGCAAATCTAAGACGACATTCCTTAGGCACGCAGTGTGATTAGAAGGTGCTAGTGAGGATTGATGCCATAGGCCTTCAGGAAATCTCGATCTATGGAATCAAGCAAATACGGGGGGTGCCACCGCTCTGCTACTATATATATTTCGTATGGCTAATAGAATACAGCAGTAAGTAAGTAGTAACACAAACAACGTATAAAAACAATAAATGGTCAATGTTACAGGCAACAAACAATTATTAGATCTAAAAAAGGAAGTAAAACACAAAATACATAGAAATTATAGTAATAGTATCTAGTAATAGGTTTTTCAGAAGGAGAAGAGTAGATCAGACTCATGGTTGTATGTCCAAGTCCCTCAGCCAGCCAGAAGCATCTCCCTCCAGGAGGTGCAGCTCCTGCATTGTGCCAGGGAATCTCCTCGTAGGACAGTCCATTGCGATACGATGTAGAGTTTGTGGATTCCCACAGTCGCAGTTGGGTGAGTCAGTCTGTCCCCATTTGTGCTTCCAGTAATTACATCTACCATAGCCTGTTCGGATACGATTTAAAGTTGTCCAAGATTTTCTTGGAAGACCGAAGCCCTCGGGCCGTACGGTTGGGTCCGAGACTAAGTTAAGGTGATCAGGGTTAGACATATCCCATTCCCGACGCCAGGCTTCGTCGATATCATAATTGTCCTCGATCAGCTGTTGCCCTAATCTCCATGATGGCTTACGGGACTTGAGCCTGTGGCTGGGATTCTTGCAGTCTTCGTGTAAGGGTAGGTCACGGTTGTTAGCGCACTTTTGCCATTCCCTTGTCAGTGCAGATCTTCGCCTTAGATGAGGTGGGGCTATGTTAGCCAGTACCGGGAGCCATTGGTGGGGCGTCGGTTTAATAGTGCCTGAGATGAGCCTCATGGTGTCGTTTAGCTGGGTGTCCACCGTTGCTGTATGAGTGACGTTTAGCCAGACCGGAGCGCAGTATTCAGCCACCGAATATACCAGTGCAAGAGCAGGTGTCCTGAGAACTGTAGCGCTTGCTCCCCAGCTACTTCCAGTGAGTTTGTGTAGGACATTATTTCTGGTTTTGATTTTTGCTGCGCATTTGTATAAGTGCTCCTTGTACGTCAGAGATCGGTCCAATGTAATTCCCAGATACTTTGGGAGGGGATTGTAGTTAAGCAGCTGGCCTCTGAACTCTACGTGGGGTGCATAGTTTGCCTGTCTGTTGTTGAGGTGGAAACAGGAGACTTGGGTTTTAGAAGTATTAGGTCTGAGCCTCCATGTTTCGAAATATTCATCCATTTTGATAAGGTCTTCCTCAATGATTCTTTCGGAATTGTGGAAGTCTTGATGTTGATATGTGAGAGCAATATCGTCTGTATAGATAAACTTCTTAGAAGATGTCTCTGGTAGGTCTGATGTATATATATTAAAAAGTAATGGAGCTAGCACGGATCCTTGGGGCAGGCCATCATTTAACCTGTATTTCTTGCTTATCTCTCCATCTAGGTGTACTTCAAAAAATCTATTTGAAAGCATATTGTTGATTAGGGTAGCCGCTTTTTGCAAGGAATAATGCGTTGCAGTTTAAGAATCATTGCCTCCCTCCACACTGTGTCATATGCTGACGATAGATTATGAACACGGCGACTGTCTTTTTCTTCCTTTGAAATCCACCCTCAATATGTGTGATAAGAGATAATACTTGATCACAGCAGCTCCGACCGGGTCTAAATCCGGCTTGTTCAATAGGAATGAAATTCTCAGCAATGGGTGTTATTCTGTTGAGAATAAGTCTCTCCAATAGTTTGTAGCATACACTTAGAAAAGCTATAGGTCTATAGTCCTCTGGGAGCTTTCCATCTTTGCCAGGCTTAAGAATGGCGACGATCTTGGTTTGTTTAAATAGTGGTGGTAGTGTTTCCGATCGTTGGATGTCATTGTAAAACTGAGTTAGCCACAGTAGAGCTCGAGGTCCTAGGTGCCGTAAGAACTCGGGGTAGACCTCATCTAAACCAGCCGCTTTACCCATTTTCATTTCTTTCAGTGCTTCTGTGATCTCTAGGATGGTAAAGGTTTTTGAGAAATTGTTATCGGGTGTGGATTGTCGGAGCTTGGTTCTCAGTTCTTTCTTTACTTTCACAGTCTTATCCTTGTTGCTGCGTGGTGTTTTTCTCGTAAGGTTAACTATTCTGTTTGCTACCTCTTTGGGGTGTATGTTGCCACCCATACAGGTTTTAATGGAGCTTTCACCTAGGTTTTTAAGAAGGCACCAGGCTTTCTTGCTGGAGTGCTTGAAGTCCATATTTTTCATGAGAGTGTGCCACTTTTCTCGTCTTGCTGAGTCCAGGCATTGGAGAAGCCCGTCCGCAATTTCAGGATCGTTGTTTTGCGAATATGCATTATATAGGTCTATGCATTCTTGGCTCCAGCCGGGAATATAAGTTTTCCTGTAGCCTCTGGGAATGTGTTTTTTGGCAATGGCTAGGAGTAATCCCACAAAGCGGTTGTAGTTCTTCGATGCGGGTGGGATCCATTGGATGTTGTGGTCCATTCCGGCGGTAAAGGCTTCCCAGTTAGCTTTGCCAAAATTCCATCGAGGTTTAGGTGTAGATCTCACTATTGGAATCTGTATACCGACACGTAGCAGGACGAGCCTGTGCTGGCTACGAGGAAAATCAGGCAAGATCTGTTTATTGCAGCGTAATGGTAGCTTTTTGGCGTCTCTGGAAACAAAGCACAGATCGGGGTTGTAGTCTCTTTTCCATCTAACCGAGTGGAAAGTCCCTTTATCCTTTAGATCATGGATCAAGAAGACGTCTTCTATGTCCGCCCATTTCACTACTCCCTCCCCATCCTCACTGGTTTTGTTATATCCCCACTGGGTACTGTGGCTGTTGAAATCGCCCATTATCACTGTAGGATGTTGTATGTTGGAAATAGCAGAGTCATTCCATGACTGAGTTGGGGGTTTGTAGAGGTTGATGACTTCAATATCAGCAATTTTTGTTCTTATGACGTAGGCGCTTGGATCAGTGTGTGTTTTTATATCGTGGACCTGGTCAGTGTTGTTTTTAAAGTAGGTGGCAGTGCCATAGTTAGCGTGGTAAGTTGCTGCAGCAAGGGAATAGCCTGGAAGTTTTCATCTATTTTTCAACTGCTTTTCGTCGGCGCAATGTGTTTCCTGGAGCAAGACAGCATCCACTGAATGGTTGTCCAGGACTTTAATTAGGCAGTCAGATTTAGCTCTACTCATTCCTTCTACGTTGAGTTGTAGGATTTTAAGGACATTTCCAATGTCCTTGGTCAACGGGTTCTGAGAGGAACCGTTGTTTCGGGTATTCGCGTTCATGTCTGTGCTGATTCTGTAAAGCTGGGAAATCCTCACAGGTCCAGCAGCCAGATTTGTAGACTATTTAGCCGTGATAAAAAATCACGTTGCCCAGGGTGCACCACGGGGAGGCTGCTACTGCATCTCTGACACTCGCGCTACACCATCTACAAACATTAACACTAGTCATCCCTTTTCCACATCTCCTTCTGTTCGGTTTGCGATTGGTGTTGCGAGCAGAGTTGAAGCCCGAGAGTCTGGTAGCTGGGTTTTCCATCCGCAAGAAATCTTGCCGAAGAGAAAATGACCACTCAGACTTCCTTACAGTCACAGAATCGAAGCCGGTGGCTAACAGGTTCATAGCGGTTTCCCAGGCTGCAAGACAAGATTTCAGTTGGATTATAGAACCTTGCTGGATTTACCGTGTTTGAGAGGGACTACTTCGTCGATGATGTCTTGCTAAGTGAGTTGATGTTATGCTGCTTACAGGCGGGAAACAATGAATAACTGTAGGCAGAAGCGTACCAGAAAAAAATGCACATAGCCTGTTGAAAATGAGAATCCACTAGGGGGGCGTGGGAATTGTGGCGCCATATTGCTGAACAGTACTCAGCTGATCATTAGACAACAGACATTACTGATGTTCCAAGAGTATTTGAGTTTGTTCCCGTACGAAGTTTCTGTTGGTTTTATCAATTAAATATCGCGGCTCTACTAAGTGACCTATCCAGATTGGTGTGGCGTTATAATATGGTGTCTCTGAACAGACAGCAGTTTACGTATTTGTTGCTCCCATGTAATACAACATTTCTTTATTTTTGTGGCTTTTGTTTCAGCTTCCACCACTGAAAGTACTTAATCAACACACCCGGATTCTCAGTCACCCATTCTTCTGTCTCCTGCCTTGTCTGTTGGACCACTAGACGTATGTCATCAGCCTACTCAGAATGTCACAGTAGGAATATTCAGTATTCAGGGATATGACAGGAGTAATCGTTCGAATCATGGATGTTTAGCAAACATCAGCTCTAAAATGCTTATCTTAAGAGCTATTAGCACTGCTTTAGCATCAAGACTGTGAAAAAGATCTCTTCCACTACAAGCTCTTTGCTCTCCATATTTCGAGAGATGGTAGTACGGACAAGTACAAGGGAAAAAAAGGTCGACTAGACATGGACCCGTAAGTCCATACCTTAAGAGCTATGAACACTTGTACACATTCGCTAGACTTAAACAATCTCTTCTACTGAACAATTATAGCTATTAAGGTGTGGATTTTAGAACTCATTTATACTAGATACTTTTTCTTGTGTCGATCCATACTACTTCCTCTCAGAATATGGAAAGCAGAGGGCTGGCTGTAGAAGAGATTTGTTCCACAGTATTGAAGATGATGAAGTGTTCATAACTCTTAAGGCATTCAGTTTAGAGACCATGCTTATTTGACGTCTTTGCTACAAAACATCGTTCCTGTCTCATCACTGAATACTGACCATTTCTCCTAAGACACTGTGTAGAAATCTGTAACACGTTGTGTCTGGCATGCAATGGGTACACATGATCTCGCAGAAACGTTGTGACAAGCGTTGAGGAGTTGTACGTGGTATCCCGAGGAACAAACTGAGGGCCGGCGCCGGCCGAAGTGGCCGTGCGGTTAAAGGCGCTGCAGTCTGGAACCGCAAGACCGCTACGGTCGCAGGTTCGAATCCTGCCTCGGGCATGGATGTTTGTGATGTCCTTAGGTTAGTTAGGTTTAACTAGTTCTAAGTTCTAGGGGACTAATGACCTCAGCAGTTGAGTCCCATAGTGCTCAGAGCCATTTTTGAGGGCCGGCCGGAGAGGCCGAGCGGTTCTAGGCGCTACAGTCTGGAACCGCGGGACCGCTACGGTCGCAGGTTCGAATCCTGCCTCGGGCATGGACGTGTGGGATGTCCTTAGGTTAGTTAGGTTTAAGTAGTTCTAAGTTCTAGGGGACTGACGACCTTGGATGTTAAGTCCCATAGTGCTCAGAGCCATTTGAACCATTTTTAAACAAACTGACTATAGGAACCAGTGTCCATAAACGTCGACAACGCTGCAGAGTGTTGAAATTATAGGCACCAGTGCTAGCTACTAGGCCACCCCTTCGCCAGCAAACGTGACTCTGTATGCTTCAGAGACCATAGGCGGAACTTCCGGTAATGCTGTTTGTTAGTCAGTGATCATGACTATTTGCCACGATCGTCATTGGAGAAGATGGAGCTAACTGCCACGTACAAAGCTCTGAATGTGATGCACTGTTGCCTTGGTGTATGACGGCTTTGGAGGTGCGTTCCATTTGTAGTTTATTATCCTTCCGTATACCGAAAAATACTGGAGATTTTTAGAGCTTTCTAGGCCCTGATTCAAATGGTGTAAGACAGGGATGTAGTTTTTGCACCATTGTTCAATATGTACATCGAAAAATCAATGACGGAAATAAATGAAAGGTCCAAGAGTGGAATTAAAATTGAAGGCAAAAGGATATCATTGATATGATTTGCTGATGACGCTGCTATGCTCTGTGAAAGTGAAGAGGAATTGCGGGAGCTGTTGGATGGTATGAACGGTCTAATGTGCTCAGCATATGGACTGAGAGCACATCGAAGAAAGAAGAAAGTGATTAGAAGGAGCAGAAATATGCACAGCGAGAAACTTAACATCAGAATTGGTGATCACAAAGTAGTTGTAGTGAAGGAATTCTGCTACGTAGACAGCAAAATAAATGAATGACACAGGAAGGAGGATATAATAAGCAAACTAGCATGGGAAAATCGGACATTCCTAGCCAAGAAAAGTCTGCTGGTAACAAATATAAGCCTTAATTTGAGGAAGAAAGTTCTGAGAATGTACGTAATGAGCACAGTATTGTGTGGTAGTGAAACGTGGACTGTGGGAAAACCAGAAGGGAAGAGAATCGGAGCATTTGAGGTGTGATGCTACAGAAGAATATTGAAAATTATATGGGCTGGTAAAGTAATAGATGTGGAAGTTCTCCAAATAATCGGCGACGAAAGGTATGTATTGAAAACACTGACAAAAAGAACAGACAGGATGGCAGGACAAGTGTTGAGACATCAGGGAATACTTTCCATGGTACTAGAGGGAGCTGTATACGGGAAAAACTGCAGAGGCAGTCAGACACTGGAATACACACGGCAAATAATTGAGGACCTAGGTTACAAGTGTTACTGTGAGATGAAAAGGCTGTCACAAGAGGGGCAAATTCTTCGCCAGCCACAAATAAAAGAAAACGAAGAGAAGAAACTGTGGATAGAAATCAGTGTCTGAAACCGCCGTCATCCACCAAGGCAACAGACATCACATTCATAGAAGGCAAGGCATTTCCACACAGCAGCTAGCTCCACCTTCTCCACCGGCGGTAAGTTGCGATCAGTGATGTCACTTTCGCTGCCGAAGGGGTGGGCTGGCGGCAGGCGTCGGCGCCTGTAAATACTATGCTCTGTAAGGAAGTCGGGTGACGTTTCAGGACGTGGTTTCTTATCCTGGAATTGTTCCTCAGCACACACTACATGGGTTGTATGGTGTAGGGAGAGGGTTTGAACCCTGTATCACGCCATTTTCAGTTCGTGGGATTTATTCTGCGTATGTTCGTTGTAAATTTAAAAAAGGTGGTTATATATTTTATTATCAGGTACTGAGGTGATCTTTGCGCCGGAAACTGCCTCGATCATCATCTCTCTCCAGACGTAATACTGCAGATAGCCCAGGAAGACAGCACTACATTTTTTCCTTTCTTGTCAACGCCGGAATTTAAACAGTTGGTTAAAAAGACAACTTCACCACTGTACTGTAGCCACGGATGATGTCGAATCTTGCTTGTTCCTGTGTTTCTGGAAGGATCCAACAACAACGACACGGATTCCCGAAACAATTAATGAATTAGAAAGAAAAAAAATTAAAGTTACGGAAATAGCAGAAACAAACTACTTTAAGAACAAAGTAACAAACACAGAAGTCTTCAAAGGTAGAAAAAAATAGGGAATCAGGAAAAACATGGACGGGGGGAAGAAAAGACAAAATGGGAAGAACATGAAGGAGTGTTGGAAGAACAAAAAGCAACAGAGAAAAAAGTTTGGATTGTAGTTGTTACGTGTTCCTTGTTGACAGCACGAAGATAAAAAAGAATGACGTGTAGCCGCACCCCGCCTCCACTAGTCCCATTCCCCTCTTCACCACCATCTTACGAATGCCGAGATTCCGACAACTGTAGCTGTCTGCATTCTTTTGCGACCACTAGCGTCAAGTTCGCTGTGTAAAGTAAAATATCTGACACAAAAGGCCCAAACGTAAACATGTTGTCCTTTCTATGACTGATGAATAGGAGATTAATAAAAGGTTAGAGGAATGTCAGTCTGCAACCAAATTATCTAAGTACAATTCTGGTAGTCGAAATTACGAATATAGGGCGACAAAACAGTAGCAACACAATTTTGTATCTAAGCTTGAATCTACCGGTGGGTCGACAAAGTCGTAAAACTACGACGCTCGCCACGAACGTAGATCCAGATGGTGCTGTTTACAAGTGGTTTACACAAAAACAATCACAAGGAAAACTTATCTCTGGTCCCATTCTATTTGAAAAGGCAATTTAATTTAGCGAAAATCTTGGAGGGCCGTCGAATTTTAAGGCAACCACGGCCTCATTAAAACGCTTTAAGTCAAGACACTGCATTAGTGAATTTCAAACCCACCTGTTTGCTGATTACTTCAAAATTAAATTAAGTGACGTTTTCAGGGAAGTGGTAACGGCTTTGCCGCAGTGGATACACCGGTTCCCTGCGATCACCAAAGTTAAGCGCTGTCGGGCGAGGTCGGCACTTGGATGGGTGACCATCCGGTCCGCCATTTTTCGGCGTGGCGACCGAATAGTAGCGGCTCTGGCCAAGAATACCATCATAACGACCGGGAGAACGGTGTACTGACTGAGGATGACACAGCGGACGGATGGTCCCGGTAGGCCACTCGTGGCCTGAAGGCGGAGAGCTTTTTTCAGGAAAGTAGATTGTTCTTGTTGTGCTCTTCAGTCCAGAGACTGGTTTGATGCAGCTCTCCATGCTAATCTATCCTGTGCAAACATCTTCATCTCCCAGTACCTACTGCAACCTACATCCTTCTGAATCTGCTTAGTGTATTCATCTCTTGGTCTCGCTCTACGAATTCTACCCTCCACGCTGCCCTCCAATACTAAACTGGTGATCCATTGATACCTCAGAACATGCCCTACCAACCCATCCCTTCTTCTAGTCAAGATGTTCCACAAATTTCTCTTCTCCCTAATTCTCTTCATTACCTCCTCATTAGTTACGTGATCTAACCATCTAACCTTCAGCATTCTTCTGTAGCGCCACATTTCGAAACTGTCTATTCTCTTCTTGTCCAAACTACTTACGTCCATGTTTCACTTCCATACATGGCCACACTCCATACAATAGTTTCAGAAACGACTTCCTGACGCTTAAATCTATACTCGACGTTCACAAATTTCTCTTCCTCAGAAGCGCTTCCCTTGCCGTTGCCAATCTACTTTTTATATCCTCTCTACTTCGACCATCATCAGTTATTTTGCTCCCCAAATAGAAAAACTCATTTACTACTTTAAGCGCCTCATTTCCTAATCAAATACCCTCAGCATCAGCTGATTTAATCCGTCTACGTTCCATTATCCTCGTTTTTATTTTGTTGATGTTCATCCTATATCCTCCTTTCAAGACACTGTCCATTCCGTTCAGCTGCTGGTCCTTTACTGTCTCTAACAGAATTGCAATATCATCGGCGAACCTCAAAGTTTTATTTCTTCTCCATGGATTTTAATTCCTACTCCGCATTTTTCTTTTGTTTCCTTTACTGCTTGCTCAATATACAGATTGAATAACATCGGGGACAGGCTACAACCCTGTCTCACTTCCTTCCCAACCGCTGCTTCCCTTTCATGCCACTCGAATCTTATAACTGCCAACTGGTTTGTGTACAAATTGTAAATAGCCTTCCGCTCCCTGTATTTTACCCCTGCTATCTTCAGAATTTCAAAGAGGGTATTCCAGCCAAGTCTACAAATGCTAGAAACGTTGGTTTGCCTTCCTTAATCTATTTTCTAAGATAAGTCGTAGGGTCAGTATTGCCTCACATGTTCCCATATTTCTACAGAATCCAAACTGTTCTCCCCGAGGTCAGCTTCTACCAGTTTTTCCATTCGTATCTAAGGAATTCGCGTTAGTATTTTGCAGCTGTGACTTATTAAACTGATAGTTTGGTAATTTTCACATCTGTCAACACCTGCTTTCTTTGGGATTGAAATTATTGTATTCTTCTTGAAGTCTGAGGATATTTTGCCTGTCTCATACATCTTGCTCACCAGATGGTAGAGTTATGTCAGGGCTGGCTCTCCCAAGGCTGTCAATAGTTCTAATGGAATGTTGTTTACTCCCGTAGCCTTGTTTCGACTTAGGTCTTTCAGTGCTCTGTCAAACTCTTCTCGCAGTACCATATCTCCCATTTCATCTTCAGCTACATCCTCTTCCATTTCCATAACATTGTCCTCAAATACATCACCCTTTTATAGACCCACTATATACTCCTTCCACCTTTCTGCTTTCTCTTCTTTGCTTGGAACAGGGTTTCCGTCTGAGCTCCTGATATTCATACAAGTGGTTCTCTTTTCTCCAAAGGTCTCTTTAATTTTCCTGTAGGCAGTATCTGCCTTACCCCTAGTAAGATGTGCCTCTACATCCTTACATTTGTCCTCTAGCCATCCCTGCTTAGCCATTTTGCACTTCCTGTCGATCTCATTTTTGAGACGTTTTTATTCCTTTTTGCCTGCTTCATTTACAGCATTTTTATTTCTTCTCCTTTCATCAATTAAAATCAGTATATCTTCTGTTACCCAAGGATTTCTACTAGGCCTCGTATTTTTACCTACTTGATCCTGTGCTGCCTTCACTATTTCATCCCTCAAAGCTACCCATTCCTCTTCTACTGTATTTGTTTCCCACATTCCTATCAATCGTTTCCTAATGTTCTCCCTGAAACTCTCTACAACCTCTGGTTCTCTCAGTTTATTCAGATCCCATCTCGTTGAATTCCCAACTTTTTGCAGTTTCTTGAGTTTTAATCTACAGTTCATAACGAATAATTTGTGGTCAGAGTCCACAGCTGCCCCTTGAAATGTCTTACAATTTAAAACCTGGTTCCTAAATCTCTGTCTTACCATTATATAATCTATCTGAAATCTTCGAGTATCTCCAGGCCTCTTCCATGTATACAACTTCCTTTTACGACTCTTGAACCAAGTTTTAGCTATGATTAAGTTATGCTCTGTGCAAAATTCTACCAGGCGGCTTTCTCTTTCATTTCTTACCTCCAATCCATATTCACCTACTACGTTTCCTTCTGTTCCTTTTCCTACTATCGAATTCCAGTCATTTATGACTATTAAATTTTCGTCTTCCTTCGTAATCTGAATAATTTCTTTTATCTCATCATACATTTTATCAATCTCTTCATCAACTGCGGAGCTAGTTGGCATATAAACTTGCACTACTGTGGTAGATGTGGGCTTCGTGTCTATCTTTGCCATAATAATGCATTCACTATGCTGTTTGTAGTAGCTTACCGGCACTCCTATTTTTTTATTCTGCCCCTCTTCAGGAACCACACGCTTGTCTGGCCTCTCAACAGATACCCCTCCGTTGTCGTTGCACCTCCGATAAGGATATCTGTATCGCTGAGGCACGCAAGCCTCCCCCCACCAACGGCAAGGTCCATGGTTAATAGGGGGGGGGGACGAGGGGGGGAGTAGATTACGCTCTTGAAGACGTTTACAATGACGACGAAACAGTCTCTATCGGTAAGCTTTATCAAGAAAAACACTTGCTTCACTTCGTGAATTAGCAGCATCCTGTCCTAAAACAAGCAAGGATGGCATTACTACTTTAGCTTGTGCTAATGCTACTGGTAGCCACTGACTGCCTGTATTCATCGTTGGTAAACGTACGATACCGTGTCGGTTCAATCACGTTAATATACCTTCGCCCTCTACTCTTACAGCCGGCCGTTGTGGCCGAGCGGTTATAGGCACTTCAGTCCGGAACCGCGTTTCTGCTACGGTCGCAGGTTCGAATCCTGCCTCGGGCATCTGTGTGATGTCCATAGGTTAGTTAGGTTTAAGTAGTTGTAGGTGTAGGGGACTGATGACCTCCGATGTTAAGTCCCATAGTGCTTAGAGTCATTTGAACCATTTTGAATCTACTGTTACACTTCAGAAAAGGGCGCCTGGATGGATAGGACGATTTTCACGGAATGGGTTACGGAAGTTTTTCTACCCACTGTGAAAGCTGATCAGCTAATGAATGCAAAAGGAAGAAAACATTACTTCTCCTTGAGAAAGCCAACCATCCATTATTTGAAATCTTAAACGAAAAGGACAAGTTCCTAACAGTCATTTTTCTTCCACCTAACATAAACTCCTTACTACAGCAAATAGAACAAGATGTTATTAAGACTTTCAAATTGTATTACAGAAAAGAATTGTTGGGTAATTTATTGTTATAAAAAGAAGCGGAGGGAGAAGAAATTCTGTTAGGCAATCACAAAAATGTTGATATGACAGCTGCGTCCATCACGAGTGGAGAACCGTGGTATATTGTAAAGGATTTAAAAAAGCCTGGAATAAAATTTTGTATATAGCGGAAAGTCCCCAAAGTCTAACTGAAAACGACTAACAGGGTGACATGCTCAATACATATGCTAGAAGAACGCAGCTGCATTGAATGTGATGAAGAAGGTTGAAAGGTGGCTACACTGAGCCACTGCGCCAGAGATTGCGCCAAAGAGTATTATCCAGCCGCCTCCACTGGCAGTGCTTGGGGAGAACTCGTAGTAGTCAGTGCTTGTTGAGATGTGCTAGTGAAAAGTGCTGGTCGAGAACTCATAGTAGGCAGTGCTTGCTGAGATGTGATACTGAAAAGTTCTTGTTGAGATGTGATAGTAACGAGTCGATGTGGAAATATTGTAATGATTAGAGTGCTTTTCGTCAATACATGAAGGTAAAAAAAAAAAAAATTTTCCTTTTCTTTTTATTATATCAATGTCTTAAATAATGCGTCATTACAGGTTCAGTCAACAAAGCATCTGGCTTGTGTTCTTGTATTACAGTGTAATTCTGCTTTTCTTACGCAATTATAGTATTTCTAATTTTTTTTATCACGTCAGTATAAATGATATTTAAAATTTCTTTCCTTATTGAAGAAGAACCGTGCCAGATTTGTACGTTGAGTCACACTCCCACACACAGAACAATTACACTTGTGCTTTGGTTTCGTAGGTTTTATAGTTGCTGGGGACTTAATTAATTATTTGTGTTAACAGGAAATTTCCATTTCATTCTTTGTTGTTGTTCTATGCAGTCAGATTGCGTACTAAAACTAGTCAGGGCCACCGTTTACGAGACACAGCGTAATCGGACATACAGTTACGAAAAATAAAAATTATTTTCAAATTTAATAATAACTAAGCCCCCATGCAAGGTGTTCAAGAACGAATGAGTGTCGACTATGCAGACCCAGTGTACCAAATCGTGCAGGGAAGCGAAACTGTAAGCTTCATCATTGATGAAGCTGATGCTCCCACCATGGTCATCAATTTTGAAACATCCCCTTAGAAAAATTTATGAATTACTGTGCTGATAAACCTCTTACGTTATTTGATTTTCAAACAGATGAGCAAAACTGAACGTACTCAGACATTTCTCTCTTATGCTGATCATCTCTAAACTGACACACAATATTTTTAGCGCAACGCAATCTGACTTTCAATAATCCCTACAAAAGTATGGCCCTGACTAACAATAACCAATACCTTTCATGAATCACTTACCTCACAAAAATCTTCGTTACTCGAACAACTGCAATACAGCGAGCGCCAATACTGCCAGCTAAATAAAAGATTGTAACTCCTGAAGGCACTAACTACTGATGGGCATACTTATAAAAACGAAAGATTTTGATAGAGAACAAACAATGTATTTACCTTAATAGTGTTCAAAAATCATAATATATATATATATATATCAGTTCATGGCATCCAGTGTTACAAATTTACTCTTTCTGATGGACACACGTCCAGATCATCCGCTCTCAAAACTCCGCCATCTCTCTCCCCACATGCACCACTGCTGGCGGCTCACCTCCAACTGCGCAACGCTACGCGCTGTTCACATCCAGCTGCCCAACACGACAATAGCAAATATTCCAACAATGCAAACCAGCCACAGACTGCACACAGCACAATTAGTGATTTTCATACAGAGCGCTACGTGGCGTTACAAACATAAAAACCTAAACAGCCTACTTACAATTTGTGCTCCAGAAAATAAAGTTGAAAATTTACTGACTGCTTGTAAATCATTTACTACAAGTTTAGAAACTGCGTTGCGATAGTTTGAAGCTCAAGATGAAAGCGACCAGTATCAGATATGTGGCCTGATAAAAGTGTGTGACTTAGATGCTCGTAAGCGGTTAGGCTTGCTGAGCCAGACCAGTATTAAGAAATTTTAAGCGTTAATACTGCATATACGATTATGTACTTTACTTACAAAATGCATATGTATTACATATTTTTTGTTTACAATGCTGTGATACATACTTTCCTACGGTACCTGCCTTTGTCAAAATGAGAGAGAGTTATATTATTACACTACTGGCCATTAAAATTGCTACACCACGAAGATGACGTACTACAGACACGAAATTTAACCGACAGAAAGAATATGCTGTGATATGCAAATGATTAGCATTTCAGAGCATTCTCACAAGGTTTGCGCCAGTGGCGACACCTACAACGTACTGACATGAGGAAAGTTTCCAACCGATTTATCATACACAAACAGCAGCTGACCGGCGTTGCCTAGTGAAACGTTGTTGTGATGCTTCGTGTAAGGAGGAGAAATGCGTACCATCACATTTCCGACTTTGATAATGGTCGAATTGTAGTCTATCGCCATTGCGGTTTTCCGTATCGCAACATTGCTGCTCGCGTTGGTCGAGATCCAATGACTGTTAGCAGAACATGGAATCGGTGGGATCAGGAGGGTAATACGGAACGCCGTGTTGGATCCCAATAGCCTCGTATCACTAGCAGTCGAGATGACAGCCATCTTATCCGCATGGCTGTAACGGATCGTGCAGCCACGCCTCGATGCCTGAGTCAACAGATGGGGACGTTTACAAGAGAACAACCATCTGCACGAACAGTTCGACGACGTTTGCAGCAGCATGGACTATCAGCTCCGAGACGATGGCTGCGGTTACCCTTGACGCTGCATCACAGACAGGAGCGCCTGCGATGGTGTACTCAACGACGAACCTGCGTGTATTCGTCATACTGGTGTTATCACCCGGCATGGTGGTATGGGGTGCCATTGGTTACACGTCTCGGTCACCTCTTGTTCGCATTGACGGCACTTTGAACAGTGGACGTTACATTTCAGATGTGTTACGACCCGTGGCTCTACCCTTCATTCGATCCCAGCGAAACCCTGCATTCCAGCAGGATAGTGTACGACCGCATGTTGCAGGTCCTGTACGGGCCTTTCTGGATACAGAAAATGTTCGACTGCTGCCCTGGCCAGCACATTCTCCAGATCTCTCACCAATTGAAAACGTCTGGCCAATGGTGGCCGAGCAACTGGCTCGTCGCAATACGCCAGTCACTACTCTTGATGAACTGTGGTATCGCGTTGAAGCTGCATGGGCAGCTGTACCTGTACATGCCAACCAAGCTCTGTTTGACTCAATGCCCAGGCGTATGAAAGCTGTTATTACTGCCGGAGGTGTTTGTTCTGGGTACTGATTTCTCATGATCTATGCACCCAAATTGGGTGAAAATGTAATCACATGTCAGTTGTACTATACTATATTTGTCCAATGAATACCCGTTTATCATTTGCATTTCTTCTTGGTGTAGCAATTTTAATGGTCAGTAGTGTATAAGTACCGGGTGGTTATAACTAAACTTTCCATGTTTAACACGTTATACCACGGAAGCTAACTACCATACGAGTACCTAAATTTGTAACATTAATGTCCTGAATATGGGGTGCATGATTTCCATGTGTCTCAGCGTCACCGCCCACTTCCAACTAAGGCCACCAGGTGCCACGATCAGTCATAGTGATTCATAGTCTCACACACCTGACCAGTAGCAGTGCACTTGTTGTCGTGTCAGCATGAGCTTGGACAAAATAAACAACAGTAATGCTGCAGCTGCACTTCGAGAAAATCGCTGGCTGAAAGGATTACGGAAGGGTCCTCTTTCTCCACCTTCTGTGCGGAGCATGATTAAGAAGTTTGGAGAACGAGACATCGCTGCGGGAAGAGGCCGACGGCCGTTTCCACCACAGGTGTTTGATGAAATCGCTGTTGCTGTGGCAGACAACGCTGCGCGCAATTCCCGATCGTCAGGCAGTGCGGGTGCTGTGCCACTACTGTTGAACATCCCGTGCTCCACTGTATGGGAGGTGCTTCGAACCATTCTCAAATGATATCTGTACAAGATTCATATCGTATAGCAGTTTGAACCACAGGACGCACGACGACGTATTGACTTCGCTCTCCACTGTCTCGTAGGGATTGATGTTGACGAGGGCTGGCCCTGGACCATCTATGGATAGACGAAGATCATTTTTATCTGAGGGTGAGGTGAATACACAGAATTACTGAATGTGGAGATCTTCACCTCCAGTCACTGTGCATGAAGTTCCTTCGTATGGTGGCTGTCTCACCGTATGGTGTGGCTACACGGCTACGTTCATCATTGGCCCATTCTTTGTTGAACAGCACCAAAGATGTGAAGTGTGGCTGGCCAGCGTTACTGCGATATGCTTCGCCAGCAAGTCAGACCCACCCTACAGGAGAGGGACGCATTAAACTTAACAATTTTCATGCAAGATGGGGCCCCACCACACATCGCTCGTGAATTTCACTTACTTCTCCGAAACACATTTGGAAACGATCGAATTATCAACTAATCGTTTGCAGGTGCTTAGCCGGCACGATCACCTGATCTCACTCCCTGTTATTTCAGGTTGTGGGACTACCTGAAGGACTGGATTTACCAGAGACATTCACACACGTGCTGATCTGAAGCGCAGCATATCGAGAGAGGTAGCCAGCATACCTACGAACATGTTCCGTTCTGCTGTGCAGAATGCAATCCAGCGCTTTCAGACTCTTCTGGACACTGATCGGCGCTATATTCAGCCTCTTTTGTGACAATAATGGTACCGATATGTAAGGTATGATGTACCGTAGCAGCACATTAAAAGTTGAATTGATTCTGTGTTATTTCTCTTCCCCATGTCCTTGACGTTTATGGTACCAGGTTTGGTACTCTTACGGTAATTCGGTACCGTGTTATAACGTGTTAAATAGGGAAAGTTTAATTATAACGACCTGGTATATGCATTTTTAGTGGAAAATTGGTATACAGTTCGATTACCCGAATAAACCGGTTTTCCAAACACCCATGTCCTCCGTTTAGTTCGTATAATCAATGCCCAACTGTATGCGCGATTCTTTCCACTGTGGGTATATTCTCGGCAAATTTGCCTCGACGGTTTCGGCCACGTCAGTGTGGGGGCCCCAGTTGTGTGGCAGGCAAGCGAGCCACAGAGCCATCGAACCCACACCGCGGGCTGTCAGATGCCTATCGTTCACACGTCGCTGACTCTAAACTAGAATTTTCACGCGGGTCCAGGTAAATGGTGGGTGGGCTACCGAATTTCGTCTGGTATAAAAAATGCGAGAACAATAAAAATTCTGAAACGCAGAAAAGTAATTACACAATTTATACACTTGAGCGAAAAACCGAAATCGTAATTTAATTGAGTTATACTAAAATATATAAATCTCTGATTAAAAAACGTATTGCGAAAGTCATTACAGAAAGTGAGAGTGTTCAATTTAAAAACAAATAAATTTTTCCACCTGAAACGCTGTTATAATTTCGTTTGTCTCGCCGACACGTTCTATTCTCTTCGCCGCATCTGAGTTTAACGGTAACACGTACTGCTCTCACTACAGAGAAACACAATTTTGGTATCAAAGTAAATTTTGTAGTTAGTGTCTGCCGGAATTATTCTTAGGGTGGGTCGGTCCTTTGCAGTAACATTCTGGTACTCACAAATCTGAATTATTCTAAGGTTGAGTCCGTTTGAATAACACTCTGTTCCTGAAGAAACTGAGATTTTTAATTCTATAGAAAACTCTGCAGTATTGTTAATTTCCTACCATTTCGGGCTTGTCGCTACCATAATGAAGACAATAATTACTACACACCTTTTAGCTTTTATAACGTACCCTAATTTTGTAGAGGAACCATATCTAAGAGCGTTTAGTTAAGGAATAACCGCAAATATCGGGCTTATTATCAATAATGAAACAAAATCATTTTGGTTTTATATTTATTATCAGAAAATCTACATGTTCATGAAACTACAGAAGCAGAGAGGTAAAACTTTTATTGAACTTTTCAAAAATACAAAAAATTGGAAAATGCACATTCTTTCACTCACCTGCGCTTAAGAGTACGCAAAACATGCCCAAAGAGTACGCATTCAGCAAATGTCACAAATGAACACAATATCATCCGCGAATGAAGAGCACTGTTCGTACCACCATCTCCCACGCTTAATGCACTGGATCCAGTCCTCTGGAAACGCCAAAAACTGTATTATCTACTCACAGCCTTCAGTATTTTCCTTAAAGCAGACTCCTTCGTACCAATAACAACGGCAACCTGTATTTGTTTTCTCCATTTCCAATTCTTTGTCTGGCCTCATTAAGCAGCCCTTCAGTGTAGACGAGCTTACTTTGAAGTCACTTAGAAATAAATAAAACCTATCAGAAATAAATAAAACCTATCCTTTGGACTCCACAACACCCTCAAACGGTACAGATTTGCAGTTGCGCCTTAAAGAGAGAAAGAGGTGGAGCAGTGGTTAGCACACTGGACTCGCATTCGGGAGGACGATGGTTCGAACCCACGTCCGGCTATCCTGATTTACGTTTTCCGTGATTTCCGTAAATCGCTTGAGTAAAATGCTGTGATGGTTCCTTTGAAAGGGCACGGCCGACTTCCTTCCCCAGCCTTCCGTAATCCCACTGGCGCCGAGGATCTCGCTATTTGTTCCCCTCCCTCAAATCAATCAACCAACGCTAAAGGGAACGCACACACTTTTCTTGAAACGTTATATGTACGCTCTTTCGTACAGAAACAATTATTCCAAACGAAGCCAACAGATGGCAGCACACGCCACGTTTGCAAAACATGTGGAGGCAGTATGGTAGATTGCAAGCCAGCCTTTCAAAATGCAATCAGGAACTAAAGGCTAGTACTCCTGTATTTTGTGTAAAACTTATGCAACAGAGTACCAGAAGTACATCAAGAAAGCTGAACAGTAATTCATAGCTGTTTCACTTTGCAAATACAGGGTTTCTTCACACAACTTCTACGAGGTGTTTCTGATACACTCTGGATACAAATACGTCAGTGGCGAATTGACCAGTTTAGTCAACTGTCAGGGACACAAAATGCGCTCTCTTTGGGACTGTAAAATCTTTGGTACATTTACCCTATTTGTCATCATTCTGTGAGCTGTTTATAAAATACCCTCAGCTATATCTGCGAATCACAGATTTACTGCAGCAGCAGCTGGGGAAACTTATCAGTTGGAAAGAAAGTATTACACCTCTGGCCATGAGCTTTTATTATGCGCAGTATGAATCCGAATTTCACAATTGGCGGCCTCCCCTTGTTAGCAACAGGGATGGGTTACTGCCATTTCACTGTGGCTGATCCCTATAGGATGCCTTTGATGTCGGTAATGGACATGAATTCTTATGCCCTTTTTTGGTTTTTCCTATAAATGCCGTCATAGACCTTTCCATGCCTCGATGTGTAGTTCTAAGTTTCCTTTTTCCACATCTTTGACCAGAACATAGTTGTGTGTTCTCCAGATGCTTGTTAGCCTTGCTTGGTGCGTCGAAATATTCGCTATCGTCTGTCCCCAGTCATATTCATAAGCTGGCCAAGGCAGACGTGCTTTTTGCAGTAATGTATTTCTGAGTTGTACGTTTCCTGCTGTGGTCCCTTTATTAGCCATAACTTTTGTCTTGGCAAGATTTACGTTCAATCCCACTGCCTGGCACTCCAGCGCGAGATCCTTTGACAATAGCAAAATGTCGTCTGCAAATATCAGGTTGTTAAGTTCCTTTATGTTGATTCTAAATCCTTTTTCTTCACCAGTTTTGATAATACCATTTCTAGGACGGCAGAGAACGGCTTGGGAGGGATATAATTTTGTTCCATTCCTCTGTGAACTGGAAACTTTAGAGTTTGTTCCCTGACACTAACAAAAGTTGTAGAAGTTTCGTATATTATAATTTTTTCGGTTTGTTGTTGGTTATTATAAACTGAACTGAACTGATTTCCTATTCCTGATAACTTCGTGGGTGTGTATTGTGGCTGGCCAGAGTGGACGAGCGGCTCTAGGCGTTACAGTCTGGGGCTGCGCGACCGCTACGGTCGGAGGTTCGAATCCTGCCTCGAGCACGGATGTGTGTGCTGTTCGTAGGTTAGTTAGGTTTAAGTAAATCTAAGCTCAAGTCCCATAGTGCTCAGAGCCATTTGAACCATTTTTGTGTATTGTGAACCTGAACAATGCAAGCGATGTAATTACATAAACGCTATCCGATAAAAAAAAGTCTCCGAATGTCTAAAATTTTATAACTGTCATTTAATTAACTTTTACCAAAATAATCAGAAAATGTAAAACTGTATACTAAATGAGCAGTCCTGCGGTATTCTGTACTGCGCAGCGCAGTGAACAGTTCCTGTTTTCACAATACACGACATATATTTCCAGTACTCGAAGCTAACAGAATAAAAATTCTTCGTAAAGTTACAAATCGAATTTAAAAAAAAGTAACCAGAATGTTTCTGTGAATCTTCCCTGTGATTTTACATACAATAATTTACTAAATAAATTTCCAGTCATTAAGTAATGCACACATGAATGCAATACTGCACTCTAAGTTTACTCTGTCTGACAAAGGAATGTAAACTGAACTGAATTTTACCTAAATTGAATCCGGTATTAATTCTGAAGCAGAACGCCAAACTGTGAACGATTTTATTGTCTCTACTGTAACGTAAAACTGGTCCTAACAAATTTCAATGGCTTAGCGGGAGCAACGGCGAATCGGTACTGCTCGAAAGTGGTGAAAATAAAATTACAGTGTAGCAACAAACCAGCTAAAGGAAAAACGAGCTTTCCTCAGTGCACTGCAAGGACGTGAAGTTTTTATAATCAGATTAAGCTTTAGTTGTAACCACTGTGTTCCACAGAATCCAATACGGCGACACACAAACAAAAATCCAAATTTTGGTGAAGAGACGGTGGAAGATACATTTACAAAATAACATACAAGAGACTAGCATTCAAAAACTTTATTGAACCTATGGTACCTTAACAACTGTTACCATCTTTACAAAAATCATTTATAAAAAAGTATATTATTCTGCCGTGAGATTAATTAATGGTATGGTAAAGGATTGGTACATATACAACTCTAGAGTGCAAGTTATGTAAATAGATTACTTGATCTCGTATCGATAATCAAACTAACTGACCAAAACCAATAAAGAAAAATTCCACTGAAACTTTGTCCTTCTCAAATACATCATAAAATACGCCCAAGAAGGCACTGCAGCAGCAACATTACCTGAATGTCTCCGCAACTCTCAAACCAATCTTTACCAGATCATATTTCCAAAATCCAGCATCTTCTGTATATTTATCTCTATGCTCTGTTAGCAACTTTCAGACCGCTCAGTAGTGTGACCAACGTCCGACTAACTCACTTACTTCTCTCAGAAGGCTCCTGCCAACAACAATGTTTCTGGCAACCAAAAATCACATTGCTTGTACTCGGAACCTCTGTGGCGAGAAAACCACCAAAAATAAGCTAGAAATCTTACAGTATATCGTACAGAATTTAGATATATTGTACCTCTGCCGCTCGGTAGAAGCCGAGCTATCTAAGGCTTTGCAGTCATGGACTGTGAGGCTGGTCCCGGCGAAGGTTCGAGTCCTACCTCGGGCATGGTGTGTGTGTTTGTCCTTAGGATAATTTAAGTTAAGTAGTGTGTAAGCTTAGGGACTTATGACCTTAGCAGTTAAGTCCCATAAGATTTCACACACATTTGAACATTTTTTTGCACCTGTGTCCCTGGCGCAGCCAAGACTTGCACGACAGTAGGATCGTTAATTGAATCGAAGGTCTTTTCAAAATCTACAAAAGGTATACACAAAGGCATCTGGTATTCGCTTGCTCTGTTTATCACTTCCCAGAAAACCAAAATATGGTCTAGTGTGCTGAAGCTACCGTGGAATCCAGCCTACTCGGTCGGTTGACCTGCGCGAAGAATGAGTCTAACTTTGTTTTAACAATAGTCTTGAAAGAAGTTTGTACATAGCCCGGATTAGGTTTATAGGACGATAGCTTTTTGTTTCGTAAACGCTTCTTTTCTTGTGGAGCAACGCTATCGGTGCTTTGTTCTGTGTGGCTGAGATGGACGCACGGGCAGTAGACGAGGTAAAAGTGTTTGACAAGTGTTCGTAGGATTCTTTAACAGCAAACGTAAGAACATCAGCTCACCATATATATTCTCTAAACAGATTCGTCGTAAATAAACCGTTACAACAAAAGAAGAAAACCTGGACTCACTTTCTGAGGGTTCAGCAGAGACTTGGTTACGTATACAGATAATAATTTCGTGGAACTCAATGGTATGGTGCAAGTCTTTCTATTGGACGCCCCTTCGGCGATCTGTGTGTCCATAATCTATCCCAGTAATCCAACTAGGGAAAGGGGACCTACAGATTAACGTGGAATCCCAAACATGCATTGTTATTGGCGACTCTTTACATTGTTGGGAGACAAAGGCTTAGGTAAAACGAAGACTGAAAAATCCGTTGTCCGGCCGGGATTTAGGCCCGCGACCTCTCAGCTCGTAGGCACACGCGTTGTTGATAGTCTGCCAGGATCAATGCAGCTACAGACCATTAATTTATAGGTTTTGATGAGCGAGTTTGCGAGTGTCAAATTACGTGACGTTATGGCCGTATATTTTGATTACATTCCCTGAGAATACACCGACAAGGTATCGTAGACCTTAGCACGTGGCATAAACTTCAACTTGATATGTCTCCCCTTTCCTGGGAAAAAGGGGTCTGAAAAGTCGAACAGACAAATAGAAAGAGACTGACGGACAACAAGGTGATGCTATAAGAGTTCCGTCTTTACCGACCAAAGTACGAAGCTTACCAGTAACCCCCACGTCCACTCCACCCCCTAAATCTCTGCTACTTTAAAGATTCTACATCCAATGTGTAAAACACCTTCAAACGTCTCATTACTTTGGAAATGAGTTAATGTGTTAAGTGCTTCACGTTAAACATGTAAGTGTAAAAAAAAGTTAAGAAAAAGTTTCACGTTATGTTGAACATCTTTATGGAAGTAGGTAAGTGACCTAATTATCCAATACTGGATGAGTATAGTCTGCGTAGTTTGCGTTCCTCTTCAAGAAACACTAGTCATTCTTGCATCCGAATGTTTATAACGCCATGTCTCCTGAACGATGGGTCGTTCAACGATTCATTTTTGCAGCTGCATTTAGTGGTATATGTGGATAGGGTCTGCAGACTATGTTGAAAATAGCATTGCATGGGTAGTGGGGTGTGAGTGAGAAAAAGTTTTGAAAAGATTTAATATTATGTGCAAAGTTCATTGTAAGTCGCCAAGCGCTCTCATCTTCAAATACTGGATAAATATGGTCTGGGCAATTTGTGCACCATAACTTATGCTGCCTCAATACATATACAGTTCGTAAACAAAATACTTCAATTTTGTGTTAAACCTCTAAAGCAAGATTACATATCATAATGAATAGGTTATGACAACATTTAAAATTTTTAAATCCGGTCAATAATTGTATGAAATACGGAAAATCAAATTTTTGTTGCCGACGAAATTCGTTGGATAGGCAGCGTGTAATTTGGTGTGCACCATTAACCGGGTTAGGCGTTTACTAACATAGATTATTAAAACTGTCGGTGGCTAAGAAAGGAGCTCAACATCCATCAACGAAAAGGCTTGATAATTTATCCAATGACGTAAAATGTCTGACAAGTAGCAAAGTCAATTTTAAATGTAATCTAACATCATTTCCTCGGGACAACACTTCCTATTTCATAGAAATAATTTCATTTAAAAACTGGTAGCTTGAAGAAAGAAAAAAAAATTCTAGTTTTTAAGTGTAGTAGTTTGAGTATGACTGAAAAATAGTATCTTTATCAGTGTTATAATTAATCATGTATACATATTGTGTGAATTGATACGATCGACATCATTTTGATAAAAATATCTCTCAAATGTCCTACGCAGCGTGTAAGTGACTATCAGCGTATTACAACATTTCCTTGCGAATCCATTATGTTCGGATGCCATAAGCGACTTGTGCTTTCAGTACTAGGGAAGGGTGCGAATCTGTTATCAGTGAGGTCAACCACTAGAATGCAGAAGAATCCTACTAATTGCCTCCTAACCTTCAACTATATCTCAAAATGAGTCTTTTTGACTTTTCAATCTAAAGCACATGTTGCGTAGACCGTCAATATTCGTATCGAGTAACAAAGAGAAACGTGCGAAAACTACCATGCAAATGTCGTTAGCAAGCATTTAACTTGTTAGCAACTGAACGTAACGACGCATGTTTCGAGCTCTTATTTCATCTAATAGTTCGAGAATTCCTCTCTAGGCGATTTTACGTTGCCGCATTGTAGTGTACATCAGCGAGACATTTACAAGCTTAGCATGTCTTTACTAAAGTCACTAGAATTTCCCATGCTAAAAATAAGAAAAGGTATCATTAATACTCTGAAGGTATTAATTTTAAATATTGATCAATGGTGCATCGATGATTAATTGACATCGAGACGCTGTGCTGATTCCTGCTCGTCGTAAGCAGAGGATATAAAAATCATATACAATTCGGTACGATCTTCTTACCCTCAGCTCATTGTGCCTTCTGGAAGCCCATAAGAGCTGCTTCCCATAGAAGACACGCCGCTAAGTCTTTACTACAGAACAAATCTGCATTTCTAGACCCAGCGTTAAGACTAACTACTAACTGTTTGATAAACACAACTCGAGATCCACAGTTCTAAAAAAAAAAAAAATTATTGTTTAAATCCGTCTGGAAAATATTGCAAATGTTCCCACGTTCAAATGGTTCAAATGGCTCTGAGCACCATGGGACTTAACATCTGAGGTCATCAGTCCCCTAGAACTTAAAACTACTTAAACCTAACTAACCTAAGGACATCACACACATCCATGACCGAGGCAGGATTCGAACTTGCGACCGGAGCGGTCGAGCGGTTCCAGACTGAAGCACCTAGAACCGCTCGGCCACTGTGGCCAGCAAATCTTCCCACGTAATTTAAATTTTGCGATACGTTATACAAAAATATGTTATAATATATTTCGTGGGGTGGCTCCGCCTCAGAGATTCTTAGTGTGAGGCTTCACTGGTTTGTATAGAATAAATAGTCAGCACTTTCAAGAAACTCTTAAAGGTAAATACAGGTAGCAATCAATATTGCAATAGTTAAGCCGCAATATGCTCAAAACGTATGGAATTCCACCAGTATCAGAGGATGTCGTATGTTCTCAGCCTGAATGTCTAGTAATAAATAAAAGCTAGTTCCTTTATCTAGTCGTAGGCCAGTTTCCACTTGTCATCTACATTTTACGCGGGGAAAACGCGTTACTTCAAAACTACGGTCCACTATCCTTGATCCGTGGCGAGCTGGCGCCAGTGTTATTTTTTTCATATATCGTTGAGGTTGATTGTGGTTGAGCTACGTTATCTTTGCTTTTCGCGTGTCTTATCTTCCGCCTTGGCGGGCGAAAGGTTTGGGTTGTTAGCCTTCGACGAGTAACCCCGGCGATCTCGTGACATTCGCTGGGAGACGAGTGTCAACGGCTGCCGAACGAGCGTGATGACCGTTACATGTTGTGGTGTGAAGTTGGTCGCTCGTTTTGGCGACATGGGCAGCTTGGAGAAACAAGTTCTGTGACTTCGCTGGGAACAAAATATGAAGTGAAGCGGTGAAGCTGTGGAACCCGCTCGTTCGTATTGTGTACGTGATATGAAGTAAGTGGTCATAATTGAGTTCTATTGACCGACGCACTCAGAGGCATTTAAATTTTATTATCATGGTGAGACTTTCACAGTCGAACTTCAAGATGGTAGAACAGTTGGCCTAGTTAAATGGTGGCCGTTATTTGAAAGTTTTCTCAGAAGTTTTACTAGTGCTCTGTTTCTTGTAATCAAATGATTTTATGTTTGGGTTTTCAAAGCCTGCACTCTATTAATATAGTTGTCCATGTCTAAAATGCTTAAAGTCAGAATTTGTCAGTCGTGTAACGTGTTCCTTTTCACGCTTACCCATATATCGAGTCAAAGGTTCTGCCGAGTGATTCTGTGTTTCAGAGTTATTGGAATGTTTTTGTGATTCGCGCAAAAACCTTTGATTGTGCCAGCGCCTTGGCGGGGAGTCAAATGTCATTCGAAGTCTAGGCCTGGCAGTGTTTAAGAACCTGGCGACTTCCGGGAGTTGTTCACAAACCGCCTTCCAAAGTTCCTTCCGCTAAGGCGGGTTAAGCAGGTAGATATTTAAATATGTATTGTATGTAACCTGTTCTTATACGAACCTGTTTCCTTAAATATTAGCGACTGGCAACTGGCTAAACTTTAAATTGCATAGCATCTGCTGAGTTTCTTGCGCAGCTCTTTCTAGTAGTCTTTTATTAACACGTCTGAGCACGTGAACATTCATTTTTAAAGATCAGGGTTTCTGCTGTAGTTTTTTATGTAAGTGGTTCTGTCACGTTATGTAATTGGATCTTAGCTTGGCACTAGTGCTGAAGTGTCATTAAGTCACCCTTTATTGGTAACTGCTTTCATTATACGTATTTTGAGGGAAATCCTTTATGGGAGTTTGAATTTCTGAAGTTAATAAGGGAAAATAAAGCGAGGGGTATTAGTGCCCGCCAACGTTAAGTTTATAATTGACCTTTTAACAAGTGCTTCTTGAACGAATTGAGATAGAAAGTGTATAAGGGTATTTTAGTGAAGAATCTTAAGTGTGGCCATCTTAATGTAATAACTGGTTTTAAGGTGTTTGATGAAGTGGCTGTGTGAAGTAATTGATAACTGCTTTTCTTAAGGATTCTATAAATGCCTGGCACATTAAGTTTTTTAATAACTTTCTCTTGAAGGACTGTTTATTTGAGTACTGAGTACGTTGCGTTTCTAACTATATTTGCAAAGCTTTATCTAGTGGCCCGTCCATAATTTGTAATTGTCAAATTCCTTAAAAGGCGTAGTGACAATAAATTGTCTTAATGATAAATTGTGACTACCAACCATGATTCCATTCCGCTTCCTCTTTTATGGTATTATGGGTAAGTGTGGTACGAAAAGGCATCACATACCAATCCTTAACAATGGTTTGCTGCAGAACTCCTGAGCATATGCTCTGTTCGAAATTCTCCTTCGGACACAAAAAGTTCCCTCCATAAGTGAGCCCGGATTTAGTGGGCTGCGCAGGCGACGAATTCAGGTTGCTCTTTTCTCTTTCGACGTAAGGCAACAGGCAGATTCTGCATTGCTAGATTTTCAGAAAGCATTTGACGCACTGTCACACTGCAGAGTGTTAACGAAGGCCAGAGAATACGAAATAGGTTCTCAGATATGTGGATAACTGTGAGACTTTTAAAGCAACAGAACTCAGTTTTTTTTTCATGGACGACTGGTGTTCATCAGAGACAAATGTATCGTCAGGAGTGACTCAGGGAACGGTCGGTCTTGCTCTCCAAACGACCTGGAGGATACGGTGAACAGCAATCTGTGTCTGTTTGCTGATGACCCCGCTGTAGCGCACAGGAGAGTGTCGCCACTCAGTTCTATTTGATGTGTTAAGTGGCTGCTTGCTATAAATATGGGGAAAGTGCAAGCTAGGCGGATGAGTAGGAAAATCAATTCCGTAATAATTCGAATATTTACCGTGATGTGCTTTTTGAGACAGTCACGCCGATTAACTATCTAGTCGTAACGTTGCAAACAGACAGGAAACGAAACGAGCAAGTAGTGTCGGTTGTGAAGAAAGCGAGTGGTCGGCTTCGGTTTACTGAGAGGATTCGAGGAAAGTGAAGCTCATCTACAAAGAAGACTGGCCACAGAACGCTAGAGCGACCAAATTCTTCAGTACTACCAGAGTATTTGGGATCCGCGCCAGGTCTTATTAACGGATGACATGCAAGTAATTCAGAGGCGTGATACTAAATTGGTTACTATTAGGTTCGGTAAACGCTCAAGTATTACTTGAATACTTCGTGAACACAAATGGAAATTATACAGAACCCACATTTCTGGCTGACTGCAGAGCGATTCTACTGCCACCACTGCATGCCTCGCGTACGGACCGTGAAGATAAGGTAAATCATAGCTCATGGCAGAAGCGAACATGCAGCCGTTTTTCCTTCGCTCCATTTGCGAATGACTAGGAAACCAAATCGTCAGCAGTGGCACAAGGTACCCTCCGCCGTGTGCCATATACAATGAAGCCCCAAAGAAACTGATATAGGCATGCGTATTCAAATACAGAGATATGTAAACAGGCAGAATACGGCGCTGCGGTCGGCAACGCCTGTACAAGACAACAAATGTCTGGCGCAGTTGTTAGATCGGTTACTGCTGCTACAGTGGCAGGTTAGCAAGATTTAAGTGAGCTTGAACGTGGTGTTAATGTCGGCGCACGAGCGATGGGACACAGCATCTCCGAGGTAGCGATGAAGTGGAGATTTTCCCGTATGACCATATCACGAGTGTACCGTGAACATGAGGAATCTGATGAAACATCAAATCTCCGACATCGCTGCGTCCGGAAAAAGATACTGCAAGAACGGGACCAACGACGACTCAAGAGAATCGTTCAGCGTGACAGAATTGCTACCTTTCCGCAAACTGCTGCAGATTTCAATGCTGGGCCAACAACAAATGTCAGCGTGCGAACCAATCATCGATGTGGGCTTTCGGACCCGAAGGCACACCCGTGTACCCTTGATGATTGCATGACACAAAGCTTTACGCCTCGCCTGGACCCGTCAGTACCGACACTGGACTCTTGATTACTGGAAACATGTTGCCTGGTCGGACGAGTCTCGTTTGAAATTGTATCGAGTGGATTGACATGTGTGGGTGTGCAGACAACCTCATGAATCTTTGGACACAGCATGTCACCAGGGAACTGTTCAACCTGGTTGAGGCTCTGTAATGGTGTGCAGTTGGAGTGATATGGGACTCCTGATACATCTAGATACGACTCTGACAGGTGACACGTACGTAAGCATCCTGTCTGATCACCTGCATCCTTTCATATCCATTGTGCATTCCGACGGACTTGGCCAATTCCAGCAGATCAATGCGACATCCCACACGTCCAGAATTGCTACAGAGTGTCTCCAGGAACACTCTTCTGAATTTGAACACTTCCGCTGGTCACCAGACTCCCCAGACATTGTCATTATTGAGCGTATCTCTGATGCCTTGCAACGTGCTGTTCAGAAAAGATCTCCACACACTCGTACTCTTACGGATTTAAGGTCAGTCATGCATGGTTCATGGTGCTAATTTCCTCCAGCACTACGTCAGACATTAGTCGAGGTCCATGTCACGTCGTGTTGCGACACTTCTGCGTGCTTACGGGTGCCCTACTCGATATTAGGCAGGTGCGCCAGTTTCTTTGGCTCTTCAGTGTATTTCTATAAGTCTTTGTTACATTTACAGCAGGTGGCCAGAACCCAACTAAATTTTTTCAAGCGTAAATAGGCTGCGCTTTAAGGCATTTGCATATCTGTCAAATTTCCCTGCCATTCGGTAATTACAGTCCACACTGGACATCCCCGAGTAACTGCAGTTCCATTATAGCGACCCGATATTTCATTGACGAGCCGCTTGTGCATTTGGACTTGATTATGTTTACGACGTGTCAATATTACCAGTAAGGGGAAGTGTCTAACAACGAACGAACCAATGGTAGACCTCTCCGTCGAGTCCAAAGTCGTGCTTTACAAAGTTAATGTGACAAGAGCTGCGACGGGCCCGGAATGTTAAACGGCGACCAAAAAAGAACAGCTGTTGAATCGCGAGTTGTCCGGCCACGGGAAGCGGGGATTGTGCGTGATCACACGTGCGCCGTGTGTGTGTGTGTGTGTGTGTGTGTGTGTGTGTGTGTGTGTGTGTGTGTGTGTGTGTGTGCGCGCGTGCGTGCGTGCGTGCGCTGTGCAAACCCACCGGGATCCCGCGCGACCGCTCCCGTCGTGTTTGAGTTGATCCTGCGGGAGCCGGCACAGCCGCACGCCGCTGCGGTGGGGCCGCGCGGCTCAAAGCAGATCTGAAAAAGAGGGCCGACAGCGTGAATGTCGCCAGCGGACAATAGGAGACGCCGGCCGGAGCCATCTGTGCCGCAGTAACGCAGTGTGAGCGGGAGCCCTTGTCAAACATGTGCAGTCGCCGCGATTCTGTTACAAAGCGGCGAGCAGCAGGAAAAGTTGGCCTGATCGCCCTTTTGACAGAGATGAGGTCTCCGACAGGCTACAAATTTAACTGCACCGGCGTCGCATGGCGAGTGAAATACGAGATCAGATATCGCGAGTTCCAGTTACAGCATTCCATAACTGCAGAACAGATTTGATGGTTTAAAATCTGTCTGTCGCCTAGACAACGAGCTACAAAATATCATACACTGCCGGAAAAAAATGTAACAGCCTCGTGGACTGTTCAGTGGCCCCAGGGTACCATACGTGTATACTGAGGAGATGCAGTGTTAGTAATTAATTTTTCTCAGTCATCAACGATCAGAGGACGCTCTGGAGGCCTGTCTGAGTGCCCTCTGTCTTCCCGGCAGTACTTGTGCTGAGGCTGAAGGTAAACAGTGTCCTCCCTCGGGCATGTGTGTGTGTGAGTGTGTGTGTTGTTCTTAGCATAAGTTAAAGTAGTGCGTAAGCCTAGGGACCGATGGCCACAGCAATTTGGTCCCTTAGGCATTCACACACAATTGAACATTTTTGTAGTGTTTGCGACTTTCGTTCTAGGGTACAAGCATGCCCCCCCCCCCCCCCCCCGCCTCCCCCGAGGAGTGCGTACTTCTGTTGAATGACTTTAGCCATTTGAACAGATTTGCGTTATGGACCTAGACGGACGCATCGACGTATTGCAGAATATTCGTTGATTCATTATGGACCGTGAGACAACGGCTGGCATGTATTTCTTGATGCAATAGTTTACCAACAGCCGTATGTATTGTAGAAATTTATTTTATGAACTTCTTATGTGCTACGAGTTTCGGCATTACATTGATGCCATCTTCAGGCCCCACACGTCATAGTGGTAAAAACGCTATACACGGAAAGAGCATATAACTGGATCCGTGAATCAAATCGCTATGCAACAGCTCTTGGTGTCCAGGCGACACAGACTTTGTGTCTGTGTCTCTGAGTCTGTGTCGCCTGGACACCAAGAGCTGTTGCATAGCGATTTGATTCACGGATCCAGTTATATGCTCCTTCCGTGTATAGCGTATTTACGACTATGATGTTTGGGTCCTGAAGATGGCATCAATGTAATGCCGAAACTCGTAGCACATAAGAAGTTCATAAGATAAATTTCTACAGTACATACGGCTGTTGGTAAATTATTGAATCAAGAAATATTGCAGAATATGTTGCGCACACTGTATGGGTGGTGCGTCGCTGCTTTTAAAAGTGGGCTGTGGAAAATTCACAGAGCTGCCGACGAGGTTCTGAGCATCCGCGTAGTATTTAATTAATTTATTTATTCACTTAACCTGATCAGATTAGGGCCATCAGGCGCTCTGTTACGTCGGACCAGTTTTTCACTCATACACATTTTTGCAGTATAGTTAAATAAAAAATAAGAATAATTTAAATATTACAATTAGTAATAAAGTGATCTGAGTGTCTGTAGAGACAATGTGAATAAATAGTACTGACGAAGATCTAATAAAGTTCACACTGGCAGTACTTCTACTACTGTTGCTACCGATAAATAAGATCATATTGCAAGAGGTCCATGACTAAGGAATTTATTGCTAGCGCACTCGAGCAGACGTAATTTCGATGGATTGCTCACGCGCTGCCTGCGATATGTAAGCTATAAGAGAATCTCAGACCAGAGAGCAGTGTTGGCTGCAGTAAGAGCAGTGACAGTAGGAGTAGGTAGTAGCTAGCAGTCGTGAGTATGGAGTTGGCTGGGCCGGCCGTGGGGAGCGACGGCGGTGCCTGAGCGATGTAGTATAAGGTAGAAGCAGCCGCGCGCATATGTAGTTACAAAAAAATTTGTACTATTGTTATATCAAGTCTCATGCAAATGTTTAAAAAATCTTTTAATAATAATCTTTTTTATAAAATTAACTCTTTGACAATCATTCATCTGAATTTAAGGAATTTACTAATTTCTGCAATCCATGGTCATCCCGATTAACGTAAGGAAAAATCAGTTGTTCCTTTATATACATGACAAATCTAGCAGCCAGCACTGCACTGGGCTGTGCCAGAAAAATTTATTATAGGAGCAGATATATACGCGTTATCCGGCGACTTCATTGAGGTCAGAATTTTCAATTTATTCAGAATGATCTTTCAGGGCCATGACGCAGCACTGCTGACGTCCAAATTTACCAGTTTAGATTCACAGTCAGTTAATTATTGAAAGGTTATATATGAGTCACATTTTTTATTGGGACGTTAGTCACGTTATTATTGCGAAGTTACGGAATAACAAACTGTTGGGAGGTTACACTAAATGTCAGTGTTATAAATATTTTTTTGTTGGGAGGTTACACTGAATGTGAATACTAAACATATTTTTACTGTTGGGAAGTTATAATATTAATAATAATAATGATCATGATAGAGGCAATTATAAAAAGAGTTGGTAGGTGTACAAAATAGATATTTTCTGATATAGCGAGTTCGGGTGAATGGAAATTTAAGGAGACTGCAGTAGCTAGGACTGCTGGGAAATGAGCAAGACATGGTTGGAGGAAAGGACATAAAGGGGTAATGAGTGCGTGCAGGGACAATAGTAATTATTATTGTTGCTTTAGTTAATATGTCATTAACTGTCTTTTGAAACTAGAGATACACTCCTGGAAATGGAAAAAAGAACACATTGATACCGGTGTGTCAGACCCACCATACTTGCTCCAGACACTGCGAGAGGGCTGTACAAGCAATGATCACACGCACGGCACAGCGGACACACCAGGAACCGCGGTGTTGGCCGTCGAATGGCGCTAGCTGCGCAGCATTTGTGCACCGCCACCGTCAGTGTCAGCCAGTTTGCCGTGGCATACGGAGCTCCATCGCAGTCTTTAACACTGGTAGTATGCCGCGACAGCGTGGACGTGAACCGTATGTGCAGTTGATGGACTTTGAGCGAGGGCGTATAGTGGGCATGCGGGAGGCCGGGTGGACGTACCGCCGAATTGCTCAACACGTGGGGCGTGAGGTCTCCACAGTACATCGATGTTGTCGCCAGTGGTCGGCGGAAGGTGCACGTGCCCGTCGACCTGGGACCGGGCCGCAGCGACGCACGGATGCACGCCAAGACCGTAGGATCCTACGCAGTGCCGTAGGGGACCGTACCGCCACTTTCCAGCAAATTAGGGACACTGTTGCTTCTGGGGTATCGGCGAGGACCATTCGCAACCGTCTCCATGAAGCTGGGCTACGGTCCCGCACACCGTTAGGCCGTCTTCCGCTCACGCCCCAACATCGTGCAGCCCGCCTCCAGTGGTGTCGCGACAGGCGTGAATGGAGGGACGAATGGAGACGTGTCGTCTTCAGCGATGAGAGTCGCTCCTGCCTTGGTGCCAATGATGGTCGTATGCGTGTTTGGCGCCGTGCAGGTGAGCGCCACAATCAGGACTGCATACGACCGAGGCACACAGGGCCAACACCCGGCATCATGGTGTGCGGAGCGATCTCCTACACTGGCCGTACACCACTGGTGATCGTCGAGGGGACACTGAACAGTGCACGGTACATCCAAACCGTCATCGAACCCATCGTTCTACCATTCCTAGACCGGCAAGGGAACTTGCTGTTCCAACAGGACAATGCACGTCCGCATGTATCCCGTGCCACCCAACGTGCTCTAGAAGGTGTAAGTCAACTACCCTGGCCAGCAAGATCTTCGGATCTGTCCCCCATTGAGCATGTTTGGGACTGGATGAAGCGTCGTCTCACGCGGTCTGCACGTCCAGCACGAACGCTGGTCCAACTGAGGCGCCAGGTGGAAATGGCGTGGCAAGCCGTTCCACAGGACTACATCCAGCATCTCTACGATCGTCTCCATGGGAGAATAGCAGCCTGCATTGCTGCGAAAGGTGGATATACACTGTACTAGTGCCGACATTGTGCATGCTCTGTTGCCTGTGTCTATGTGCCTGTGGTTCTGTCAGTGTGATCATGTGACGTATCTGACCCCAGGAATGTGTCAATAAAGTTTCCCCTTCCTGGGACAATGAATTCACGGTGTTCTTATTTCAATTTCCAGGAGTGTATTATTCAGTTCTCTAATACAATGGGAAACTCGGAAATTTGTGGTAAGGTTCTATGGAACCAAACTGCTGAGGTCAACGGCCCCTAGGTTTACACACCAAGTAAACTAACTTAAACTAACTTACGCTAAGAACAACACAAACACCCATGCACGAGGGAGGACTCGAACCTCCCACGGGGGAAGCCGCGCGAACCGTGACAAGACGCCCAGAGCACGCGACTACCCCTCGCGGCTACAATGGGGAAGTTCATTCCAGAGTCGGGTTCCTGTTACAGAAAAGTGCTTCCAGAAAGTGGATCAGCGATGAAATGGGACACAAAGCATTTCATTCTGATGGGAACGTTTCTGCCATGTTGTTTTTCTCACTACAGCATTAAAACCGAGAAGAGATATGAGAGACAGTATACGTTGATAAAACAATGTAGTGTATGAAAATATCTGCGCTTGTCTGCACGCAACATTATCTGTGCATATGGTGGTGAAATATGATCAAGAGTCGAACGTCACAAATGTATCGAACACAGGCGTTCGTAACCAGTTCCAGGGCGCTGTGAACTTTCCTGAGAAAGCTGATTTCGCCAGCAAATCGTCGTGTCCGGCAGCATGAAGTCACAAAGCGGGCACGTGGCGTCAGGCGTCCACAGGGCTCGGCATTAGGTCCTATACTTTATTAGTCGTATGTCAATGATGTGTCATCAGTTTTGTGCTATTGCAAGTATCACATGTATGCTGATGACCTCCAGTTTTGTCTAAGTGCAAAAGCAATAAACAACATAGCTATCTAGAATTTCAGTACTATATGTGTGCACTATCAACGCGGGCACAGAGTATGGGTTATGTGAGAGACACAGCTGGCCCTCTTTGTGGATGATATACAACAGGCTCTAGATACCGGCTCCCAGGTTGATGCCATATTTCTCGACTTTATAAAGGCGTTCCGCTCCAGAAAGTGTGCGCTTACGGTCTATACGATGACAGATGCGGTTGGATAGAAAGTTTTGTAACAGACAGGGAGCAGTATGTCGTCCTGCACGGGGTGACTTCAAAAGAAACAGTGTAACTTCAGGTGTGCCCCAGGGCAGCGTAATAGGTCCGCTGCTTTTTAGGATTTACATAAACGATCTGGTTGATGGTCTTGACAGCGGCATTAGACTGTTTGCCGATGATACTGTAGTCTACACATGCTGAAATCACACGAAAGGTGTGAACAAGTCAATGAGGATTTGCAGAAAATAATATCTCTCAATATTAGTAAGTGTAACCTACTGCGTATAACAAGATGAAAATCCCTTTAATGTACGAGTACAAAATAAATGCCCAGTCTTTGGAAGCGGTAACATCCGTCAAGTATCTGGTGCGACAATTCGAAATGATCTCAAATTCAATGATCAGATTACACAAGTAAAAGGTAAGGTGAACTCTAGATTGCGGTTAATTGGTAGAATCCTGAAGCGATGCAGGCCTTCAACAAAGGAAATAGCTTAAAATACGTTACTTCGTCTAGTCTTGGAGTATTGTTCGTCTGTATGGGACCCTTACTAGTTGTGTCTGATTCAAGAGATTGAGAAGGTCCAAGGAAGAGCGGCAAGATTCGTGGCTGGTACATTTAGCCATCGCGAGAGCGTCACAAATCTCATAGAAAGTTTGAAGTGGGACACACTTGCAGACAGACTAAACGGAAGGGGCTGCTCGCTAAATTCAGAAATCCGATCTTCACCGAGGATGTAGAGCATATATTATTACCACCAACTTTGAAATCGCGCTATGATCATGAAAGGTGGCTACACTGAGTCACAGCGCCAGAGATTGCGCCAAAGATTATTATTCCACCGCCTCCACTAGCAGTAGTAGTTCAGAGGTTGCCGTGGGCTGCGCTTGTTGAGAGGATGTCGAGAGCAGTACTAGTGAGAGCAAGTCGTGTGTAGTTGTTGTTCTGTTGGGCGAGACAGTAGATGCTGTTCGGTTGGTGTAATGTATAGATGGAAGATGTTGCAATGATCACAGTGTATTTTTCGTCAATATATATGGAGGTAAAAAAAAATTTTATTTCACATTTCCTTAATGACAATGCCTCTTGGTCACAGGTTCAGTCAACAAAGCATCTGGCTCGTGTTCATGTATTACACTTGTAATTCTGGTTTCTATCTGCAATTATAGTATTTCTGTTTTTTCAATTAGTTTATTGTAAATGGTGTTTAAAATATCTTGTCGTATTGAGGAAGAACAGTGCCAGATACATGTACGTTGAATCACACTTAAACAAACAGAACAGTTACACTTGTGCTTTGTTGTTTCGTAGCTTTTATAGTTGCAGGGGACTTAATTAATCAATTGTGTTAACGGAAATTTCCTTTCATTCTTTATTGTTATTTTATGCAGTCAGATTGCGTACTAATACTAGTCAGGGCCAACCGGTTACAAGACTTCGTAACCGGACACACAGCTACTAAAATTATTGCATAATAATAATTAAGCCCCCATGCAATCACCATTCAAAGATAAGAGAAATTAGAGTTCGTACTGAGGCGTTCAGACAGTCGATTTTCCCTCGCGCGATCCGTGAGTGGAACAGTGGGGGTGGGGGGGGAGGGGGGGGGGGAAATCTGACTTTGGCACGAATTGTGCCCTCCGTCATACACCGGTTGGTGGCTAGCGGAGTATATATGTAGACGTAGATGTAAATCTCAACCCATGGAAAACACAAGTGGTGCGGATCGATCATTCTAAGCTCATTAGCACGAAATATAGTGAATCCCTCTCGTCTTTAGACCTCAATGGTACAAATATCAACGTCTCTTCTTCAGTAAAGAATCTAGGAGTGACATTAGATGAAAATCTAAATTGGACTGATTATGTAACTGCAACGTGCAAGAAGGCATCAGCATCTCAACATACCTTACAAAAATTTAAAAAGATATTAGCTCTTGACCTGAAAAAGAAACTTCTACAAACACTTGTATTTCCAATTATTGATAGCAGCGATGTTATCCTGTCATCAGAGAAGACTTCAACCGTGAAGGGATACAGGTGGTCCGCAATAATGTTCGTGTACTTCAGTGCTGTCACAATGTCTTCGAGTTCTACCATAGGTCCCATATAAGCCCAATCAATGTACCCCACAGCATAATTCAGCTCTCACCAGCCTCCATCTGTGGCACGCTGCACGGTTCAAGCAGCTATTCCTCTGGATGATGGTGTGTAAGGACCCAACCAACGACCTGGTGTAACAAAAAATGCTATTCATTCGACAGACCATACGTTTATCTACGGTGTAAACTGCTGTGCTCACTGCAATCGTAACTGACTATGTCGTTGGGTTAACACAGGAACGTGTAAGGGTCGTGTGATGTGGAGCTCCATGTTTAACAGTGGCCTTTGAACGGAGTGCTCCGAAACACTTGTGCCTGCACCTGTATTGTGCTCTGTCGTCAGATCTGCCACAGATTGCTGACTATCCTGGGTTACACAGTGGGCGATGAGACGTGGACACCCAGTACCATATGGCCTATTATTCCACCAACCTTCAACCGTAGATGCTCAAGACAGTAGTACGCAACCAACCAACCAAGTTCGCCCTTTCAGCGCAGCAACACTGTGCCCTTTGTCAAAGCTGCTTATATTAGTGGATTTCCGCATTTCTGGCCCCAATCGTCACTATAATGACTACCCATTCGTCTCTCTTCCGCTTACATTCTTTCCTCACTGCGTCACGTGCCCACAACACCACTAAGAGGGATTCAACATTGTGGTGGTCAGTGGTCATAATGTTTTCGCTCATGAGTGTATATTCTAAGGACTTGGGCAGTGCAGGAAGACTGCAAATAATCAAAGTGTAGTGGCTTAACGAGTCCTTCTTTGCACGCCACAGGAAAAACACTTGTGCTTAATATGGTGTCATCGCCAGACACCACACTTGCTAGGTGGTAGCCTTTAAATCGGCCGCGGTCCGTTAGTATACGTCGGACCCGCGTGTCGCCACTATCAGTGATTGCAGACCGAGCGCCGCCACACGGCAGGTCTAGAGAGACTCCCTAGTACTCGCCCCACTTGTACAGCCGACTTTGCTAGCGATAGTTCACTGACTACATACGCTCTCATTTGCAGAGACGACAGTTTAGCATAGCCTTCAGCTACTTCATTTGCTGCGACCTAGCAAGACGCCATATTCAGTTACTAGAATGTATTCTGAACAGATAATATTGTGAATCATGTACCGTCAAGAGCGACGCTCATCATTAATGGATTAAAGTTAAGTATCAAACTAATTACGTCCGCTTTCTGAATTCTAATTCCTTGTCATGTTCCAGACCTCACGTCAGTATAGTTCTCCCCTCCTCACGCCAGCCTGTGTGACCTAAAATGCGTGCATTTCGGCCTCTACTAGTAACACGGTGTTGGCTCTTCTGCCAACACAACACTTGAAAAGCGGCTGAAGATACCTGTTATAGTGGGCGCAGTGTGTCAGTAGTAAGCTTCATCATGTGGACTGTAATGCCATAATGTCCAGCAGATGGTGTTGTGATACACATGACGGCTATTTTGGCGGTATTGAAGGTAATATGCTTTACATACAATTTTTCGTCGGTGCAATCGTTTATCCGCATGAAGTAATCGATGAGTCTCTTACGTTTGCGGTTCATATGTTGTTACAGGTAGTGTGAAGTTTTGGTTCAGTTCTTCGGCTGGGACAATGGGATCAGCTGCCCACGCCAAGACCACACAGGTTTTTCCATTGGACAACTGGTCCGTTAATGTATGGGCATTCTGGAGTTTTGCATTTCTCCCAGCTTGACTGACCCTGTCCAGCTTTGCTTCTATGTAATATGATTATCAAGTGCAAGGCGTAGCTTACACGACCGCGCCGGGCGGAGTGGCCGAGCGGTTCTAGGCGCTTGAGACTGGAACCACGCGACCGCTACGGTCGCAGGTTCGAATCCTGCCTCGGGCATGGATGTGTGTGATGTCCTTAGGTTAGTTAGGTTTAAGTAGTTCTAAGTTCTAGGGGACTGATGATCTGAGATGTGAAGTCCCGTAGTGCTCAGAGCCATTTGAACCATTTTTTTACACGAACGATGTGCAGCGTCTCTGAGATTCATGAGCAGATTTAGTCCTTCAGTTAACCAAGGTGCAGGTTTCGTTTCTACTTTTCTGGTCTTTAGGAAAACAGATTTGTCATATAGCTGCGTAATTCTGTTAGTAAATTCCCGAAGTTTTTCTCTTATGCCCGGGAAGAGAATAGAGGTCGTCCCCCAAACTATTTCTTGCGCCTCAGTTGAAAATTCAGATAAATTTACGCGTTTGAAGTTACTTGTAGTTTCTTTCTTGGACATTCCAGCGAGTACCTCCTGAAAATTATGTAATGGAAAAAAATGTTCAAATGTGTGTGAAATCTTATGGGACTTAACTGCTAAGGTCATCAGTCCCTAAGCTAACACACTACTTAACTTAAATTATCCTAAGGACAAACACACACACCCAAGCCCGAGGGAGGACTCGAACCTCCGCCGGGATCAGGCGCACAGTCCATTACTGTAGCCCCCTAGACCGCTCGGCTAATCCCGCGCGGCTTACGTAGTGGACAGACATGCTGTGTGCAGATGCAAGTCATGATTAATGCATTGTGTGAGCAGCATAGGCCAACCGAACATCATCCAGAGACGAAATTCGAGCACATGTTGCACCTGTTGTGTTATCAGGGACCGTTGGGAACCGTCTGCATGCACCAGCATCAAGATCACGTGTGACTCTGGCTGAGCTACCACTGACACAACGACACTGCCAAGCGTTGCTACTCTGGTGTCGTGAAAGATTATACTGCACAGTGGAATGGCGCCCTGTTCTCGCCAGTGGTGAGAACAGGGTCCTCCTGTATACGAATGACTGACGTACACGTGAACGGCGTAAACCTGCAACGGCCTATACCGGAGTGTATTCGCCCACGATCCCCAGACCTCACCTCGCGCTTAATAGTGCGCCGGACACAGTTACAGCTCAGCCACATTCCGTGTCTCTGTAGGGTAAAATAACCAGTGCCCCCTACATCGTACAGGTTGTTAGCCCCGTGTTAGCGCCATTTCGGTGACAGGTAGGTGATTTGAATCTTCAGCACGACAGTGCACTTCCAAATATGGGTTCTGCGACGCGGTGAGTTCTTCACATTATGTAACAACTATCCTAAGCAGCAAGATCATCAGATCTCTCGGCAATTGAGCACGTATGGCATTTGGTGAAATGGGAACTTATTCTCCATAGCCTGCAAAAATCATTCTAGAATTGTAACTAGCCGTGCTAGGTACTTGGGCCATTCTATCACAGGATGTCATTCGCTTCTCTTTTCGATTCTTCGCATGCGAGAATACACTCCTTCGTTGTCGTCAGAGGGGAATACACTGTGTGAGTATTGGGCATCCTTTACTGCGACACGTGTGTTTCCTTTAGTACGAATTTAGTATCATATTCCCCTACAACGATGAACTACCTGTCACTTAACTTGCCAATCAAATAGCATTGCTCTCGAAGGTGTCGCATTTTTTTCCAGCAGCGTAGAAGCCATAGGGCGGCCGCCGTATCGTATGCAGTGACAGCCTCGACGCAAAGAAAGAAAAAAATATGCTAATAAGTACACCTCTTGTCTTTCATTGATGAGTAAATCCTCATTTAACTGGGCTGTGTTTCGTTTAACAATCTAACTAGATATGTATTTCGAATAATATTTTATAATGTGAGATCTGATTCAGTGATTTTACAGTTGTACATCAGCTCCAGATGAGAGTGCATGTGAGACAAACATGAATCTTTGTTTCATTTGTGTCTTCGTGTGTGGCTGTGGCTAGCAACACGAAAAGTAAACTTTGCCAGTGAAGTGATTTACTGCATTGTAATCGATCCTTCAGCACCAATGTACAATGTGGATATGTGATTTCATCTTTTGTTCATGTACTAATAACGTTGAAAAAAACCTGTGCCAGCCATGACGTAATGCTGTCTTTATATAACTAATTTTATCTTTCTGACCGGTTGCTGACAGATATTATTCCTCATTTTTTAAATAATGTCTGCTTGAGCATGACAGACAATACTTTTGGAAGCGCATTTCTACACAACTTCCCACACTGTACGCTTCAGTAGAGTAACGAACATTACAAGGAACGGGCGTGTTTTATTTTAGCAGTGCTATTCAATTTCTCCTTTTATGTTTTCTTGCAACGCAACTGCTGTCCATAATCAAATACCTCCTTCACAACATTACACCATATTGAAAAACAAAACTTGAACATACATCTATTCTAAACGAACTAGGTGTAACTTCTTTTTATAGTTGTTCATTTCCTTTAACTTCATATTCGGGTAAATTACAAGTAATTGTACTTTGCCGCAGACTTCGTTCTTTTTAACTGTAATATTTATTTCGCTGATTTACATTGAATTAACATGCTGTCACGTGGTCCTTGATGACAGTCTGTATCTCTATTAGTCTACAGATATGCTTACACTACAAGTTATCACTTTTAGTCTCACTATGTGTTCTTTCCCATACTGCTTCCCCGCAGGAAATCACGTCCTATTCCTTTCAATTAAAAAACGTATATCGGAACCTAGTCATGTGTGGGTACCATAGTTTGTTAGCATAAAATATTTAAAGAGCAAAACAAATAGATAAAATAAGTGTGAGTGAACTGTACTTATCCCTCATAATGAGAAGCAGAAAACTCAGTTCCGCTTTTCTCGAGACTCAAAAGATAGCCAGTTATAAGAAGGAGCGTTTTCTTTTCCGAAACATTTCGCTCGAGTCTGATGTAGCGGGTGTACACCACACACTGGCTAAAGGCACAATTTTTCTATAGCATAAAAAAAATGGTTCAAATGGCTCTGAGCACTATGGGACTTAACATCTGAGGTCATCAGTCCCCTAGAACTTAGAACTACTTAAACCTAACTAACCTAAGGACATCACATACATCCATGCCCCAGGCAGGATGCGAACCTGCGACCGTAGCGGTCACGCGGTTCCAGACTGAAGCGCCTAGAACCGCACGGCCACAAAAGGCCGGCCTATAGCATTCTTTCATCAGGAAAATAGAAAGTATACAAATTTATTCAAAATGAAAGCATCAGAACAGGACAGGCATTACTGTCGTTGACATTATAATACGTATTAGGAAGCAATGTATAGGTTGAATCTTCTATAAATATACGCTCTAGCGACTTTCACAGTAAACCATATCGCGCTTCGAATCGACTATCTCAGAGTTGGTTCCTCTTCGTTCGTTGTTTCTTTTGGCAATCCTACCAGGTACAGATCTCATATCGAGGGGCAATATTCGATCTTTCGAGCATGAGTCGAACGAGTGTTTTGTAAGCTACCTCCTTCACGGATAGACTACATTCTCTGGGGATTCTTCCAAAGAATGTCAGTGTGGCATCTGCCTTATCTGCGATTAATTTTACGTGGTCATTCTACTTTAAATCGGACCTCACTCATGCCCATGGATATTTGATAGTGGGTGTCTCACTCGCAAGAGGCCTTGGAAAAAGTGTTATAATAATATTAATAAAAGAGGAACGACATTTGTGCATTACAACGAGTGAATGTGTGGGTCTATTTCTGTCGTTTTGGTCTCTACGATGCTAAAAAATAAAAGAAATAAAATATTTAGTGTGGTGGTTGTAAACTAATACTGCTAATATTGTAAACTTATCTCAGTTCTTATTCTTCAAAACAAAGAATAATGTAATATTACTTAAAGTTTAGTCGGGCGTATCATCATGCCACATTACTCGTCATAAGTGGATAACGTATTTTCATTTATTACATTGGTCACAGTTCGAAGACGGTTGTAGACGCGAACCACTAGGTGTTTTATTATTCATTTTACGCCTTCTCTTCAATGAAATGGAAATTAATTTTGGAACTGCTACGTGTTATCGTACTCGGATTATATACGCCGTTACGGATAAAATAACTGAAAATGATTAAAACTTCGTCAAAGTGTAGAAATTCATGTTATCTCCTGTCTCCCGTGGCTGCATTCAGGCAAAATCATATTGTACGCCGTAATGGAGGCAAAAATCAAATAATGCAAATACGCTAAAGTCGTTATTTTTTAGAGCAAGTATCGTTCATTGATCTAACGTAGGGGACGGAATACTACTGCACATGAATGACAAACATTTATGTTTAACAATACTTAATATATTTTCTTACTAACGTACAGGTAATACACTTTACAGACCTGAGCAGATAATACCCACCGAACGATTCGCACAATACCCAAGAGAAGAACAATAAAGCTTATCCCAAAAAATTTATTTCCCCGCTTTTTTTAAAAAATCTTTGTAATTTGGCATTTCCAGGAGGCGGTGCAATGCCCCCTGGAATGTTTGATTCACGCTAACGCAGCAGTCTTCCATCAAAAATTAAAACGTATCGTCGTTGTTTATTTACATAATATTATAGAAACGGTAGTCTCTTCGGAGACACAAATAACATTAGCTATAAATATGTACAATAAATAGCTTCACTCGGTTATGAGTGTTCAGGTATCTGTCGATATAGTCATACTCGTATCTATCAATAAATCTGCTCTATTGCCTAGTTTGTTACTGTGTCACTAACGGATATAACATGGAAATTACTTTGGAAACTTCGCGGGACCAAGTTAAATGAATGCTCCCACATTCGGCTAGAAAAGCGTGCAAAACACGAGATTAAAACCACCCTTGTGCTTTCAGACTTCATCTACCTGACTTCCGTATTAAGAAGTTCAATTGTAAATAATCAATTCTTAAGAGGGTTTCAGAACACATCTCTGAACATGATTACATATAAGCTCAAAAATTTTGTAATCATGGACAGCTGTGGTTACTGAATATTTAAAGACATTAATTGTTTCACTTAAGAGTGTGTACACACGTCTCGTGTGAGCATAGGTAACAATTATAACATACATAAAACATTGTAATTGAATGTCGTAAATTGTTCATGGATTTACATTTATTGTTTTTGTTTTCTGTGCACGTAGATTATGTAGCAGTAAACTTCAGTTAGAACGTATTACAAAGCAGATTACTTGCGTAGGTATTCAGTGAGTAGTAACAAACTTCACAAACATAACATTATTATTAGTTCCTTTTCGCTAAAATTTCTGGCCTCGATTGGTTCATAGATTCCTAAATCAGCTATGGAGAGTTGAGTTACATAGTATTTGTAAATACAAAAAGTTAATAATTCCATCCGCGTTGTTGTTAGTAGTCGTCGTCGCCGGTTGGTACTGTGTGATTTGCTCCCGGCCGGAACACGTGATCCACTTGCTCAATCGGCCATCCGGTTGCGAGACGGAAGATAAGAGCCAAGTCCACACAGCAACGTACCATGGTGCATCGCCTTGCCATGTGCTCATGGAAAGTTAAAGACCAGCATCAAATTTCAGATGTAAGAAAGCTGTTACAATAGTATTTTTTGCGTATATGCCATGGGTAGTAGCCTTTAGTCTAGTTTTCGTAACATGCTGTTCAGCTGCAGCCTTCTTAACATTCGCATTACATTTGCAATCTGTCAGCACTAACAATAGCGTGCGATTCTCGTACACAAACGCGTATTTACGTGTTTACATTGATACGTCTGTTCAATCTGCGCTCACTGCCTCAGAGCCACAATAGAAATTTTAATTGTTGAACTGCTGCATAAATACAGTTTTACGACTATCGTCTCTGAGGACAAGCTTTGTCTCTTAATCAGTTTAATACTACCAAAACTAAGGTCTGCTTTAATTATTCTATGGATTAATTATTACACTAGTACTAGAAAGCACTTCCGTTCATGTAGCTTCACTCTATGGACGTCCATACACTACACTTAAAAAGTTTCGTTAAATGTTCACGCTGTTAGAGGGTCATTAACACTCGCATTGGTTTCACCCGTGGTATAGGGATAGCGTCTTTGATTCATAATCAAAACGTCTTCGGTCCCGGGTTCGATCCCCGCCACTGCCTGAATTTTGATAAATAATCGGCATTGGCGGCCGAAGACATCCGGCATAAGAAGTCAGCCTCATTTCTGCCAACGGCCTTGTCAAAGAGGGCGGACGAGCGGATAGAGGTTCAGGGCACTCTCTTGTCCTAGGGATGGGAAATTGTCCCTAAAGGCGGAAGAATCAGCAATGATCAACGACATGAGGATGCAGAAGGCAATGGAAACCACTTCATTAAATGCACGTAACGTGTATCTACAGGACATGTGGCCTGTAATTGAAGAAGTGTCATGATGATCTCTCCATTGGCAAAAGATTCCGGAATAGTCCCCCATTCGGATCTCCGGGAGGGGACTGCCAAGTGGGAGGTTACCATGAGAAAAAGATTGTATAATCAACGAAAGGATAACGTTCTACGAGTCGGGGCGTGGAATGTCAGAACCTTGAACGTGGTAGGAAAACTAGAAAATCTGAAAAGGGAAATGCAAAGGCTCAATCTCGATATAGTAGGGGTCAGTGAAGTGCAGTGGAAGGAAGACAAGGATTTCTGGTCAGATGAGTATCGGGTAATATCAACAGCAGCAGAAAATGGTACAATAGGTGTAAGATTCGTTATGAATAGAAAGGTAGGGCGGAGGGTGTGTACTGTAAACAGATCAGTGACCGGGTTGTTCTCATCAGAATCGACAGCAGACCAACACCGACAAGGATAGTTCAGGTATACATGCCGATGTCGCAAGCTGAAGATGAACAGATAGAGAAAGTGTATGAGGATATTGAAAGGGTAATGCAGTATGTAAAGGGAAACGAAAATCTAATAGTCATGGGCGACTGGAATGCAGTTGCAGGGGAAGGAGTAGAAGAAAGGTTACAGGAGAATATGGGCTTGGGACAAGAAATGAAAGAGGAGAAAGACTAATTGAGTTCTGTAATAAGTTTCAGCTAGTAATAGCGAATACCCTGTTCAAGAATCACAAGAGGAGGAGGAATACTTGGGAAAGGCCGGGAGATACGGGAAGATTTCAATTACATTACATCATGGTCAGACAGAGATTCCGAAATCAGATACTGGATTGTAAGGCGTACCCAGGAGCAGATACAGACTCAGATCACAATATAGTAGTAATGAAGAGTAGGCTGAAGTTCAAGACATTAGTCAGGAAGAATCAAGACGCAAAGAAGTGGAATACGGAAGTTCTAAGGAATGACGAGATACGTTTGAAGTTCTCTAACGCTATAGATACAGCAATAAGGAATAGCGCAGTAGGCAGTACAGTTGAAGAGCAATGGGCATCCCTAGAAAGGGCCATCACAGAAGTTGGGAAGGAAAACATAGGTACAAAGAAGGTAGCTGCGAAGAAACCATGGGTAACAGACGAAATACTTCAGTTGATTGATGAAAGGAGGAAGTACAAACATGTTCCGGGAAAATCAGGAATACAGAAATACAAGTCGCTGAGGAATGAAATAAATAGGAAGTGCAGGGAAGCTAAGACGAAATGGCTGCAGGAAAAATGTGAAGACATCGAAAAAGATATGATTGTCGGAAGGACAGACTCAGCATACAGGAAAGTCAAAACAACCTTTGGTGACATTAAAAGCAACGGTGGTAACATTAAGAGTGCAATGGGAATTCCACTGTTAAATGCAGAGGAGAGAACAGATAGGTGGAAAGTATACATTGAAAGCCTCTATGAGGGTGAAGATTTGTCTGATGTGATAGAAGAAGAAACAGGAGTCGATTTAGAAATAGGGGATCCAGTATTAGAATCGGAATTTAAGAGAGCTTTGGAAGACTTACGGTCAAATAAGGCAGAAGGGATAGATAACATTCCATCAGAATTTCTAAAATCATTGGGGGAAGTGGCAACAAAACGACTATTCACGTTGGTGTGTAGAATATATGAGTCTGGCGATATACCATCTGACTTTCGGAAAAGCATCATCCACACAATTCCGAAGACGGCAAGAGCTGACAAGTGCGAGAATTATCGCACAATCAGCTTAACAGCTCATGCATCGAAGCTGCTTACAAGAATAATATACAGAAGAATGGAAAAGAAAATTGAGAATGCGCTAGGTGACTATCAATTTGGCTTTAGGAAAAGTAAAGGGACGAGAGAGGCAATTCTGACGTTACGGCTAATAATGGAAGCAAGGCTAAAGAAAAATCAAGACACTTTCATAGGATTTGTCGACCTGGAAAAAGCGTTCGACAATATAAAATGGTGCAAGCTGTTCTAGATTCTGAAAAAAGTAGGGGTAAGCTATAGGGAGTGACGGGTCATATACAATATGTGCAACAACCAAGAGGGAATAATAATAGTGGACGATCAAGAACGAAGTGCTCGTATTAAGAAGGGTGTAAGACAAGGCTGTAGCCTTTCGCTCCTACTCTTCAATCTGTACATCGAGGAAGCAATGATGGAAATAAAAGAAAGGTTCAGGAGTGGAATTAAAATACAAGGTGAAAGGATATCAATGATACGATTCGCTGATGACATTACTATCCTGAGTGAAAGTGAAGAAGAATTAATTGATCTGCTGAACGGAATGAACAGTCCAATGAGTACACAGTATGGTTTGAGAATAAATAGGAGAAAGACGAAGGTAATGAGAAGTAGTAGAAATGAGAACAGCGAGAAACTTAACATCAGGATTGATGGTCACGAAGTCAATGAAGTTAAGGAATACTGCTACCTAGGCAGTAAAATAACCAAGGACGGACGGAGCAAGGAGGACATCAAAAGCAGACTCGCTATGGCAAAAAAGGCATTTCTGGCCAAGTGAAGTCTACTAATATCAAATACCGGCCTTAATTTGAGGAAGAAATTTCTGAGGATGTACGTCTGGAGTACAGCATTGTATGGTAGTGAAACATGGACTGTGGGAAAACCGGAACAGAAGAGAATCGAAGCATTTGAGATGTGGTGCTATAGACGAATGTTGAAAATTCGGTGGACTGATAAGGTAAGGAATGACGAGGTTCTACGCAGAATCGGAGAGGAAAGGAATATGTGGAAAACACTGATAAGGAGACGGGACAGGATGATAGGACATCTGCTAAGACATGAGGGAATGACTTCCATGGTACTAGAGGGAGCGGTAGAGGGCAAAAACTGTAGAGGAAGACAGAGATTGGAATACGTCAAGCAAATAATTGAGGACGTAGGTTGCAAGTGCTACTCTGAGATGAAGAGGTTAGCACAGGAAAGGAATTCGTGGGGGGCCGCATCAAACCAGTCAGTAGACTGATGACCAAAAGAGAAGGTACATTGCCTGTACAAACTAGGTGGTTAGCACAGATAAAGTAAGTGTCTGTTTGTCCTGCACCTTTCGTGTCTATACCACATCTACACACAAACTGTCAATCATTTTAATTTATTTACTTCTCGAGTTTTTGTCAATACATCTCATCATGATCGGTTACGTCCTCAAAAATAGCTTTTACAAATTGCTCTTCTGTGTTTGGTTAACAGCATCCATTGCCAAATATTAGAGCAATTTGACCATTCCGGACTACATAATGCTGAGTATGTTTTATATTGTAAGCTGCATTCGACATTGATTCGCATTGTGATTCCTAGTCTCTACGACAAGCTATAGAGGACATGTATGGAGGTACTCGACTGTTTTCTCCGCTAGCAACTAAAGTTATCCGCGACTCTACAAATACCATTTTCGAAGCATGAAAGGAGGTGGATATAACAATGGTTTCAATGATCTACCAGCTAAATTCTTAAAAATCCTGGTATTTATTTACAGGTGCCTTCAGTCATTCTTTAGTCCTTTCACACGTAAAGCTTACATCGTGACATAAACAGCAGTTGGCAAAAAGACATTCGGTACAGTATGGGAATAGTGTTTTGCCACAACGGAGTATCTACGAATGGATTGAAAAATTCCGAAATGGTCGCACAGATGTTACGCACGATGGAGGAGCCGGACGACAGCTTACTGCCACAAATAAAGAAACCATTGAACGTTCACGTGAAATGATTCTCTTGGACAGACGATTAACTATTGAAGAAGTGGCACATCGTCTGCAAATTACTCACAGTTCTGCCTATGAAATCATCCACAACACACTTGGGTTTCATAAAGTTTGTCCAAGATGGATCCCAAAACAACGCACACATTTGCATAAACAAACGCGCTTGGACGTCTGCAAAAAACATTTGGATCGCTATGGAAACGAAGGGGACAACTTCTTAGACAGGATCATTACTGGTGACGAAACATGGATCCATCATTACGAACCGGAGAGTAAACGGCAGAGTATGGAATGGAAACATCCAAATTCGTCGTGCAAGGAAACGTTCAAGACCCAACCGTCCACAGGAGAACTGATGCTTACAGTTTTTTGGGACGCACATTACACGACAATGCCCGTCCGCACACTGCTGCCCACACCGCTGAAACGCCCCAGAAACTCAAATTTGAAGTACTGGATCATCCTCCATATAGTCCCGATCTTGCCCCTTCTATCACTTGTTTGGTCCACTCAAACAGGCATTAAAGGGCCGTCGATTTGCCTCGGACGATGCCGTGAATGAAGCAGTTATTTCCTGGCTCGCAGCTCCACCGAGCACCTTCTTTTGTGAGGGCATCAGGAAGCTTGTACGACGATGGACCAAGTGCGTTGAAAAGCAAGAAGACTATGTCGCAAAATGGTGTTCTTGTAAGTTTCCTATTTGATTAAAATAAAATTTTATTAGTACTTTTGGGATAATAATTGACTTACCCTTGTAAACGGGGAAGCGGAAGATTTTGTTGGGCACAGTTATAAGTACTACTAAAGGTATATAAAGTGACCAAATTCTTAACTCCCCCCATTGCTGCTGTTAGAGATCCTGTGACATAAGAGCGACCTATTGCAGAGTTTGGGAAGGTATGATGAGATGTAATATTGTTTTAGGACAGGTATTTACTGGGTTTGCTTTTTGATATATGACGGAAGTCCTAAGTAATTTTTGCACCTGTATTTTCAAATTTTTTGGTAGTAACAATGGATAGCTATTTTACTAGTGCACTTGGTAACCTCAAAGTTACCCCAAAAATAGCATGTATACCACACAAAATCTTTTAAGCTATCTGTTGGTATACACATGCACCATTTATTATTTTTGTGTCATGCCTGTAAAATAGTATGTCCTCTTGAAACTGACAGTGTTGACTAGGGTTATGTGATCCGTTTGGACTTCAGAGAATCTCTTATGTTGTGTCAGAGAGTATCTTCATCTTGCAGTATTGCTATACTCTGACACATGTTTAGGTATTGTCTGTGGGTGGCATCTTTAATTAGAAGCACTTTGTATTCAGATGATTTCTCTACCATTTCAGCAAACTCAGGGAGACTTTGTGGGTGCTTAGATAAAGTATAGGTGACGACGTTCTCTTTCCCACTTATATGTCATATTTCAATATTGTAGTCTTTGTCTAGCTATTCTTGCATGTAGAAATGTGTACAACGGTAGGAAGCTAGGAGACTGATGTTCACAGAAAACCTTTCATGCTTCCCATAAATGCAATATTCTTAAAGGCCCACACCAGGCCAGAGCCTCAAGCTCTGTGATCGCGTATGACCTTTCATTTCCTGTTAAAACACTACATGCAAAAGGTCTTTTACTTTACCTTATTTAACCAGATGGGTCATCAGTCTGGAAGTGCGAAACCCCCAGCCCAACAACTGAGGCATCTGTGGCAAGATAAATGTCCTTAGTCATGTCCTGTTGTCTTAGTACTTCACACTTTACCAGAACATGTTTTATTTTGTGGAATATTGCCTTCTACTCATCTAACCAATACCAGTGCGTATTCTTCCTTATCAAATTCATCAACACATTCTTATTTAACAATAGCGCACGTACAAATCACCTGAAAAAAATGCTAATCCGATGAAAGCCCTCAGTTTTTTCTTATTACTTGGGTATGCAAAGTATTTAATTGCACTCATCTTGCCCTGATCCGAAATAGTTTCACTAGGTGAAATAATGTGTCCCAAAAATCTAAATTCCCTTCCTCTTTATTTGGACTTGTGAAGGTTGGCCATCATTCCCGCATTTGTAAGTTTTCTTGACACACTGTCCACTAATTCCAAGTGCTCTTCCCATGTAGCAGCGGCCACGAGCAAGTCAATTACATACGGTGTCACTCTGTCTAGGTGTTCCAATTCTAGAACAGTATTTTAATGCACTCACATTATCACCATAGGGTAGTACACTAAACTGGAAACTCCTCCCAGCAAATATGAAAGCTATATACTTCATCAATGACTCTGATAGAACGATCTGCCAGTAGTACAAGCACAGATCTATTATATACTCAAGCATTGTGCACCATAAAAATTTTGTATTTACTCCTCAAGATTCTCCGGCCTTGTCTCCAGTGGTATAATCACCTTGATTAAATCACGCGTGTCCAAAACAAAGCAGATCTACCATCTGCTTTTTTGACAGCTACCATGGGACTACTATATGGTGCGAAAGACGGCTCACTAATAATCCAGTTCAACACTTTCCTTATTTCTTTCTTCATGGTCTCCTTCCGAGTCCCCAGGACATTTTATGTAGCATGGCAATATGTATGGTGTTCATATACTTACATATCATATGTGTATCCTTGGATAGCGTGTGGTTTCTCCGAAAACACTTCTAAATAACTGTTCAACATTTAAGGTCCAGTTCAACATTTTGCTTATTTCTTTCTTCATGGTTTCCTTCCGAGTCCACAGGACATTTTATGTAGCATGGCAATATGTATGGTGTTCATATACTTACATATCATATGTGTATCCTTGGATAGCGTGTGGTTTCTCCGAAAACACTTCTAAATAACTATTCAACATTTAAGGTAAGTCCTGTTGTTGCTACTGGTTCAAATAGTCGGGCTCAACTACTTTCTCCTCTATTCACGTTTTGATGGTATGAGATTCTCCAGTTTGGTCAGCATCCATATTGCACTGTAGATAAGTTGTTGTTCATGAATAATGTACTTCGTCTGACAGACGTAACCCTCGTAGCATGGAAGTATTTGTCACACACAGCTGCGGTTTCTATCAGCTCCAGTGCATTTTCTTCTCCCTTGTGTATGAACCAACAAAATTCATGTGAGAAGTCAGTTTTCACTTTCCTCTCGTGCATAAACTCCCAGCCCAGAATGCAAGGTAACGACAATATTGTTTATACTGTAAGGAAAGTGCACTTATGTGCTCCTTGTCCCACCATGACGACGGAAGTACGTGATTCTCAATTAATTGACTCTACACACTAATAGCCTCTACAATCCTACAGTTTTGCAGTGGAAACAGGGAAAGTTTCCTGCTCTGGTTAACCCTTGTAAAGAAATCACTGTGCATTACTGAAGCCAAAGCACCAGTGTTAATCACCGAATGCAAGGCAATACCATTTATTATTTCTTTCATGACAGCTTGAACTAACTCAACACAGTCTCTTCAACAAGTGTTGGGTTCGGTAGACAGTTCTTGCCTTAAGGTCGATCCCCTCATTGTACGTCGACGTTTCTAATTGTTTATTTTTCATGACTTCACACTGTGCCGTGACCGACTGATAAAGGCTTGTTGCACTGTGCGTTGGAGGTTTGACGCGTGTAAGGTACAGGCTGTTCGCCGTCTGTTATTCCACAATATGTACAGTGTGAGTTTGCTGCGGGGACCGTGAAGTATGAAGTTCCTAATCCTGCCAGAGCTGTGAGTGACTAACAGTAAGCATCGGAATGGCGGCCATCAGATTGACTGGTATATTTTGCTCTCGTTATGGTGGCCGCCCTGGGTTCTTGGTGCAATGGCGAGAACCACGGTTCTGCCACGATTCAGTGGAAAGTTGCATGTTCTTATACCTGTAGGAACTAAAGCCACCGCTATTTCTCTCTTCTGTTATAGTTTCCATTACCATTATTATTGCCAAACTGTTATTCGTTTTTCTTACAAAAACTGTTATTTGATTCATGGTTATGGTAAAGTTATTGCCGTTACCAGTGATGCTTTGCCTAAAATTGTTGCTTCTCTGGTAACCATTATACTGACGGTTATTATGGTTCCAGTTAGTTTAGTTACTATAATTTGACTGTTCATTACAGTCACTGCTTTGCTCTGTGTCTTCCTTGATACGATCCAGGATATCAATGACAGGCAGGAAGTGTTCAAAGTCTGTATCCAGGACATGTAGTAACTTCTCACGAATTTTTATTTGCAATTTTGCCTTCAATACACTAAGTACGTTGATATGGGAAATAGATTCATCCCAGTTCCTAGTCATATTTACATATCTTTTGAAATACTTCTAGCACTGCCTTCTTCCGGGTCATATGAATCTGTGTTGTACATGAGTTTTTGGAGTCTCTCTTTGTTGTATCTTTGTCGCCACTGTTGAGTCTTGTACCATAGGAGTCAAGGGAGAGATGTTGTTTGGTGGCTGGTATCTTCTTTCTACAACACAACTCCACTTGAGTATTAGCAGGGTTCATTATTTGTTTAAACAGACAGCTGCCACTTAACTTTCGCAGCGTCCATGTGTTACAGTACAAGCTCTTCCGGAATAGTCTACGTTAGCCTCACTGCTGCTTAAGTACAAGTCCCACTATAGACACTACTGCCGTCGCTATACACTCCTGTATGCCAACTAGCATAGTGAGTGAGTTAGTGACTCAGCTAGTGAGTAATACTGACTCTGAGCCCTTTGGTCCGTGGCGGCAATTTAAACACTTGTTGTCGAGAGGGCTTTGCAGCGTGTTGCTTGCGAGTCTGTCTTTGGCCTCTCTCCTGATAGCTGCGCTCGGTATAGCGCCTACTATCGATCTTCTTACTGAACCTTTGCCGACCGGTGTGCCGGTGACAGCTTACGTCAGCACACTCTTGCACAGATGACGGAAAAAAGCGAGCCGGAAACTGACGTTCGAATCCAAGAAAAGTAGGGCAGTTTTCTGCAACTTCGACAGCCCATAGCGAGGCATTTCTGGTTATTTTTGATATAACAAGTATTTTATGACGTTCCGACCAAGATTTAGGCAGAACGCTTCTAAACTTTTTTATAAATACTACTGGATGTGTTGCCTTTTTATCCTCTGCATTGCTCTGAGATTTCCTTTGCTTAATTAGTCCCTTCCCTGCACGAGGTTCATCAACGTTGGTACTGATAGTTCTAAACCAACACTGTACCGCACCCTCGAGTACCACCCTGGTACATAGGTTGAAAATTCTGTGGAACAATTTTCGTACAGCAGAGGAAGTATTCCTTTGCCCAGTCTCTTTATCAATAGCTGTTTGCCTTTCAAGCTCCATCACTCCATCTTGAATGTGATTTTGACACAAAGCGAGTGTCGACTTTATAATGGCACATAGGTCACCTACTTCATTTAGGAAACCTTGGCAGGTTTAAGCCTTGCCAAATGTGACATTTATACCAGAGTTTCCGATTTCATATTTAACTTCATCCTTTATAGCCTAGTATTTGCTGAAATTGAGTTGCTGTATGAGATTATCTTCATGACTGTAATTTCCTTTCTAGTGTTTGTCCGTACAGGATAAGCTTCAAGCACTTGCTTGACCGCCACTCTTGGAATTTTGGTTTATCACGTTTACATTTGTGCTGGAAAATGGCGCAAAGTATCTGGCCTCAGGTTAAAGGGTGCTAGTATAATGAGTGAATATGTGGGTTCTATTTTTGTCCTACGAGGCGTAAAAATGCAAAAATAAAAATATTTTATCTGGTGGTTGTAAACTACTACTACTTCATATGTTATATCAGTTCTTATTTTTCAACGCAAACAATAAACTAATTTTGTTTGAACTTTAAGCTTTTCTTTTCACATATCATTAAATTGGATGTTTCATCATCTCACATTACTCGTCATAAGTGCAGAACATGAGCTCATTTACTTCATGCGTCAGGGTTCGAGTGTATGTGTAGACGTGAACCACTATTTTCTTATTGTTCAGTTAATACCTTTCCTTCAATAAAATGTAAATGAAATGGCTACGTGTTAATGTATTCGGATTATGTACCCCGGAATGGTCCAATAATTGAAAATCATTAGGACCTCTTTTGATAAAGTTCAAAGGAAATTCATCAGTGATCTTCTGATAACGGCGCCTGTGGTCGTATTCAAGCAGAATCCTAGAGTATGCCATAATGGCGGCCAACAACCAAGTAATGCAACTGCCCTAAAGACATTATTTTTGGTAGCAAATATCGCCCATTAGTCAAATATATCGCACGGAATACTGTTTCAAATGAATGAAAAACACTTACGTTTGACAATAATTAATACATTTTCGTAGTAACTTACAGACCTTCGCACAATATCCAAGAGAAAAATGATAAAGCTCATCCTAGACAAATGATTTCGCCGCTCTCTTCCTTATAGCGTCTTTATGTATTGATATTCTCTGTTACACTGTTCGTTATCACTGCTCGTTATTGGATTTTTCACTTAACATCACTTTGCACTTCATGCATTCGGTCAGCTTTTCCTTTCCTTTTTTTTGCGCCATACGGTTATGGTTGAGAAACGAAGATACATTAATAGACTCTCCCCCCACCTCCATATGCAGCTCTACATAATCCTGAGTGTTCGTGAATGTTACTGCCAGAATATTGGATTTCTGTGCGGATGTTCTCACGTAACTCGTCGATGGCGTGAGGTTTGTTCGGTAGAGATGACTTTTAAAGAAACTCCATAGAAAAACATTTGGAATGGGTGCACGCCAGGTCACCTTGGGGCCTTCACCCACAATTTCTTCTGATAGCTGTAGGCGGCCACCATTATGCAGATACAACAGTTTTCCATCTTTGTCTCCAACTTCGCCATGAATCCTCGAATGCAGTGTTTAGATGATTTACGTCGACCACGAAAATGTTCTAATAGCATCCGCTGACATGCTTTACGGGAGTCACTTGCCCAATATCGTTTCACAAACAAAAAGCGCTCTTCCACAAAATGTCGGTAAATCTTCAAACAACACTGGAAGAAGCAAGTAGCGCAGAACACCACTAACGGCAAGCGGCGGTACACTGAAATGCGAGACCCATACACAGCCCGCGGAACCCCACGGTTGCTACATTTCACAGATGTTGCCACATCGACGCGTTACGTGAGAACATCCGCCGTGAAATCAAATACTCTGGCAGCAACAAACATGCAGTGCCGTGCTGAACTTGGTACACGGCAGTAGGAGATCGCTGACGCACACCTTGCAACCTACCTTCATCTCTCAGCCATAAAGGTATATCATGTACAAATTTGATTTCATATCCTCTTTTATTGCAACACTGTTCCCGGTGCCCCTTGCGAGTGGAGCAGCAAGTGTATGAGACTGTTTCCAGTGATTGTTCTTCAATCGTGTAATTAAAAGATAATGAGTCTTCCTGCCTATTCATTTGCAGTACTTCAAATTTGTTTACATGATGGTCAACTGCCAATTCCTACACGAAGTGAAGTTTAAAACCCGGTAGTCAACGGAATGCAGGATTCGGTTACGACTGTGGACGGGGCCGTAATCAGTTACCATTGGTTGCCTTTTACAGTTACACACAATTTATTTTAAACCAATAATTCCAGACTCAACAATAAATAAAAAATACATGTTATTAATGAAGGAATAAACAACTGTGTAAATAATAGTGTTTTCAGTCAGTTACAATTTAGCAAATCACCATTAAATACAGATACAACAGATAATGTTTTAAAAGCAAGCCATTGTGATTCTGGGCAGAAGGCCTTACACGCCAGGAATGGCAATAAATTAAGAATGGTTTAAAACTCGCTTACAAATTACAGGTATTGAAATATTGACTTAGTTTGACTTAGTCTACCAGCAAGTCGCGACTGTTCGCATTGTGTCGTTTGGATCTCGTTGTCGGCTGTTGGAGCATGTCATCTTGTCGGTGGGTCGTTAACTGTCAGTCGGTTGGGTTGTCGTGGGATCGTGAATGGTTGGTCCGACTGCCTGTCTCCCTTCGCGAACGTTAGTATTTCAAGTGCAGACCGACACCCAGAAACTTCTGAGTGCCGTCGGCTGTACTGATTTTTATTATTGGTGTTTGATTGTGTATCTTAATGGCTTATAGCCGATGGTTTGAATTTGTTTTCTTTTAGTTAGGTTTTAAATAATGGGCCTTCAGCCGCTTTAAAATTGAAAGTTCCTTACTTGTCAAGTCTTGCATTATTTGGGCCTTCAGGCTTATTTAAAATATTTTTGGATAAAGCTATGGGCCTTCTGCTTTTTGGAAATTTACTGTATTTGTGGTTTTCAATAATGGGCCTTCAGCCAATTTAAAATTTAAGTTCCTTGCTTGTTAAATCTTAGATTGTTTGGGCTTTCAGCCAGTGTAAAATATTGTTTAAAGATAAAGCTTTGGGCCTTCTGCCTACTAAAAATTATTTTACTTGTTTTAAGTAATCGGCCTTTAGCCGTTTTTAAATTAAAGTTCTTGTCTCTCATGTATCACAATGTGTGGGGCCTTCAGCCTAATTGAAGATAAGGCCTTCTGCCTTGTATTTTTTTAAATAAATTTTACCTGCAGTCTTAAATCATGGGCCTTCAGCCGTCTTTAAATTAAACTTGTTTTCTTTTCAAGTGTTAGATTTGTTGGGCCTTCAGCCAAATTATAGAACTTACTTACGGGAGGCTTCTGCCTTCTAAATATTCTGTCTTGAGTCTAAATTTTAAGCTAATGGCTTACAGCCGTTTTTAAATTTAAGTCGTTGTGCCCTTAAGGCGTAAAATAGTGTGGCCTATTCAGCTGAAAACTAAGTTCAAAAAATATGTGTTTGAGTGTAACTGACAGCCCCCTTTTGGCCCCTTTCCACAATTCCAACTACCTGTTCTGTGCTGCGGACTTAAGCAGGGCGTTTCACTGAGGATGGCACATGTAGATCTTCTTTGGCCATCTATCATTGCACTTGGGACGCCGACAGCTCAAACCGGCGTCCGGCCATCCTGATTTAGATTTTCCGTGATTTCCTTAAATCGCTTCAGCCAAATGATGGAATAGTTCCTTTGAAACGGCACGGCCGATTTCCTTCCCCATCCTTCCGTAATCCGATGGGACCGATGACCTCGCTGCTTGGTTTCCGCCCCCAAGTCAACCAACCAATCAAGCAACAATCTATCATCTGCCATTCATATTGTACTTACATGCTACACGAGTTGCCGTTCTTCTATTCTATGTAAAATGCTTTCTTGAGTCTGGGGCACTTCCCAATCGCCATATTTTTTCCTTGGTCTCGCTAAGATACCCAAAACGATTTTCTGATGTAGTCCTTGTCTACTTCTCTTACTTTTCCTTAGTTTTTTCCAGAAGGTCCTAACATTCGCAGCCATAGGTCGTCGTAAGCTCTACAATACTTATATGGAGCTCTTCTTTAATTGCAACTTATTCTAGAAAACCATAACAGAGAATTTAGATTCTGTATTGCTGTTTTCCCATTGGCTACTCGTTGCTATATTTCCCAGTCACTCGCTCCGTCTCCCGATGGGATTCTACCCAAACATTTAAATTTTTACATCCTTTGAAGCGGTGGCCCTCTACTACACTCCTGGAAATGGAAAAAAGAACACATTGACACCGGTGTGTCAGACCCACCATACTTGCTCCGGACACTGCGAGAGGGCTGTACAAGCAATGATCACACGCACGGCACAGCGGACACACCAGGAACCGCGGTGTTGGCCGTCGAATGGCGCTAGCTGCGCAGCATTTGTGCACCGCCGCCGTCAGTGTCAGCCAGTTTGCCGTGGCATACGGAGCTCCATCGCAGTCTTTAACACTGGTAGCATGCCGCGACAGCGTGGACGTGAACCGTATGTGCAGTTGACGGACTTTGAGCGAGGGCGTATAGTGGGCATGCGGGAGGCCGGGTGGACGTACCGCCGAATTGCTCAACACGTGGGGCTTGAGGTCTCCACAGTACATCGATGTTGTCGCCAGTGGTCGGCGGAAGGTGCACGTGCCCGTCGACCTGGGACCGGACCGCAGCGACGCACGGATGCACGCCAAGACCGTAGGATCCTACGCAGTGCCGTAGGGGACCGCACCGCCACTTCCCAGCAAATTAGGGACATTGTTGCTCCTGGGGTATCGGCGAGGACCATTCGCAACCGTCTCCATGAAGCTGGGCTACAGTCCCGCACACCGTTAGGCCGTCTTCCGCTCACGCCCCAACATCGTGCAGCCCGCCTCCAGTGGTGTCGCGACAGGCGTCAATGGAGGGACGAATGGAGACGTGTCGTCTTCAGCGATGAGAGTCGCTCCTGCCTTGGTGCCAATGATGGTCGTATGCGTGTTTAGCGCCGTACAGGTGAGCGCCACAATCAGGACTGCATACGACCGAGGCACACAGGGCCAACACCCGGCATCATGGTGTGGGGAGCGATCTCCTACACTGGCCGTACACCACTGGTGATCGTCGAGGGGACACTGAATAGTGCACGGTACATCCAAACCGTCATCGAACCCATCGTTCTACCATTCCTAGACCGGCAAGGGAACTTGCTGTTCCAACAGGACAATGCACGTCCGCATGTATCCCGTGCCACCCAACGTGCTCTAGAAGGTGTAAGTCAACTACCCTGGCCAGCAAGATCTCCGGATCTGTCCCCCATTGAACATGTTTGGGACTGGATGAAGCGTCGTCTCACGCGGTCTGTACGTCCAGTACGAACGCTGGTCCAACTGAGGCGCCAGGTGGAAATGGCATGGCAAGCCGTTCCACAGGACTACATCCAGCATCTCTACGATCGTCTCCATGGGAGAATAGCAGCCTGCATTGCTGCGAAAGGTGGATATACACTGTACTAGTGCCGACATTGTGCATGCTCTGTTGCCTGTGTCTATGTGCCTGTGGTTTTGTCAGTGTGATCATGTGATGTATCTGACCCCAGGAATGTGTCAATAAAGTTTCCCCTTCCTGGAACAATGAATTCACGGTGTTCTTATTTCAATTTCCAGGAGTGTATTATTATTCTTACATTTACTCCACTGCATAGTATTTAGTCTTTTGAAAATTTACTTTCAATCCCCATTCATAAGGTTCTTCTAAAGCTGGTTCCATCCTCTTCACTGACCACCACTACCCGATCATCTGCAAGAAACGAAGTGTACAATCATAGATAATTTGTAACATGGATACCCCAAAAGCCTAAGGCTTTCTAGATGAATATGTTAAACAATGTTGAACAAGTGGAATATTTGTTTTAATCCTTCTGTAATTCTGAAAGGCTGTGATGAAATTTCATTCCCCACTTTGATTACACATTTTGCAAACCAGTATAGCATCCATATACTTCTAACATATGTCTTTTCAAGCTCACTCCCGCTCAGAACCTCAGTTTCCTTAGTGGCACTGTGTCATACGTCTTCTCGAGAACTATGAACACTTAATGGTTACTTAGATCGTTCCCCAGTCTCTTTGCCACTAGTTGTCTTAAGCTAAAAATCTTGTCATTACAAGATCTTCCACTCCGGAATCGACATTGCTCTTCAGCGTCCATTAACATCCCTTCTATCGTCCCTTAGACCCATCTGTACCATCCACCAATAGAGTTTGTAACACTGATTCCACGATAATTTCCATATACTTTTGTGCTACCTTTTCTATAAACTGGACTTAGACATGCCAAATTACGTCATTTGGTCAGTTAATGTCCCTCTAACATGTTAGCATTAAACTACGTACTCACTCATGCGCTCCATATCCACTAATCTAAATTTCTTACAGACAATTTGCTCTCGAAAGCCAGTAGTGTCTTCACATCCAGTTCTCTCTCCCGTATGCAGTATCTTGATATGATTTCCGAATTCTCTCTTACTATTAACTCTTACATTTCTCCCGCCTTTCACTCCTCTTGTTCAACTCTTCACTGTTTTCTAGGTTTCTACTACTTTCGTGCCCTCTATACAACTTTCTCACAACTCTTTTCTCTGATCCCGTTTTTCCTGTTAATAATTTCTTTTTTAACCTCCTTGTTTATTTCCACATAGTTCTCTTCTATCCTCCGGATCTCTCATCCTCACCCACCTATTACACATTTTCTTCTTAACTTTTATCTGTTCCCCCATGTTCTCCGTCCACCACTCTGCGTTTTGTTTTCTTTCTTCAGTTTCTCGACACAGTGCTTCATGTGCTGCCTCGTGAATGTATCTTTTAATTTGTTGATACTGCTCTTCAGCATTTTCCTCTTCATCAAAAGTTTTCAGTTTACTGGTTAGTCTCAGTTTATAAAGAAATTTCACACTTTCATCTCTGAGACAATTTGCATTATATTTAACGGTATCCAGAATTTCAATAACAGAACTATCTTCCGAGGTTCCCTTTTTCCCCCATGATGGAAAGACAAACTTTGCTCCAGGCAGTAAGTCGTTGGAGCCACAATCTGGGCTTCTGCATACCCTTACGTCACTCACAGTAAGTCTATATCCACTTATGTGGGAAGAAACCATTTCAAAGTCTCAAATCCAATGCACTGTTTCTATTTACTAACATTTCGACATATCCATTTTCGACATCCTCCCAACATCTCTCTTCTATTTCATTCTCTATCTCTGAACCTCTTCTTCCACTAGGATCTCCCATGAGGATTATTTTCATATGCGGCTTTATCTTTTCCTGGACACTTCTCAAGTCCTCATAAAACTCATCTCTGATTTTAGTTCCAGCATCATTTGTTGAGGTATTTACTCCATTATCGTGCAGTCATGACCATGCTTTAAAAAGTCTATCGTCATAATTCTTTCATTTATTTGTTTCAGCTTTTAGTGCTCTTACACTTATGTGAAAGAAGTCATGGACTACTTCCTAATACAGTGTCTGACCTCCTTTTGCGGGTGTAGTGCATCAATGTAGTTGTTGGAACTCCCCTGCAGAAATACTGAGACATTCAGTCCCTACAGCTGTCCATAGTTGCGAATGTCTTAACCGGTGCAGGGTTTAGTGCACACACTCAACTCTCAATTATGTTCCATAAATATTCTATGGGTGACCAAATCATTCGCAAGGAACTGTGGTCTGGGGATATGAAATCGTTGTTTGGTAACATGAAGTCCACAAATGGCTCCAGATAGTCTCCAAGTAGTCGAACATAAATATTTACAGTCAATGATGAGTTCATTTGTGCTAGATGACCCAGGCCACAATATGAAAACACAGCATACACCATTATGGAGCCACTACCAGCTTGCCCAGTGCTTTGGTGACAACGCGGGTCCATGGCGTTGTGGGGTCTGTGCCACACTCGAACCCTACCATCAGCTCTTACCAAGTGAAATCGGGACTCGTCTGTCCAAGCCGCGGTTTTCCAGTCGTTTAGGGCCCAATCGATACGGTCATTAGCCCAGGAGAGGCGCTGCAGGCTACGTCGTGCGTTTAGCAACGGCAATCACGTTTGTCCTCTGCTGCCACACAATTACTTCCTCATCGCCGGCCGGTGTGGCCGAGCGGTTCTAGGCGCCTCAGTTTGGAACTGCGCGATCGCTACGGTCGCACGTTCGAATTCTGCCTCGGGCATGGATGTGTGTGATGTCCTTAGGTTACTTAGGTTTAAGTAATTCTAAGTTCTAGGGGACTGATGACCTCAGATATTAAGTCCCATAGTGCTCAGAGCCATTTGAACTTCCTTATCACGTGAGGGCAAAGTCACCCTGAAGTTTCCAGAATGAGATTTTCACTCTGCAGCGGAGTGTGTGCTGATATGAAATTTCCTGGCAGATAAAAACTGTGTGCTGGACCGAGACTCGAAATCGGGACCTTTGCCTCTCGCGGGTAAGTGCTCTACCAACTGAGCTACCCAAGCATGCATGACTCAAGCCCCGTCCTAACAGCTTTTTCAGTTAGTAGAGCACTTGCCCGCGAAAGGCAAAGGTCCCGAGTTCGAGTCTCGGTCGGGCACACAGTTTTAACCTGCCGGGAAGTTTCACCCTGACGTTCTACCTCAAATATGGATAAATATCCTGTATATTGTGATCTGATTTCGGTCATTACTTGGCAAGAATAACAGCCATTGCTAAAAGCAATATCTCGAATAAATAGGTACTTCCGACACTTCCCACTCTTCGTCACACAAAGATCTTTATCGGGTAACAGTACAAAAGTGGCTTATATCTTAAATCAGTATCGTTGTTCTCGCTAATTTAATAGATATATTCTTACTAAGCGAAAACAAGAGCGATATTCGAAAACTGATTGCACATGGTAATATTAGTATGAACAAAAAGAGAGTTCCAGCTGAAGCATTATTCACGAAAATTAAATGAATAACTCGACAAACGGAAATAGAAAGTACTTCCTAAAAACCTGTGGGTATGCCAGACAAAAAACACCTATTCGCACTAACCAGGACAAATACGAAGATGTTTTGGAAGGAATATAAAGTGTTACCAAATCATTGTAGCATCCAGAATGTTGCTACAAAGAAAGACAGCCGAGGCAGGCCGCCTTTTTAAGCTGCTGGGTCAGAGACATCTCCTAGCGTTTGACGAGAGAAGATGGGAAGCGCTGCGATTCGCACAGAATAAAACTCTTCAACCCCACAAAATGGCGCAGCCAAAGACAGGCTTCCAAGACGACTGATCGTTTTACTAACTGACAGGGGGTGGTACTCATTGCCAAAGTTGCAGAGAGAGAGACAGCGTAATGCTTTGTCTCAAAGAATGAGGTTGGCAAGGTTTATACTACACTATAATACAACCAAAAGGAGTTTCTATTTCTGTCAACGACTGATTTGTACATTTCCACAGATTTATCACTGCAAAGGAGCGTATATGTAGAGTAAGTTCGTTAACACATGACATAAATATAGTCACACTATCCACAGTGTCTTACCGGCGGAGTACAGTACAAACACAAAAAATAATCGCCTCTGTCGTCTATAATGGAAAATTCAGCAGTATAATTACAGTAGAGATTAAAGTTGTCACCTTTGACCATGTATAGAACAGCATGATCGATGGTTTTTGGAAGTCACTAACTACTCTCATAATGAATCACTGGATGAGTATAGTGTGGGTAATTTGAGGTCCGCTTTAATAAAACGTGGTTCTTCACGCATCTCTTGCCGGCCGGGGTGGCCTAGCGGTTCTAGGCGCTACAGTCTGGAACCGCGCGACCGCTACGGTCGCAGTTTCGAATCCTGCCTCGGGCATGGGTGTGTGTGTGATGTCCTTAGCTTACGTTTAAGTAGTTCTAAGTTCCAGGGGACTGATGACCTCAGAAGTTAAGTCCCATAGTGCTCAGAGCCATTTGAACAGTTTTTTTTTTCACGCATCTCAATGTTTATGACGTATCTCTTGAACTATGAGTCGCACAATAATACAACACACAAATTTTCTTCATGACTACTTGTCAGATGAAATACAGCCAAAACGACGAAAAAGGGGCACGAAAACCGATATGTAAAAATGCATTTTCACTAGCAATGTAATTTTCAGGTGAGCAGAAGTAGCAAACTAAACAAAACGCACATCTTATAATATTTATGCTGGTGACAGACAACAATTAATTTTGTATTAAAATTTACAGAAGTGTGTCTGCATGAATAAAAAGAAATAAAGTGCTTCGCGTTAGACAGAGATTTTTTAAATAAATGCTATAACTTTTTGTGTACGTTCAGTGGTGAATCTGGATTCTGTCTGCAAACGGCGTTTCGAATAGTGTGAGTAGTAAAAAAAGTAATGAATTAGAACATCATGCCCGATGCTTATTTTCTACCGCACGAATAACAAAAATGGAGTAAACGACAATCGTTCTTCCGTTCATAATTTTGCGGGTGGTGTTAGCGAGAAAAAGACTTCATACAGATTTGAAATTACGTGTGGAGTACATTGGAAATCGATAACTGCTGTTATTCATAAGTACTTGATGAATGTAATCTGAGTAAAGTACGTGCCACGATGTATGCTGCATCAAGATATACACAAATATCTAATTGTAATCCACTGAAGAGCCAAAGAAGCTGGTACATCTGCATAAAATCATGTAGGTCCCCAGAGAGCACGCAGCATAAGTGCCCCAAGATGACGTGGCATGGACTCGACAAATATCTGAAGTAGTGCTGGAGGGAACATGAATCCGGCAGGGCTGCCCATAAATCCGTAAGAGTATGAGTGCGTGGAGATATCTTCTGAACAGCACGTTGCAAGGCATCCCAGATATGCTCAATCATGGTAATGTCTGTGGAGTTTGGTGGCCAGCGGAAGTGCTTAAGCTCAGGAGAGTGTTCCTGGAGCCACTCTGTAGCAATTCCGCACGTGTGGGATGCCGCATTGTCCTGCTGGGATTGTCCAAGTCCATCAGAATGCACAATGGACATGAATGGATGCAAGTAATCAGACAGGATACTTACATATGTGTCACCTGTCAGAGTCGTATCTAGAAGTATCAGGGGTCCTGTATCACTCCAACTGCACATGCCCCAGCCGCCACCAGCTTGAACAGTCCCCTGGTGACATGCAAGGTCCATGGATTCATGAGATTTGTCTCCACACTTGTACAAGTCCATCCGCTCGATACAATTTGAAACGAGACTCGCACTACCAGGCAGCATGTTTCCAGTCATCAACAGCCCAATGTCGGTGTTGACCGCGCCAGGCGAGGGGTAAAGCTTTGTGTCGTGCAGTCATCAAGGGTATACGAGTGGGCCTTCGGCTCCGAAAGCCCATATCGATGATGTTTGGTTGAATGGTTCCCAAGCTGACACTTGTTGATGGCCCAGCATTAAAATCTGCATCAGTTTTGGGAAGGGTTTCACTTCTGTCACGTTGAACGATTGTCTTCAGTCGTCGTTGGTCCCGTTCTTGTAGTATCTTTTTCCGGCCGCAGCACAGTCGGAAATTTGATTTTTCACCAGATTGTTGACATTCACGGTACACTCGTGAAATGGTCGTACGGCAAAATCCCCATTTCATTGCTGTCTTGGAGATGTTGTGTCCCATCGCTCGTGCGCCGAATATAACTCCACGTTCAAACTCACTAAAATTTGTATAACCTTCCATTGTAGCAGCAGCAGCATTCGATCTAATAACTGCGCCAGACACTTGTCGTCTTATATAGGCGTTGCCGACCGCAGCATAGCATTCTGGCTGTTTACATATCTCTGTATCTGCATACTCATGCATATATCACTTTCTTTGGCGCTTCAGTGTATTTGCCTTACTGTTTTAAATCATCAACCTCAAATCTACGTTATAATGAGTAGATTATGATAGTATATAAATTTTTTAATTCGTTCTGTGATTACATCAAACACTGAAGACGAAATGTTCTTGCCCCTGGAAGACATCAAAAAAGCAACCGGTAACTGGGAGTGGGTAAGAGTTTTAGGCGTTTAATAATTTAGACTAATGGCACTCTGTTGTAACACAATAGAGAAGACTGGGTACGAAGCTTAAGAATTAAAATTTTACACGACTAACTCTGAATGTAATTGACTGGGTATGCCTTAAAGAAATTCTCCGCTGATCTAATGTAAACAGCCTTGAAGGTTGTCGATGCTGCTACGACGGCGGTGTCGGCGTCTGTGAGAATGATCCATAAGCACCAGTTGTTGCGAGAACACGATGTTTACTGTATGACTAACATGAAAACGCAAATGGGGAAAACCACTTACATACGCGATGCCGACAAAGACCAGAGTGTTATAATGAGTAGATTATGATAGTATATAAATTTTTTAATTCGTTCTGTGATTACATCAAACACTGAAGACGAAATGTTCTTGCCCCTGGAAGACATAAAAAAGGCAACCGGTAACTGGGAGTGGGTAAGAGTTTTAGGCGTGAAAACTCTTACCCACTCCCAGTTACCGGTTGCCTTTTTGATGTCTTCCAGGGGCAAGAACATTTCGTCTTCAGTGTTTGATGTAATCCCAGAACGAATTAAAAAATTTATATACTATCATAATCTACTCATTATAACAGTCTGGCCTTTGTCGGCATCGCGTATGTAAGTGGTTTTCCCCATTTGCGGCCGTCGGTGGAATGGAAGCCCGTTCGTCTCTCTCCCTTATACGAGTGCTGTACACTTCCCTTATCGTGTCACGTGACTGAAACGCCAAACATTTCTCTACTGGAATAATGCAGCATAATAATATTGTACATAAAATTACAAATGTTGTTAAGAATCGTTCTACAAAATGCATAACAAATAAGGAAAACGTGTTTTGTTTTACTCACAGGTGAAACTTCGACGTTACAAATAAACAAATATTTTTGGGTGTACAGATAATGCTTAAGAAAAATATTGGAAGAATACCACATATGTGCCGTAGTGTTACTAGTGGATGTCTAATATTTTGTCGCCTAATTCATCGTTCCACAGTTCTTCAATCACTTTATATGTGTTTTCACGAACAGCTGACCAGTCATACCTGGGAGTCGGAACATAACAGTCTGGCCTTTGTCGGCATCGCGTATGTAAGTGGTTTTCCCCATTTGCGGCCGTCGGTGGAATGGAACCCCGTTCGTCTCTCTCCCTTATACGAGTGCTGTACACTTCCCTTATCGTGTCACGTGACTGAAACGCTCCGCCCCCTCTCCCCCCCCCCCCCCCCCCGCCTTCCTTCCCATGGCGCTGAAGCTCGCGGCGGGCCGTCGTCAAATCGTTTTGTCTCGTCAGAGTATGTTCTTGCTCACCGGCTGCAATGATAACGGATGGTGATCCTTAAATTTGAATGTCATCGTTTCACAAGCCTCAAACCTTTTAGGTAACAACGTAATTGCAACAACGTCGGAAATTAAGTTTTAAAAAAAAAGGTCAAGTACGAATAGGACTCGCGCACCGAGAATTCCATACAAACTTAACTACGTAAATAGATAGTTCCTCCATCCTAGAAATCGAGAATTTTGGCGATTTTTATCTGTTGTCGATATGCATAATTGCAAGGTATCGGGCCCGGAAATTCCAAGACTTTCGTGTAATATAATTACAAATTAACAGTTTTCGGATGTTTTTCTTTTATTCGTACTAAAATATCTTAATTCTTGCTAAAATCGTTATTCTAGGCCAACGGAAAGTACCCTACAGATTTTGATGATTTTGAATCTTTCATTAGGGAAGCTGTTCGAAATTAACGCCTAGAAAATCACATTAGTAGCGGCCCAGCGCTGCTTAAAGGAGCACCCCATTTTCCCAAGTCAAGCTCATTCTGTCTCTATTTAGACTGAAGAGTCAAAGAAACTGGTACACCTACCTAATATCGTGAAGGGCCCCCGCGCGCACATAGAAGTGAAGCAACACGATGTGGCATGGACTCGACTAAAGTCTGAAGTAGTGCTGGAGGGAACTGACACCATTAACTCTGCAGCGCTCTCCGTAAATCAGGAAGAGAGCGAGGGGCTGGAGAACTCTTCTGAACAGCGCGCTGCTCAATAATGTTAACGGCTGGGCGATTTGGTGGCCAACGGAAGTGTTTAGACTCAGTGTTCCTGCAATTCTGTACGTGTGGTGTGTCCCATTGTCCTGCTGGAATTGCCCAAGTCCGTCGGAATGCACAATGGACATGAATGGATGAAGGTGTTCAGTCGTATCTAGACCTACCAGGGTCCTGTATCAATCCAACGGCACACGCCCCACACCATTACAGTCTCCACTGGCTTGAACAGTCCCCTGCTGACACGCATAACTCACGGATTCACGAGGTTGTCTCCATACCCGTACACGTCCCTCCGCTCGATACAATTCAAAACGAGACTCGTCCGAGCAGGCAACATGTTTCCAGTCATCAACAGTCCAATGTCGGTGTTGACCGGCCCAGGGAGGGGTAAAGCTTTGTGTCGTGCTGTCATCAAGGGTACACGAGTGGGCCTTAGCCTCCGAAAGCCCGTATCGATGATGTTTGGTTGAATGGTTCGCACGCTGACACTTGTTGATGAACCAGCATTGAAATCTGCAGCAATTTGAGGAAGGGTTGTACTTCTGTCACACTGAACGATTCTCTTCAGTCGTCATTGGTGCTGTTCTTGCAGGATCTTGATGTTTGACGGGGTTCCTGATATTCACGGTACACTCGCGAAATGGTCGTACGGGAGAATCCCTACTTCATCGCTACGTCGGAGATGCTGTGTCCCATCGTTTGTGCGTCGGCTATAACACAACGTTCAAACTCACTTAAATCTTGATAACTGCCATTGTGTCAGCAGTAACCGATCTAACAACTGCGCCAGACACTTGTTGTCTCATATAGGCGTTGCCAACCGCAGCGCCGTATTAAGTCTGTTTACATATATCTCTGTATTTTAAAACACATGCCTTTACCAGTATCTTGGGCGCTTCGGTGTATAAAAACAGATGTTCCATGCATTCTATCGTACTTGATGTGGCGAATTTGTATTCATCCAAGACGCTACTCCAGGCGGGTCTAAAAATGAATGTGCGCAACTGAAAACACTGAACGCAGAAATGAAGATTGCTGACTACCCTCTGAAGCAGACGGTTCAAATGGCTCTAAGCACTATGGGACTTAAAATCTGAGGTCATCAGTCCCCTAAAACTTAGAACTACTTAATCCTAACTAACCTAAGGACATCACACACACAATGCCCGAGGAAAGAATCGAACCTACGACCGTAACAGTCGCGCCGTTTCGGACTGAAGCGCCTAGAACCGCTCGTCCACCGCGGCCGGCTCTGGAGCAGATCTTAGGATCTCTTAATGGTGATATTATTTCATCTATGTTACTCTTTAACATATAAATTACATAAGTTAATGATTACGAGAACTAGTAACTACAAAATGATAAAAGTTGGTTCTGCTTATACATTTATTGTAGATTAAAACCCCTTTTATATATTACAAATGTTTATAAATCAATGTCCAATGGACATAAAGAGACACAAATGAATTTCCTGGCTAATATTACTGATCAATTGCCCAAATCTGCCCCTTTTTATGACTACGTGATCTAATATAAGTAACGCGAGATGACTGACATCATCTACGTACCAAACACTAGAAAACAATACTTTCAAAGATGATCTACAGTGGTGTACAACCTCAATGTAAATAAAACTTACGTGATCACAGCCGTTTAGCTTTGTAGCCCTAATAAGTCGAAGCAATTAGCAATATCACCGTATGTACCGCGTCCGGTACGTCGGAGTACACGTCTGTGACGGTGGAAGAACTCCAGCCACAAAATAAAAAACTCTTTCAAACACTAGGAGGCAGAAGATGGTCCTCTGACTAGTATAATCTAATACTCTCTTCTCTTATCTGTGTTCTACAGACAAGAAGCGCGAGCTCCCAGCCACAAGGACGGAATTCAGATAACGTCTCTACGTGAGTATAGACAGAGGAAGTGCTCTCAATCACTGAACATTGTGTACTCAACGACGACTCCCTACCCGGAAGCGAAGTCCAGAATCGTACAAGTTCGGAACAGTACAGTGCCTAACCGTTCTAACAATAAAATCTCCTGAGAGCAAAGACAATAATTGTGTCTGTACCAACAAAAGCTGATACTAAGCGACCGTCAAACATGGGCGCTCAAAAGGGAAGACCTCTTTCTCGCCGGCCGAGTGGCCGAGAGGTTCTAGGCGCTACAGCCTGGAATCGCGCGACCGCTACGGTCGCAGGTTTGAATCCTGCCTCGGGCATGGATGTGTGTGATGTCCTTAGGTTAGTTAAGTTAAATTAGTTCTAACTTCTAGGAGACTGATGACCTCAGAAGTTAAGTCCCATAGTGCTCAAAGGCATTTGAACCCTTTGAACCTCCAGAATGAGATTTTCACTCTGCAGCGGAGTGTGCGCTGATATGAAACTTCCTGGCAGATTAAAACTGTGTACCGGACCGAGACTCGAACTCGGGTCCTTTGCCTTTCGCAGGCAAGTGCTCTACCAACTTTTTTCTTTTTTTTTCTTTTTTTTTTTACGTCAACGGGGACAGATGAAAATGTGTGCCCCGACCGGGACTCGAACGCGGGATCTCCTGCTTACATGGAAGACGCTCTATCCATTTTTTTTTTTGCGGGCAAGTGCTCTACCGCCTTTTTTTTCAGACTGGTGTAACAATAACAAACATAAATTGCTTCTAGCATATTTTTAAATATATAAGACGATGACTTTTATAAAACAAATTTTTTTTTTGGAAACGTAAATAAGTGGAGTTTTTTTTACCTAATAGTGAAAAAAAAGTCCTGCTTCTATCAGAACAAAACAATAACGGTCTACGTTCCTCTTTTAGGCGCGTACCTCGCTAATCCCGTTATACCTTACGTTGCGTTGGTGTCGGGTACGTCTTCACGTGCGTTTGTGGATCCTCTCCACTGTCCTGGTCCTTTCTTGTTCTGATACTTATATACAATAATTACAATCTCCTACACGGGACACCCCAACTGGGTGGGGGATCAAGCAAGGCACTCCCTAAAAAATTTGCGTAATATGTTCGATATCTCGGATGTCTCATAAGCTGTGAGTGATGTTCCTGTAGTAAGGCCCAGAAGTCGAGCACATTTTTACTGCCGTGTCGGAAAAGATAACGCACAGTCAAACCTCAAATCCAAGTCACTGCGTTTGTCTTTGTTCGGGGATAATATGTCCTATCTGGGAGAAGTAGTGTGCGTGGTTCTATTGTTTGCGGCCCCACCCGAAGGAGGAAGGTGATAATTTTTTTGACCAAACACCATACGTCCGCCGAAGGTCCGCATATCAGGCGATGCTCCTCTATGTCTATAACATTGCACTGCGGACACAGTGGCTCGTCCGCCATATGAATTGTATGCAACCTGGAACGAGTCACGTATTCCCCATTTACCACCTGATACCACAGTGCGCGCGTTCCCGTATCAAGGTGTGGGTGGTGCACTGTACGCCATACCACTGACCACGTAACTGTTGGTTGGCGGCGCTCTACGGCATTATTCGGCCGTCGTCGAGTCAAGATGTGATATATATCACGTGCCGTTGCCGTCCTGGTAGTCGGTAGGTCCATATGTACATAACTGTGTTCCACAAAAAAGGTTCTCATATGGGGAAGCGATGGTGAGATGTGAGCCACCGCTACCGGAGCCGAACGAGAAGGTGGAGCGCGTTCGTCTATCAAGGTGCCCGTCAGACTTGTCTGGTGTCGTGTTCACATCTTTATCATTGTGGTTACATAAATAGCCACTGCTCGGTCGCGTACGTGGACGAGTCCAAGACCTCCACGACTACGAGGAAGGGTGAGCGTTTCGTATCCTACCTTAAAAAGCAGACCTGTGCTCACATAATATCCTAGTGCCGCCAGGATTCGGCATAGGAAGAACTTGTGCCAGGTGGGGGATGCGAGAAGCTAGATAAGTGTTGGCAATGGTGACCTTTTGTATCATATCCAGTGCCCTTAACCTGTGACTTCGGACACTCGCACGAATTGTTTGCAGAAGATGTCTGTAACTCAGTGCCGCCGTGCGTCGAACGTCTGTAGTGAAGATAATTCCTTGTTGATCGGCTGTAATTGTGCTACACTCCCTGTCGGGAGTCCTCTCCCGATTTTCATCGCTCCCGACTTTGCCATGTTCAGGCGACTTCCCGTAGCCATACAATACAAATTAATTCAATGCAAGGCCGCTCTTGCCCCGTCGCCTGACCGTGCTAAAAACACTAGGTCATCTGCATATCTTCGGCATATAAACTTGTTGTGCCTTATCGTCATTCCTTGGAGTTGATTCCGGAGCCCGCAGAGCAGTGGCTCGACGGCGATGGCATACAATATCGTTGACAGTGGGCACCCTTGTCTGACCGATCGTGAGATGGTGATGGGGTCCCACCAAGCGTCCATTGACGAGCACTTTGGATGCGACCCCGTGGAGTAGTCTCATGACGACGGTGACAAAACTTTCCGGAAACTTCATTTTCGTCATCACGTCCGTGAGATAAGCATGACTCAGCCTGTCAAATGCGCGATCGAAGTCTATCCATACCAATACACCCCGGAGACGACATGTTGATGCCAGTGCGATAACATCGCGGTAGTCGCTGAATGCCGTTTGTATATTGCTATCTCCTCCTAGCTGGGTTTGGTCGAGTGAAATCACTTGGCGTATTACGCGTTTAAAGCGTGCTGCAAGTATCCTGGCGTAGATCTTGTAGTCGCAATTAAGAAGGGTCAGTGGCCGGTAGGCCTGTATCCCTGTGCCGCCAGATGGTTTGTGGATGGGGATGATCATTCCTTCCACGAAGGAGGGTGGAAGAGGCACGTTGGGAGACATCAATTCGCAGTACATGGCAGTCCATCGTGGAGTCATGAGATCTTTGAATGTACTATAGAACTCTAACGGAAACCCGTCGGGCCCCGGCGATTTGTGCGACGCTCCCTTATCAATCGCTTCCATTACGTCGTCAACTGTGACTTCACCTGTTAACTCCAGGTTGGCCGATTCGTCGAGACACGCGGAGAGTGTTCGTCGGACCTCATGAAAGGCTGCCTGATCGTGTTCCGCTTCTTCATAGAGATGACCGTAGTATTCCACAAAAGCGTTGGCAATATCTTTCTGCGTTTTCATGCGGCGACCATCTGGCAGTACGACCGTCTGTATTAAGGTTCTGCGGCTACGTTGTTTTTCTCTGATAACGTGATACATCGACGGTGATTCTCCACGGACTCGTTCAAAGGCCCTTGCACGGATTGCGACACCCTCCAGACGGCGGCGCGTTATGGAAATTATTTCGGCCTGTGCTCGTTTTATACCGGCACGACGCTCCTGTGAAGGTGCTTGTACAGAAAGTTCGCGGAGCATCGTGAAATAAAATTCCGTCGTGTGTAGCCTCCACATCATCTGCTCTCTTCCGTATGCAGTTAACGCTCGGCGCAATGCAGGCTTAACGCATTCCAGCCACCACTGCAACGTCGTCGGATATGTCGGGAGGCGTCGTTCACACACGTGCCAAGTGTCTTCGACTAAGCGTCTGCACTCAGGCTCCCTGAGGTTTGCTGTATTCAGTTTCCAAACACTGCGACTCCTCCACACTTGTTGACCACTCAGGGAGACCGTGCATATATATGTTATGTGATCTGAAAAGGCGACAGGCCACAATTCCGCATCGAGGATCGCAGGTTCGAGATGACGTGTTACGTAAATGCGGTCGAGACGACTTTCAGAGTGACTCGTGACGTAGGTGTATCCACGTCTGTCGCCATGTATCGTCTCCCATGAATCAATGAGATTCATGTCCTGTATGAGTTGCCGCAGCTCCGGGCATGAAGTATAACGTGGGTGTTGATCTTTTGGTACGAGCACGCAGTTGAAGTCGCCTCCAAATAAGACATGTTCATACCGACCTAAGAATAGTGTTGCAATCTCCTCTGCGTAAAATCGGGATCGGTCGCGCCGTCTGTCGGACCCCGACGGTGCGTAAATGTTAACGACCCGTACTCCCAGCACTGTGAGCGCCAGTCCTCGCGCTGACGGCAGTTACACCACGTCTTCGGCTACTGTGCCGCTGCCGGCCGTGGTGGCCATGCGGTTCTAGGCGCTCAGTCCGGAACCACGCGACTGCTACGGTCGCAGGTTCGAATCCTGCCTCGGGCATGGATGTGTGTGATGTCCTTAGGTTAGTTAGGTTTAAGTAGCTCTAAATTCTAGGGGACTGATGACCGCAGATGTTAGGTCCCATAGTGCTCAGAGCCATTTGAAACATTTACTATGCCGCTACGTAGAAGTATCGCTGTTCCGCTGCCGCCGTCGGTAGTAGGTGTAATGTACGTATCGTACTCATAGAGGTCGGGGAAGCTCTCAACACATACTTCCTGCAGCAGATCGATGTCGACGTCTCACGCATGCAACATGTCTCGTAATAATTGCAATTTGACAGGTGTTCTGATCGTATTAATATTAATAGAGGCTGTTCGATATGCCTGCCGCTCTTTCTCAGTGCGTAAAGCGCACATGATCGCTAATGTTAATTTGTGTGCTGCTGCCCGGTGACATGCTGTCTGTGCGGCAGTCTGCATCTTCTGCGTGGTTAACATCCGGTGGACGCAGCACCCGCCATTGCGGGTGCGTCGTCGGTCTGTGGGTCAGTATCGGATTCGTCGGCCCAGTTCCTGTACTGGAGGTCCAGCTACCGTCGTGTCACTCCGGCCTGGTTGACCGAAGGTGGTGGCGTGGCTGCGGTGGGTGGAGGGACTCCTTCCGTCGGCTTTCCGTCCGGTGTGTCTGTATTCAACCCCTGTCTAGCATTATATAAATTAAAGCCAAACTAACTTCGTATGAAATTGTTTGAGCAACAGAACGAAGAGAACCTAGTAAAGAATAATTTGAATTAGAAGACCAACCAGCAATTATAACAGTATAAACACCTAATCTAGTACAGCATAAAAAAAACAAAAATCCATAAGAAAAAGAACATATATAAGTTAAGTAAGGGAAAATCACTCAAACAGCCAAGGAAATTATTAAATTAAAAACAGGAGAAAAGTAATAAAGTAAATAATTAGATATAATAGGAAATGGCTGCTCCTTACAAATTAACTTGATAGCATCACTAAAGGGTTGAGGAATCCCAACAAAACCTACTTTATTTGGACCCTTTCGAATTTGAATGTAACCTAAAACCTTACGCTCTAATAAAGTTAAAAAAGCAACACTAATTAAAACACAAATAACTAATAAAAGAAAATTTAAAATAAACATAAATAAATCATAAAGTATCAATACTGTTGCTTTTGTTGCATGTAACAGTGCAGGGAGAGCAGGTTTGGAATCTTTTGAGACTAGGGAAATTTTGGCTTACCGTACAATACCAGTATCAGAGGTTATTATCTCTGGTGAGGGTTCCTACCTAATGCCACATGGGAGTTTATCTCTGACTTGTCGTAGACGTGTTAAGATAAATTCTGATTGCAACATTCACTTATGGGTGAAGGCAAGTGGTTCATTCTCTTTGGAAGATTGTCGCATTGTGGGTGACTGTACTCTGTATAACCATTGAAGCAGTTCTCAAAAAAAGGCCCTTTTAAGGGCCACAATACTACACATTGATCTTGCCAAAAGCCGAGAAGCGATTCTTCTTGGTGTTGTAGCTCTCTGGGGCACCCTGGGATGCCCTCTGGGTTCTCTGGGTGCTCAATAGATGGTAGCACAGTGAGTCACGTGACCAAGTTGCGCGTGACCTTGAGTGTGCGAGAGAGAGCGCATGGAGCTGCGAGCTGCCTCGTAATACTAGGCCCCTCGCTGCTGCACTGCTCCAACTTTAAGCGAGCCAACATCTGTAGCGGCTAAGTTCCACTCAAGGTCACTAGAAACAGGAAGTGACTCAGCACAAAACTTGATTTTAGCCCGCTCGGAGCTAAGTAATATATACACACGCGCTAGAGCGGCTAAGTCCGACGTAACGTTACATGCCCACCCACCAGCCCCGCAACAACATCCACCCTAAACAAACTTATTTAAGATATTTATCAGCCTATTTTAATCACCCTGACAAGGAGACCTCACTTACCGTGAGGCCATTTTCTATGATGGCCTACGGCTGTGCGTCTGAGGAGGACTTTGAGGTTTTTAATTCATTGAGGTTAATTAATCATTTACCCTAATGACATAAAGCACTACAATTAATTATAGTGCAGCGAGGGCCTCGTAATACTAGGCCCCTCGCTGCTGCACTGCTCCAACTTTAAGCGAGCCAACATCTGTAGCGGCTAAGTTCCACTCAAGGTCACTAGAAACAGGAAGTGACTCAGCACAAAACTTGATTTTAGCCCGCTCGGAGCTAAGTAATATATACACACGCGTTAGAGCGGCTAAGTTGAATTCTAAATTCAACACATTAATCTGTCAAAATAGGAATTTAATTAGTATTAATCAATAAAATAAAAAACATTTCAACCATATGGTCCTTTCGTACTAATATGAATTAATAATCTTAGGATAGAAACCGATCTGGCTCACGCCGGTCTGAACTCAGATCATGTAAGAATTTAAAGGTCGAACAGACCTAATTACTGGGCTACTGCACCCAAAATTTTTCTTAATCCAACATCGAGGTCGCAATCTGCTTTGTCGATATGAGCTCTCAAAAACAATTACGCTGTTATCCCTAAGGTAACTTAATCTTATGATCATAAATTATGGATCAAAACAACAAACATAAATAAATGATATAATAATGAAGAGTTTATTTATTCTTCATGTCATCCCAACAAAACATCATCATTAAATATAGAAAGACAAACAAAAAACTATATAAAAATAAAATGTTAAGCTCTATAGGGTCTTCTCGTCCTAAAGAAAAATTTAAGCCTTTTGACTCAAAAGTTAAATTCAAAAATTTATTAAGAGACAGTTGATTTCTCGTCAAGCCATTCATTCCAGCCACTAATTAAGAGACCAATGATTATGCTACCTTTGCATGGTCAAAATACCACAGCTCTTTAAAAATCTGCTCAGTGAGCAGGCCAGACCTCAAAGTATTTTCAAGAGGACATGTTTTTGATAAACAGGCGGAAATCAATTTTGCCTAGTTTCTTATAATAAATTAATAAGGTAAAAATTATATACAAATAAATATACTAATTCTATCATTATTACAAAAATTTTAAAATTAAATTTATAATCTTAATAAAAAATCTAAAATAATTATAAAATCAAAAATAAAAATAATGAACTAAAACGTAATCTTAGAAATAGCTGGTTTAAAGCTTACTATTGTATTTTATAAAACAAATTATAGGTTATTAACTTCGAAGCTTATCCCTTAAAGAATAAATAAGTTAATATTTATACCTAAAAAATTAAATAAAGACAATTAACTTCAAAAAATTAAATTTTTTCTTAAGAAACTAGATATGTTGGGAAACGATTAACATCTCATTTCTATAAATAATTTAATAATAATTATGACACATTAACCATAAATTATTTATAAATCAACCCAAATCGAGACAAGTAAAGTAAATACTAAAATTTTGATAAACCCTGATACAAAAGGCACAATAAATAAAATCTACTTTTAAAAATTTAAAATAATATTTCATAAAACAATTACATTACCAATAAACTATAATCTAAAAAATCAATTCTACAAAATATATTAAGACAAAATTCGACAAAATTACTTTTATTAAATAATTAAATAAACAAAAAATAAATATAATAAAATAAATAATCAAGATATCCTGATTTGCACAGAAAAATTTTCAGTGTAAATGAAACACTTTACTAATAAGTTATATCTTGAAACTCTTCCTAGATACACTTTCCAGTACATCTACTATGTTACAACTTATCTCATCTAAATTGAAGCTAAATTAAAACAATAAAATAGAATAATCAATAATGAGAGCGACGGGCGATGTGTACACACCTCAGAGCCAATATCAGTTAAATTAAATAAATTAAATTACTATCAAATCCACCTTCATTAATAGTATTTCACCATCAAATCCATTATAAACAAAAATCTATTGTATCCCACCTCCTCTTAATTATAAGCTGCACCTTGACCTGAAATATTTTATAATTATAAATCTTGAGAATTATAACTCTAAAAAGATTCTCTGATAATGGAGATATACAAACAAATAATTTAAGTAGAGTAAATTGTGTATTATCAATCATGGGGTAGGTTCCTCTGAATGGAATGAGATACTGCCAAATTCTTTGGGTTTTAAGACCTTAACTAATAGTACCCTGGTAAATATAATTAACATTTAAAATAATAGGGTATCTAATCCTAGTTTATTATTCAAATTTCACAGATTCATAAAAAGAGCTATAAATAAATTTTAACATTTCACCTTACAAATTTATATTTTAACCCTAAAAATATAAACTGTTTTAACCAATAATATTCACTTGTATCAATCGTATAACCGCGGCTGCTGGCACGAATTATGCCGATACTAAATCAATTGCTAAATCCAAAATCACTTGATAATTAAATCAAATTACTACAAAATAGAACATTTAGTTTCACAAAACTTACATATAATACAAAGAAAAAGTGAATAAATAAGCAAGAATAAAACTTTTGGAAACAAAATAAGAAATTTAAAACTTTATAAAAATAAGAAAAAATAAAAGATTCAAATATTTAAAGAAAAAAAAAGAAAAAAAACACAAAAAATGACAAAAAAAAAAAGACACGCACCCTTGAATGACCACAACAACTTCTCTATTATATATAAATAAAGATTAATATGGAACATGTATACCAATAAATGTGTTATATTCTTTCTTATTTAATCTTTCTTTTCACTAATAATAAGGAAAGATTAAATAATATAATAAATATATTTCATACAATTATGTAAATTAATGTAATGTGGTATTAATATAAAATTAACTTTATATTAAGTTAACTTAAATATTAATTAGTTAAATAATCTAATTATAGATAATATATTAAATTATATTATTATAATTAATATAATTATTTATATTAATATAAAATTTTATATTTAATAATATTAATTATATTTATTATATCCAATTATAATAATATTTAATATTAATTTACATATTATTATATAATTTATAATATAATAACCTATTTTAAGCTAAAAACTTAAGTAGCTATAATCCTAGGTAAATAAATGTATTAAAATAATCATTTAATAATTATAAAATAACATTATAGGTATTTAAATTTAATTAAATGTAATATATTAATATAAATTATTTATTATATATAATATATATTCACATTATCCTAACCGAGATAAATTAATTAGAAATAACCAAAATAATATGTAAACAAATTTTAAAAAAATTTTAATTTATATATTAAATATAAATGAAGTGCCTGATTAAAGGGTTACCTTGATAGGGTAAATCAAGTAAATAAAATTACCTTCATTAAAAATTACATAAGACGGAATTAAACTACCTCCTTTAGTATCAAAAACTAACGTGCATCCTACACCTTAATGTAAAAAGGTAAGCTAAGCAAGCTAATGGGTTCATACCCCATTTATAGAGGTATCAATCCTCTCCTTTTTAATCATCAACAACTCTACAAAACTTCTCTTCCTATCAACATTAATGATAGGAACGATCCTGTCCATTTCATCAAACTCCTGATTTCGAGTTTGAATAGGACTTGAGATCAACTTACTTTCATTTATTCCGCTCCAAACAAGAAATAAAAATATAATAATAAATGAATCATCAATTAAATATTTTATTGTCCAAGCAATAGCATCGACAATACTATTATTTTCAATTTTGCTGATTCAAATAAAGTATCCAATAGGATGAGAAACAGAATTTATTCCATCAATAATAATTAGATCTAGATTATTATTAAAGATCGGGGCTGCACCCTTTCATTTCTGATTTCCAGAAGTAATAGGAGCTTCAAGATGAAATAACTGTTTAACACTAATAACATGGCAAAAATTTGCCCCAATAATGGTATTATCTTATTGTATTCAACTAAGAACTTTCATTTGAACAATTATTATTCTAAGAATTATTATTGGCGCAATAGGTGGTTTAAATCAAACATCTCTATGACAACTTCTAGCATATTCCTCAATTAGACATTTAGGGTGAATAATTAGATCCCTAACAGTGAGAGAAAACATTTGAGAACTATACTTTATTATTTACTCACTATTAAGATTAATTATGGTCTTATTATTTAAGCAAATAAATCTGTTTTTTATAAACCAAATTTTTTCAGCCATAAATATAAAAACTGAAATTAAATTCATAATATTTTTATCTCTTTTATCCTTAGGTGGTTTACTGCCATTCCTTGGATTGCTACCAAAATGAATTGTAATACAATCATTGACAGAAAATAACATAACAACTATTATAACAATTATGGTTGTATTAACTACAATTACACTTTATTATTATATACGTATTAGATTCTCAGCCCTAATTATGTCATACACAGAAAATTCGTGATCTATAAAAATAAAGTATCAAAAATCAAGAATTATTTTTCCTATAACAGTAATAATTTCAACAATAGGATTAATCTCAACATCAACCTTAATCTCATTATACTAAGGACTTAAGTTAACCAAACTAATAACCTTCAAAGTTATAATTAAAAGAATAATCTTTTAGGCCTTAGTAAAATTTTACATCTCTAGAATTGCAGTCTAGAATCATAATTGAATATAAGGCCTAAAGCATGGTAAGAGAGAAACATCTCATAAGTAGATTTACAGTCTACCACCTCAGATTCAGCCATCTTACTGCAAAAATGATTATTCTCAACAAACCATAAGGATATTGGTACTTTATACTTCTTATTTGGAGTGTGAGCAGGAATAGTAGGAACATCAATAAGAATACTTATTCGTGCTGAACTTGGTCAACCAGGATCTCTAATTGCAGATGACCAAATTTATAATGTCATTATTACAGCCCACACATTTGTAATAATTTTTTTATAGTAATACCTATTATAATTGGTGGATTTGGTAATTGACTCGTACCATTAATAATTGGTGCACCAGAAATAGCGTTCCCACGAATAAATAATATAAGTTTTTGATTACTACCGCCTTCACTAACCCTTCTTCTTACATCTTCCATTGTAGATAACGGTGCTGGTACAGGATGAACAGTTTACCCTCCTCTTGCAGGAGCTATCGCACATGGGCGGGGCATCTGTAGACCCAGCTATTTTTTCACTTCACTTAGCAGGTGTATCATTTATTCTTGGTGCAGTAAACTTCATTACAACAGCAATTAATATACGATCAGAAAGTATAACTCTAGATCAAACACCTTTATTTGTCTGATCTGTAGCTATTACAGCCCTTCTCCTCCTTTTATCGCTTCCAGTATTAGCAGGGGCTATTACTATACTATTAACAGATCGAAATTTAAATACATCAGTCTTTGACCCTGCTGTGTGGGAGGTAGAACCTCCCGTTGCACATCCGGATGCACTGTATCCACGTTACACCTAAGTCCGTCTGACGTGGACTGCAGTAAGCAGATATCCGACGGCGCTAGCCGTCGTTTCTTGTGGCGCTTCGGCGATCGTTGTTTGCGCGTGTGCGCCTCCGTATCCGAGTGCGGAAGTGACTCCCGGGTGCTCAGGGACGAAAGCAGCTGTCGGCACAACAGCAGGATCAATTTCCATACCTCCTACCGATTCTTTCCGCTCGGTTAAGGGCGTCGTCGGCGCCGGAGCGGCAGAAGTGTTCGTCGTTTCGTCACTGGAGGCGGCCTCTGCTGCAGTCGGTTGCCGTAAACTGTCAGGATTCTGTAGCTGGTCATTCTTCGATCTGTTCGAAATGCGTCCGCATACGTTAGTGGCAGCGGCGTCAACGTGGACGGAGGCACGGGTTCGCCGTTTGGAACTTGCACTATCCTCCGCTGCATGCATTCGGAACGGACGTGGCCCTCTTTCCCGCAGCCTGAGCATGTTTTGGGTTGTCCATCGTAGATGACTATAGCTCTGCATTCGCCGATGAACAAGTACGAGGGTACATGTTGTGTCAGTTCGATTCTGATTTGACGCACCCCATTGAGAACGGGGTAAGTCGTGAAGTTGGACCATTTTTCCTCAACGTGGCTAAGCACTCTTCCATATGGGCGTAAGGGGTCAACGACCAAGTCAGACGGAACCTCGAAGGGAAGATCGAAAATACGTATGTTTCGTAAGCCCAGTCCCGCGTGATCAATAGTGACTTCTCCAACATGTCCATCAGAGTGACGAAATTTGAGTCCATGTTTAGTATCTCGGATGATTGTCACGTAAACGACACTGCTCACTATGGAGAGGTGGATTCCGATAAGTTCGTTGTAGTCAAGTTATGAAACGTCCCCTTAGAACAATTATACATGACTGTGCTGAAACTGCCACACAATATTTTTAGCGCAACGCAATCTGACTTTCAAAAATCCCTACAAAAGAATAGCTCTGACTAACATTAACCTATACTTTTCACAAATCACTTACCTCACCAAACATCTTCGTTACTCGAACTACTGCAATACAGCGAGCGCCACTACTGCCAGCTAAATAAAAGATTCAAACTACTGAAGGCACTAACTACTAATAGGCATAGTTAGCAAATGAAAGATTTTGATAGAGAACAAACAATGTATTTACCTCAATAGTGTTTAAAAGTCATAATGTATATAGCAGTTCATGATATCCAGTCTTACAAATTTCAAAACTCCGCCATCTCTCTCCCCACATCCACCACTGCTGGCGGCTCACCTCCAACTGCACAATGCTACGCACTGTTAACATCCAGCTACCCAACACTACAATAGCCAACAACAATGCAAACCAGCCACAGACTGCACACAGCACAGCCAGTGATTTTCATACAGAGCGCTACGTAACGTTGCCAATAAGAAAACATAAACAGCCTACTTACATAGCCCCCATGCTCCCCACAAAAAATTTTACAAATTGTTTTGGGCAGTGGCCAATTATGATTTGATAAAATTTTTCATAATTACAATAATAAAGATATCAAATGCACACACTTATTGATACAATGTTGGTAAAAAGCTAAAATTTTCTCACAGTCCATAAGGACAGTCCTGATCATTCATCACAGTAAAATTGCGGTGTTTTTCTCAAAGTCTGAGCAGTAAAAGAAAATGCACATGGAAGTAGTGGATTTCCATGCAGTCTTGAAGAAGTAGTGTTGTCCTTCCAACGGAAAGACAAAACTGACTCTCGACATGCAGACAGGTAATGGGCCACAACAGAGCAAACCCACAGCAGAGTCATTCGAAGTTTTGAAGAATATTGGTAGGTAGGTCATCACAGAGTAGACCTACTGTAGTCCTGGCAGAGATTGTGGTATTGGTGGGCCACCAGAGGTGCAGACCCACTGCAGTCCTTGTAGAAATAACGGTACTGGTGAGTCAGCAAAGGTGTAGACCCACTGTAGTCCTTGTAGAAATAATGGTATTGGTGGGTCATCAAAGATGCATACCCACTGTAGTCCTTGTTGAGATGGCCAGCAGCTATCTGTTGTGACTGTGCAGGTGCACAATCACCATTGAAGAGTCTTGCGGATAATATAGCAAGTCCATAATCACCACTTGGGCACTCACAAAGTTTTTGGAATTGTCCTTAGAACCAGCAATGCTGTTATCCAGTCCCTTGCTGAATTATTAACACACGTGCAAAAACTAATAGTCCCTACTTCTCACATATTGTCCATATACTATGACCAACAGAAACGTGTGCAGTGAAATGTAACTTACAAGTTAATAATATGATGAACTGGTGACAATTACAATTTTATAACATGAGAATACAATTACAAAGATACAGCAAACATAATTAAAAACATAATAATACAGATAACATTTGTAGTAAAACAGGCTTTACAAAAGAATCGAAATAACATATACATCAGTGTTACTGGAATTATAAGTACCTACATAAAAGTTCAGAATAACTTTTGAAACATTAACTTCACACATGAGTAACCACACGAAACAGATAAATAATGTCTAAACATCTTTACAAAGTAAATAACATATTATTAATGCAAATTATATTTGAGGATAACAGTATTCCTCATCATAGTGAATGTAGCTGAGTATTAGAAAAATTCTACAACATAAATCGTATCAGATAAACACATAAAGACAGGATGAACACAATTATACAAGGGTACACAAACACATAGCAGAATAATACAAGGAAAGGACAGGGATTGTTTTACTGCAGTATTTTTCAAACAAAACTTTCTTTACTTCTTGGAGATCTCCCTTCATTCATCATTATTCCCAAAAAGTCCCATCTATACCTGCTTTCTGTATTCTATTCATATTTCTTTCAAAATAATTATTTCTCAGTGTACAATACTCATTTTGGCCCAAATCTTTTTCATATAACTTCTCAATGCATTCTTTCCCTATTGTCCATAGTCAGTTTCTTATATAGTCTACCCCCTCTTAAGCTAACTTAAATCTACTGAGCTCAGATGCATAAACTAAGGGACGAGGCAATGCAGCAGCACAAAACAATTAATACAAACAGCAATGACAAAAAAAATGAAATTGGCGATGCAAGCAGCATTATAGAAATTAGCAAAGCAATTGCAATATTACAACTAATATAAGGCAATGTGAAGCAAACAATAAAAATAAATCAGTCATAAAACTGGCTTAACAGAGTAATACAAAGTCAAATTCAGTAACATTATGCCTGGCAAAGAGCAGCAGCAAATGCAATAACTTATATCTAAACATGACAAAGCTCAAGCAGAAAAATTATTACAGTAAAGATGGCCATGTCTGATACCTATGTCACATCTTAGTGTCTATGTAATTAAGGTGGTGCACCACAACAGCTTATTGTAAAAAAAAAATATTACCATGTACTTGAAAAGAAAATTATGTATGCAGTTACTGTTACTAGTCCCTCTTTCCTTTCCAAGTGCTCCTTTTTTGATGAATGTGGATCACAAAATTATTATTTAATAGATCTGTTGACAGAAAGTGTTCACATTAGCAAATGCATTTTATTTTATTTTATAAAACTAATGCTGCAACACAGCTGGAAACTAGATATCAAATGAAATAAGCAACTATGAAAGGCAATATCATAAATAGTCATGTCATATCATTCAATAGTCAAAAATATCATTCAATAGTCATGTGACATTTCATAAGTTGGTAGAAATTCTCTCAACTCTCGTATAAAGACGCTTGTCATAATCAGGTGTGCAGATGTAAGTATCTTTCCAGGTAATGGGCGTGTCGCATTTGCGATGTTTCTCTAAAGGAATGTCAATGGCGAGGATAATGGCCTCTACTTTTTCTCCACCTAATGGCTTTCTTTTGTCAGACGACTACCTCTCAGTGGGCGCCCAAAACGCATTTCGTCAAGGTCACTTACCTTTCTTACTGAAATATTTATGACAGCAGTTTCTGCTACAGTGGCAGTCTCATATAAAATATTTCACAGGTTGAGAATTTGCATTACAAATGTATAGAAACAAAATCCTATACATATAACAGTGTCCAAAAAATTTTCACTGGCATATACATACATTTCATAACTCTTAAAGTACGATTCTTGGTTTCCAACATCCTTCTTCACAAGTCAGAGTCCCTAACCACTACTCATTATTCCTTACCTTATTACGCATATAGATATTCGTTGACACTCTTCAATATTTCATCATTATAAATATGTAGCATAATCAAATTCCTCATATAGCATCAGCTTATTGATCATAAACATACCTCAACAGCATAATACACATTGTCATCGTAATAATAACATCATAAAAACTCAGCCAAATCTCAAAAACGTCGTAGCTTTCTGCAATAATTTCAAAATCTAAAGAAAATTCTCTGCTCATTTCAGTAACGTCATCTACCTCAAACGTACTTTAAAAATCATGATCTCATACCAAATACATTATTCAAAGCTCTCATAGTATCGCAATGGTTCCGAAAAAATATGAACAGTTCACACAGTACAGACAAAATATAGTTTCACAAGTGTGAAGTTATCCAGCTGTGTAATTGTGTAAACATGTATCACTGATGTATTAAAAAAAATGTTTATCTCTCAGTTAAATGATCAGATAGCTGTGTAATTTGTGTGATAGAGGAATATGGTACCGATGTGTAAAGTTGTATAAGCAAATACCATATTAGCTAGGGCTCCTTGTGCTTGCCAAACACATGGTACACAAAGTAAATGTCTACCCCCCTGAGGATTAATGTAATTATACCCTCAGGTGTTACAGATTACAGCAATGGAATGAAATGTATTACAGAAAACCTTTGTATCATTGTACTTCAAAAATCTTTAAAAATAAATGTTTTAAGTACAAAATTAATCACTCAAATACGTGTACTATAGCGCTCAACTGTGCGTCTTGTTGTAAGATAATCTCTGTGGAAGGGTCGTAGTTATCGTCCTCCAAAAGCTAAGTTCTGCAGAAGTCAATGTACTTACCTCATGATAAACAAAAGTGAAATGCTTTGCATATAGATATCTTAGTTATTACGCTTATTGCCATGATGAATAAAGTACTGTGCTGTAATGTATTGTTGCGCTACGGAAAAGGCTGTCTCATTGTAGGTATACCACAAAAGTTATTACTAAAACATGTTTTACTTTCCAGAATAATACTGAAAAACTGTGCAGATATAAAACAGATACACCACAAAAGCAACATTGTAAATTGTCACTCATTAGTAGCATCATGATAAAATCTTGTAGTTGTCACATAAACTAACCACTGTGTCATCTGGTATCTCACAGAAAATACTTTAAATCCAGAATGTATTTTCATGTAAACCAAAATGTTGCATTAAAATCTCATTAGCAGTACCAGTATATGTTCTAAGTATGTAAGCCTGATAGTCATTACGTAATCGTGCAACTTGTTGCAAGAATATATAACACTGTGTCGTCTGTTCATTATAACAATGCATTCATAATTACTGTCTAAATATGTTGCCCAGGTTCTTGACTGGATATTTAACTTCAAACATTGTTGCATGGAACAGTTTCTTAAGTCTGACAAAGCATACTAGAAATGTGAAATGAAAAGTATTATGGCAAAGACAAAGTTAAAAAGCAGATTATCTCTCAATAAACGGTTTTACATGTGAAATGTGGTGCAATCCTTTACTCTTCATGTACTCAGAGTTTCAACTTGAACGCAGTTATCATGCGGTATACGTCGGTAAATAATACTGGAACTTTTCTGAAGGTTAGCTTATGTTATGTTCCTCAAGCCGAGCCGGCACACGTGGCTGCCTGCGGTGCGAGTCATTGTCTGTCTCTTTGTTGGCGCGCATCATTATTGGGATTAGGAGGCCTAACTTCTACAAATTCACCTTGTCGAGAGTGCCCTGCTCTGTTTGAATCTCGCCAGTTCTGATGCAATTCAAGTCTGTCGTTACGATTATATCGTCTGTCGTCATGTCGGTAGTTCCTATAGTTTCTTTCTTGTTGGTTAAGTGGTGGAGACTTTCTCCCTGAATTATCACTGCACGGTGGACCGTTGCGTCTGAAGATATCCTGTCTCCCGTGATAATAATAGTTCTGGTTGCCATATTGTCTGTTACTATGATTGTATCTGTTATATTCATTACTGCGGAAATGCGATCTTTCTCTGTAATTATTACTACTCTGCCAACGGTTGTCATATGGGTGGTGTCTGTTTTGGTCACGATTTGTGTTGTGAAAATAGCCTTTTCGTGTCCAGTTATTATTTCTTTCATGGCGGAATTGCGACGGATGTGACCTGTAATTGTTCTCTTCCTGTTTTCGCGTTCCGCAATTGTCAGTGTCAATTTCTAGTTCTTGTAAGAGTCGCTGAAAAGCTTCAATGTCGTCTTTGCAACGTCCTGCCAAAATAATATGTCGTAAATGTTCAGGTAATTTGATTAAGCAAATGCAAATAAGTTCTGAGGGGCTGTATGGATTTGACAGGTACTGATTCTTGTGCAACATGTCTTCAAAGTATTTCACAAGACTGGAAAATTCAGATTGTTCGAGATGTTTCATCATTATGATGCTATGTTTTACTCAGTCTTGTGTAGCTTGAGACCAATATGCTGAGAAGAAGGCATGATAAAGTTCTCCTTCACTGTGGCAATCGTGAATGACCGATCGCATTCTTTCAGCTGGTTCGTTCTCTAAATAGCCGCACATAAATTCTAATCTGTGCTCTGATGACCAGTTGGGAGGAAAACAATGAGAGAATTGATGGAGCCATGCTTGTGGATGAATGTCGTTGCCACAGTTCTTAAATGTTTTGAATTTACGTGTATTAATGAACAGCTTATAGTCAAAATCATCATGTCGGCGAGTCGCATGTCGGTCTTTGTTACGTCGTTTCGGCAGTTCCATCTCAAAATTCGGTGTACCTTGCCAATTTCTTTCATAATTTCCGAAGTGCCCTGAGTTATTATTTTGTGGCTGTTCCGTATTTCTATGTCCCTCTTCCCGTATTGGAGCACGAGTGGCCTCTAAAATATGTAATTCCTGTATTACCTGTGTCAACTGATCTTGTACTTCCCGGATTTCTCTTTGGTGTTGCGTATTAATTTGAATCTGATTTTGTTTGAATTTCCTAATTTGTTCATAGTCCTGTGTGTCATTAAAGACTACCGGTTTTGTGTCATTCAGATTATCATCTACCTTCGTAGATAAATTATTTAGCTGATTCGAAAGTTCAACTACTTTATCTGATAATGAACTAATTTCCTCCATGTGTCTTTCTGAACCAATTTTCAGAGTATCTACTGTGTCCTTTAAGTTTTCTTTTTGCAAGTTGCGTAACCGAATCGGTAGATGCAACTGAGTCAATTTTAGATTGCAAGGTGCCGTGATTTTCATGAACTATAGTTTGCAGTTCCTTTATGGCTGCTTCATGATTCTGTAATGCATTTTCATGACGCAAAAAAATTGGTTGGAAATGCTCACAAATTTGTGTTTTTACGTCATTACAGACTTTTTGACATTTCGATTCGATGTTATGTAACTCAGTAGTTAAATCTTCGCGTGTTTCTTCAAGTGTGGTGTCCAACTTTTGAAGCTTTTGCTGTGATTGTCTCTGATTTTGTTCCATTATGTCTAACTGTTGCTGTGTTTGTCTCTGATTTTGTTCCATTGTGTCTAACTTTTGAAGCTTTTGCTGTGTTTGTCTCTGATTTTGTTCCATTGTGTCTAACTTTTGAAGCTTTTGTCCCATTTGTTGCATTAATTGTAACAACAATGCACTGGTGTCTGAAACATGTTCCTCAGCGCTTTTCGTCAGTGAAGTTGCACCAGCAACATTCACATTTTGACAAGCAGAAAATGTGTCCTGACTTATTTGAGAAAATGGTGAGGACCCAAAACCTGAATCTGCAGTATTTGCAAAATTGTGTCCTGTCATTCCCGATTCCTGAGGCGGGCTGTTGCCGACCGATCGATCGATAATGCTTCCCTGTTCACTAATTGTTTCACTGTCTACATCATTGTTTGCAGCCCGCTCCATTTCCCTATGTACAATTACCAAATTACTACTTTGAACATTAATTAATCCATTACTCGGTGGCGCTAACACACAGCTTTCGTCTTCACTGTCGTTTCTCCGTTTACTTTGGAGCCTAGTATTACGTTTTTCACACGCCATTATTGTCACAATATTTCACACGATAACACAGAAAAGCACAATTTGAAGAGCAAAATAAGAAAACACATTAACATAACATTGAAAATAATATCTAGTTAATTGCAAGCGCAGCTGCGAAATACTTGCTGCAAATCTACATGCATGCCAAAACTGTTTTACTGTACAACAATGAAAAACTACAACTACAAAGGAAATTCTCTCTATAATTACGCGCTAGCAATAAACAAAAGCTACACTAATTACACAAACTACAAGAAAAAAATCAGAAGATTCCAGTGCGGTATCCTCGGCTAAGGGTCGACATATGAAACGTCCCATTTGAACAATTATACACTCCTGGAAATTGAAATAAGAACACCGTGAATTCATTGCCCCAGGAAGGGGAAACTTTATTGACACATTCCTGGGGTCAGATACATCACATGATCACACTGACAGAACCACAGGCACATAGACACAGGCAACAGAGCATGCACAATGTCGGCACTAGTACAGTGTATATCCACCTTTCGCAGCAATGCAGGCTGCTATTCTCCCATGGAGACGATCGTAGAGATGCTGGATGTAGTCCTGTGCAACGGCTTGCCATGCCATTTCCACCTGGCGCCTCAGTTGGACCAGCGTTCGTGCTGGACGTGCAGACCGCGTGAGACGACGCTTCATCCAGTCCCAAACATGCTCAATGGGGGACAGATCCGGAGATCTTGCTGGCCAGGGTAGTTGACTTACACCTTCTAGAGCACGTTGGGTGGCACGGGATACATGCGGACGTGCATTGTCCTGTTGGAACAGCAAGTTCCCTTGCCGGTTTTAGAATGGTAAAACGATGGGTTCGATGACGGTTTGGATGTACCGTGCACTATTCAGTGTCCCCTCGACGATCACCAGTGGTGTACGGCCAGTGTAGGAGATCGCTCCCCACACCATGATGCCGGGTGTTGGCCCTGTGTGCCTCGGTCGTATGCAGTGCTGATTGTGGCGCTCACCTGCACGGCGCCAAACACGCATACGACCATCATTGGCACCAAGGCAGAAGCGACTCTCATCGCTGAAGACGACACGTCTCCATTCGTCCCTCCATTCACGCCTGTCGCGACACCACTGGAGGCGGGCTGCACGATGTTGGGGCGTGAGCGGAAGACGGCCTAACGGTGTGCGGGACCGTAGCCCAGCTTCATGGAGACGGTTGCGAATGGTCCTCGCCGATACCCCAGGAGCAACAGTGTCCCTAATTTGCTGGGAAGTGGCGGTGCGGTCCCCTACGGCACTGCGTAGGATCCTACGGTCTTGGCGTGCATCCGTGCGTCGCTGCGGTCCGGTCCCAGGTCGACGGGCACGTGCACCTTCCGCCGACCACTGGCGACAACATCGATCTACTGTGGAGACCTCACGCCCCACGTGTTGAGCAATTCGGCGGTACGTCCACCCGGCCTCCCGCATGCCCACTATATGCCCTCGCTCAAAGTCCGTCAACTGCACATACGGTTCACGTCCACGCTGTCGCGGCATGCTACCAGTGTTAAAGACTGCGATGGAGCTCCGTATGCCACGGCAAACTGGCTGACACTGACGGCGGCGGTGCACAAATGCTGCGCAGCTAGCGCCATTCGACGGCCTACACCGCGGTTCCTGGTGTGTCCGCTGTGCCGTGCGTGTGATCATTGCTTGTACAGCCCTCTCGCAGTGTCCGGAGCAAGTATGGTGGGTCTGACACAGGTGTCAATGTGTTCTTTTTTCCATTTCCAGGAGTGTACATGACTGTGCTGAAACTGACACACAATATTTTTAGCGCAACGCAATCTGACTTTCAAAAATCCCTACAAAAGAATGGCCCTGACTAACATTAACCTATACCTTTCATGAATCACTTACCTCACCAAACATCTTCGTTACTCGAACTACTGCAATACAGCGAGCGCCACTACTGCCAGCTAAATAAAAGATTCAAACTACTGAAGGCACTAACAACTAATAGGCATAGTTAGCAAATGAAAGATTTTGATAGAGAACAATTAATGTCTATACCTCAATAGTGTTTAAAAGTCATAATGCATATAGCAGTTCATGACATCCAGTCTTACATATTTCAAAACTCCGCCATCTCTCTCCCCACATCCACCACTGCTGGCGGCTCACCTCCAACTGCGCAACGCTACGCGCTGTTAACATCCAGCTGCCCAACACTACAATAGCCAACAACAATGCAAACCAGCCACAGACTGCACACAGCACAGCCAGTGATTTTCATACAGAGCGCTACGGAACGTTGCCAATAAGAAAACATAAACAGCCTACTTACAAAGTTTAACTTCGTCTCGTAGGAATCTTTCTATTTCGTAGGCTTTCGGTCTCGCATATTCATTCGAAAAACTAATCTTGAGAGTCGACTTTCGGTATGCATGTGCCATTCTACGTCGAGTCGTCTAAACGCGCGAGTACGCCGAAGAGCTAAACAACTGCGCGAGCGCGAACTTCTCTGGCAGGGACGTAAACAGGTGTCCGTGCCGTAGCATTGCCGAAGGCAGACTGATAACTGAGCTACCCAAGCACGACTCACGCCCCGTCCTCAGAGCTTTACTTCTACCAGTACCTCGTCTCCTACCTTCCAAACTTTACAGAAGTAGAGCACTTGCCCGCGAAAGGCAAAGGTCCCGAGTTCGAGTCTCGGTCCGGCACAAAGTTTTAATCTGCCAGGAAGTTTCATATCAGCGCACACTCCGCTGCAGAGTGAAAATCTCATTCTGGAAACATCCTCCAGGCTGTGGCAAAGCCATGTCTCCGCAATATCCTTTCTTTCAGGAGTGCTAGTTCTGCAGAGTTCGCAGGAGAACTTCTGTACAGCTTGGAAGGTGGGAGACGAGGTAGTGGCAGAAGTAAAGCTCTGAGGACGTGGCGTGAGTCGTGCTTGGGTAGCTCAGTTGGTAGAGCACTTGCCCGCGAAAGGCAAAGGTCCCGATTTCGAGTCTCGGTCGGGCACACCGTTTTAATCTGCCAGGAAGTTCCATTTGAACCTCTTTCTCTCCACCGCAGACTTTCCAGCAAAGCTCGACTCCCCTACCTCGTAACTGCAGAAGGCGGATATTCTCGAGATCACGGAATATTATCCCCCTCTACAGATTCTGCCGAACGCCGACCAACCATATTTCAGTATTTTGTCGTCCAGCGCCAAAAGTTTGCAAGGTACTACCTATCGCCGTTAATTAGGAATTCATACAATGGCACGCTTCTCAGAGTAAAAATCCTCGAAAATAACCCAGCCTGCGTGATTTCCGAGGTAACGCTTTCTTGTTCCTCTCCGCTGTGTCCAAGATCTTCAGAGTTTCCGGTTATCCGTCCGGCCCTGCTACAATACCCGCCACTCTATTGTGCTTCAGCGCTCAGGTGCCCCAACCGGTCGGCTACGGCTGCTTCCTCTGTTAATCAGAACCAACTCACCGGTGAGGGCTTTTCCACCCATGGTCCTATTTATGCCTGCCGTTTCATATCCGCTGGCGTTCCAACCTCTACTAGTGTAGGTAATCATTCATTACACCTTTTTGAAAATGAAGACACTCCATCACCTTTCATGCAATAAGCATTAACAACTATTTACAAGGTGTGCGTGACAATATCAGTGCTCTTTAAATATTCATATACAGGGTGTAAACGGTATAAGGCGCCAAAATTATACAGATGGCACATCTCGCAATGCTTGACAAAAAAGTCTAGTAATATGTTTGCGTATTTCCTACGGTTGTCCCAGAAAAAAAAACAGTTAGTCTCAGATAATGGTTTTGGAAAAGTAGATACATGGCCGTGCACGTACGTAAGCAATCGGTTCCTGTTCTTACCTGCTGCGCGTATTGACATCGCGAGCGTAAATCGTAAACACATAGGCAACTGCTGCGTCATTGTAATATACCGAGCGACGACAGTAGGCGAGTAGCCTGTGCAGATGATATTGCAACTCTGTTAACTATTAGGATGGAAAGGAGATTTACTATAACTGAACTACGCGATATGCATTTTTATGGCGAGGCAAAAGGTGTTGAGAGGGCAGCTGTACGAATTTATCGCGAACGCTTCCCACAACGACGACTTCCTGCACGAAAGACATTTGCTGCTGTGCACCAAAGGTTTTTGTCATTGTAATTCTCTATTTGTATGCGATTATTATGCATTTACATCTTAATAAAGGACAGTAGTTATCTGCACCTTTCTAAATTTTCGTCCGTATGCGAAACGTATCTTCTGTTCTGATATGCTTTCCGTTTTTGTTACATCATGACAGAATACAACTGACGAGTACGTATTTAATTTCCTTAGATTGAAAGATACTGGCTCTTTACTGCCCCGCGCAGAAGGCAGAGGCCCACAACGCGCCGATCGTACATTGGAAGCTGAGGAAAGAATTCTGGACCGCATCCAGGAGGATCCTTCTCAGAGTACTAGAAGCATCACCCGCCACGTGGCTATATCGCACACTGCCGTTCATCGCACTTTGCAAGAGGAGCGTCTGCGGCCTTACCACATTCAACGCGTAAAAGCACTGGAAGAACAAGATTTCCCTCCACGACGTGAATTCTCAGAGTGGTTTTAGTTGCACAGTGCGCAGCATGATTTTGTCAACAAAATACTCGTCACAGATGAAGCGTTTTTCACTCGCGACAGAATAACTAATCTCCATAAAATGCACACGTAGAGTGTACAAAATCCTCGCCACGTAGTGGCAACACTTTTTCAGCGACTATTTTCCGTAAACGTGTGGGCGGGTATGCTCGATAATCACACTATAGGGCCCTATGTTTTACCTGCACGTTTGACTGGTATCTATTACCGAACGTTTCTAGAGGAAACATTGTTACCAACGTTGTTAGAAGATATTTCGTTAGGCATACGTCACAACAAGTGGTTTCTCCACGATGGTGCTCCACCCCAAATTGGTCACAGAGTACGCAGATTTTTGAATAGTCGATTTCCAGGACGATGGATCGGGCGTTCGGGTCCAGGTCGATGGCCAGCCACTGGATTTTTACTTTTCGGGCCATCTGAAGCAACTTGTTTATGCTGAGCCAGTAAATAATGTGGACGAATTGACGCAGAAGATTTTAGATGCTGCCAATACCATAAAGGCCAATGTCCATGTGTGTGAACGAGTGCGACGAAACTGGGTTTGCCGTAATGAAGCATGCGTAGAAGTGCATGGTGGTCAAATGGTTCAAATGGCTCTGAGCACTATGGGACTTAACATATGAGGTCATCAGTCCCCTAAAACTTAGAACTACTTAAACCTAACTAACCTAAGGACATCACACACATCCATGCCCGAGGCAGGATTCGAACCTGTGACAGTAGCGGTCGCGCGGTTCCGGACTGAAGCGCCTAGAACCGCTCGGCCACTGCGGCCGGCAATGGTGGTCATTTTGAACATTTATTTTAGTATTGGCGTAAGAGGAAACGAAGTAATGGGTTTTCTTTTCGTTACAATGTTGTTGTACAGAAGGAAAATAATGTGAATTTGGTATTCGTTATGGCATTGCCGTAAAAAGGTGAAACAGTTGATTGTAATTAATGCACAACTATCTACTTGGTGATTAATTGAATTTGTACTAATGGAAATACATTGTGTTTGATATTAGCTTGTCATTACTACTACGACCTTCGTTATCGACTTGTTGAGAAACAGACTGGTTGTATTCCATTCACGTAAAGCGAATGACACATTCTTGACAACCCAAAAACCGTTTACATTCCTTTTTTTGGTACCACCTGAGTATCACACCACGTCGTTATGCACGTCTAATGATTTCAATCCTCTGGTCGGCTCGTTGCCTTTCTCTGGCCGCCCCGTCATTGTAGGCAATAGGCTCAGTAAACCGTGTACTATCGGTTGACTACGTAAACAGTAATGCGTATACTACCTATCCTACGAACATTAGGTTTTAATAATACAAAAATAAAGTACATGATACAAGAAAATGTCATTAGACTTTTTTGTCAAGCACACCGAGATGTACTGTCTGTATAATTTGGGGTCTTATACCGTTTACACCCTGTATACGATGTACAACCTATCAAATGATACCTAATTCTAGCCGTAAATCATGTCAAATGATGTAGGTGAGTGCTTGTAATGTGTGAAATTATAGCCAGCTTACAGTCAATTGCTTTCATTTCCAGAAACATGTTCTTCCTCTTCGCGACAAACTCTTGAAGGTCTTTGTCAGAAGATATAAACATTGCTTTCCATAAACCATAAACTTCTTAGTTATGAGACAAAAGTAATAGATCTGAATGTCGTGTACATTTGGACCCACGCGACGTGTCGAATACGAAGATCTAACTGCCGAGTGGCTGTTTTTTCAGTTTTTGTTACTGACACCATTTGGCACCATTTTTCGTGAAATAAGCACAAAAACAAAGTAAAGAAGATGAAATTCATAGTGCTATGTTTCTCTCGCCCCTTACAGTAAGGACAGTGGCTAACAACGGTAACGTATAACCTTTGCCATCGCTGAGCAAATGGCAAATGAACGTGTACCACAACTCAGAAGAATTTTATAAGAAAGGCATAAGCAACATATCGGTGTAAAAGGCCAGCTCCTACTTCGGTACAAAGCAATCCCACACTGATAAATGCTGAACCGTCTTCTCGTGTAACACACTAAACATTGAAACAGACACTGGTAATAAAGAATGACGTTTTGAAGGATGTCAAACAATTGAAGCAATGAAATGAACGCCGCTGCGTGGAGTGTCGTTCCAGAGGCGCATACTCTGCGCTGTCTCTTTGTGATTACTGTTGCTGCCCTCCAGTGAAGCTAAAAGCTGACATCAAAGAATCCTTAACGATACAATTAAATTTTATTTCTACGTAATTCGAACCGGAACGCATTGCAAACTGTTTTCGCAACTCGCCATACAATCTCACACATGCCAAACGTTATTTGGAACGCATACCAAACGAAATGATACGCCTGACAAGATTTTGTAAAATTTCGCCATTCTTCCGCCTCGTATTATTGAATGCCATCAGTGTTTACCTTTTGACTAAATAAAACCTAGTACGGAAAGCCGAAAACAAATTAGTATCAGCTAAAATAACTCATTTCAGACCCGACAAAGTTGACTAACCATTGTGGCCTTCAGTGTCCTGGCAAAATTAAAGAAAACTTTATGGCTGTTACCAAGTTTAGACTGAACCGAAAATGTAAAAAGACTGAATAATAACATGCTTTCAGTATTTGCTGTGTGACCCATCAACAACTCATAGAAGACTATATTCAACCATACCCGTCCTCACAGCGGATAAGATGATGCTGAAATGCCTCTGTTTATGAAATTTTCAACATTCATAGGACACTATGGGAACTGAATAATGAAGTTACGCGTAATTTATAGTGACGCAAAGAAGCCACAATTTACGTATAAGTACAAAATATCACAAAACGAGCGACCACACCGAACCTAATGATTAAAGAGGTATCTCATTCCAACTGTTCATCTATACAATTCTCTCGAAGGCATTACTCAGCAGACCAGAACCACAAGTTGAAAGGTGGCTACACTGAGTCACAGCGCCAGAGATTGCGCCAAAGCTTATTATTGGTGCAGTAGTAGTTCAGAGGAAGTCGAGTGCATTTGTTGTTCTGTTGGGCGAGAGAGTAGATGCTGTTCGGTTGGTGTAATGTATAGATGGAAGATGTTGCAATTATCACAGTGTATTTGAGAATGGAGATAGGCTTTAGATTTATGTTGCTGGTGTAATGAATAATTTCGTCAATATACAGTCAACAAAGCATCTGGCTCGTTTTCATGTATTAGACTTATAATTCTGGCTTCTATGTGCAGTTACAGTATTTCTGGTTTTTCAATTAGTTCATTGTAAATGGTGTTTAAAATATTTTATCGTATTGAGAAAGAACCGAGCCAGATACATGTACGTTGAGTCACACTACCACACGCAGAACAGTTACACTTGTGCTTTGTTGTTTCGTAGCTTTTATAGTTGCAGGGGCATAATTAATCAATTGTGGTAATGGAAATTCCTTATCATTCTTTATTTTTATTTTTATGCAGTCAGATTGCGTGCTACTACTAGTCAGGGCCAACCGGTTTCGAGACTTCGCAACCGGTCACACAGCTACTAAAATTATTGCATCGTTTTCTTTTTAATTAAGCCCCCATGCACTGCTTCGGATCATCCCTTGGAATTCTTTTGATAATAAAAATAGCAGACACTAGTATTGTTGTAGTAATTTGTAGTTTAGTAATTGTAGTCTATATTGCAGGTATAGATTTTGTAATTGAACATTTGTAGTTGTCTTGTCATTCTTCTGTTGGTATTTTTGTAGAATTTAATTTTTGATGAGTCGTATACGGGTTTGACTATTTTGTGCAATTGTGAAGGTTTTTAATTGTTCGTTAATCGTGTTTGTCGGGAAGCATTTCGTGTGGATGGTATTTGTGATAAAGTCTTATATTGTGTGTACTTTTTTAATAGGGACGAGTTTTGTATGTTTTGTAAATGATTACGCGATCGGTGAAAAAGGCAAGAATGGTGGATAGTCAGAATAACGAAATTGTTAACATGTCGAACTCGCCAACACAGGAGAACAGTATGATGAATGACGAAGGAAGTTAGTTTTACGGGAAATGTTAGGGGCGAAAAGAATTTCGAACCAGTTAACATGGAGCAGTTGATGAGTGCAATATTAAATTTGGGATCACAAATAGGAACAATTAAAACTGATATGGGAACAATGGAAACACGGTTAGACTCATGAATAGGGACATGTTTTAAAAACATGAAAGATGAATTAAAGAAAGAAATTAGAGAAGAAGTACAACCGATTTTGAATGCTCACAGTAATAGATTAATTTCAATAGAAATTAGACAAAAGGAACAGGATAGAAAACAGGAAGAAAGAGATCGCGTGATAGCACAAAAATTTTCAGAGTTAAATTTTCAACGTGCACACGATAAGGAAGAAATATTTAAAAGAATCGAGGAATCCGTACCAAATGACAGAATAAATAACCTAACACAACAGTATGAACAGTTAACTACTAAATGTGTCAATACTGAAACCCGAGTCGCGACACTTACGGAAGACGTAAATAAACAGAAAGAACAAATAGGTGACTTATCGGAAAGATTTGAGATTTCAGATAACTTGACAAGTCTTAGTTTAAATGGGGAAAGAGATTCAGATGATACAGCTCCATTGCCATTTGCAGAAACAGAAGAATACCAGAATATAAATAAACATATTGAAAATCAGGCAAAATTTAATGAACGCGTCAAAAAGGAATGTGAGGCGTTACGAAAGAAAGTTAAACAAATTGAAAGTGAAATCGTAGGAAAAGACAGTAGAAGAAATTTAGAATCACCGATAGCAGCGGGTTTTGAAGAAAATAATTTATTTGATTTACGAGATGCAACAAGAGAGCGCCATTCGTGCGAACTTGACAATAATCGACATTCGGACTGGGACAGATGCGGTAGGTCTTTGTCGCCACGAGGCGAAAACCTTGACCATAAACACTTTTTAACTGTTCTGAAATTTAATACGAGGGCCGTTCAGAAAGTAACCTCCGGTTGATTTAAAAAAATACACCAAGTTAAATAAAAATATTTTAATATATACATCTTACAACTACATCTTTGCACTATTTTTCTACATAGTCTCCATAGCGATTGAGGCACTTATCGTATCTCTTCACAAGCTTTGAAATTCCTTCTGCATAAAAATCACCCGTTTGTGCCTGGAGCCAGCCTGTGACCGCTTTGAGCTCTTTGTCGTCATCAAACCACTGTGACCCGAGCCATTTCTTCAAATGCATGAAGAGGTGATAATCACTTGGCGCCAGGTCTATGCTGTAAGGTGGATGGTTGATAACGTCCCACTTGAAGGACTGAAGAAGGGCTGTTGTTCTGCGAGCAGAGTGAGGACGGGCGTTATCGTGCAAAAAAACGATACCGGAAGTCAGCATACCACGGCGTTGGTTCTGTATAGCCCGTCGTAACTTTTTTATTGTTTCACAGTACACGTCTTGATTAATGGTCGTACCACGTTCCATGAATTCAACCAACAACACCCCTTTGGCATCCCAAAACACCGTTGCAATCAGTTTTCTGGCAGAAAAATCTCGCGAGGCTTTTCTTGGTTTGGTAGGCGAATTTGAATGTGCCCACATCTTTGATTGTTCTTTTGTCTCAGGGTTCACGTACTTAATCCAGGTTTCGTCACCGGTCACGATTCTGTTTAACAATGGTTCTCCTTCGTCCTCATAACGTGACAGAAAGTCTAATGCAGAGGCCATTCTTTGAGTTTTGTGGTGGTCGGTAAGAATTTTGGGCACCCATCGTGCACAGAACTTACGGTAACCCAATCTTGCTGTCACTATCTCGTACAAGAGAGTCTTAGAAATCTGTGGAAAACCAGTAGACAACTCCGACATTGAGAAACGTCGATTTGCACGAACTTTTGCATCTACTGTCTGAACGAGTTCGTCAGTCACCAATGATGGTCTACCACTCCTCTCTTCATCATGAACGTTTTCTCGTCCACTTTTAAATAAACGTACCCATTCACGGACAACTCCTTCACTCATAACTCTTGGTCCGTATACGGCACAAAGCTCACGATGAATAGCTGCTGCAGAATATCCTTTCGCTGTAAAAAACCTTATGACAGCACACACTTCACATTTGGCGGGGTTTTCTATTGCAGCACACATTTCAAACTGCCACAAAAACTAAACTAGCGCAGGTACGACGTTCACTCGACCACGGCTTGATGCCGACTGACCTGTTGAGTGCGTGAACGCACAGATGGCGTCGCTACTTCCCCCACAACCCGCACTGTGACCAATCGGAGGATACTTTCTGAACCGCCCTCGTATCTTTCGCAATTCTAATAATGACATACACCCATGTTCATGGTTAGATCAGTTTATGTACACACTTCCGCCAAATTGGCCAGTAAGTCACAAACTGGAATTTATGTGTGGATATTTAGAAAACGAACCGGCGACGCGCATGCGCGCACTTATTAGAGATTGTAATAATTTAAATGATTTTTATCATGCATTTCTATCGGTATATTGGTCCGAAAACACGTAAGACAGAGTCAAACATAGTCTTATTATGCAGCGTAATTTTAAACAGTCTGAGTTCTGCACGCCGGTAGAATACTTTGAAGATTCGAAAGAATCAATTCTTTTCCAACCCTTATAGCCCGGCTGAATTAATTCGCATTTGTTTAACTAAGCTACCACAATCGATAAGACACGTTGCTTTAGCCGGAAGATGTAAAGACGACATTGAAACTTTTAAGACTTTGCTACAAGAACTTGAGAATGACAAAGACGACGGAACTTCTTGTAATTTTTTCAGTAACCCTAATCACAATAGAGTTTCAGAGAAAAGGGATAATGATCGGAACGGACGTTATAGCGGTGATTTTGAAAATGACAGACGAAACAGACAGGACAATAGATACCAGCCTTATGACAAAGGAAAGCGTAGCGATTAGAAAGTATTATTTAGTTCGTAATGATATTCTTTTTAAATGAAAATCGGTTGACAACTCTGTGTGGTTAGTTTGCATTCCTGATGAGTGGGTTAATAAATTGATTTGGTATACACATTTCAGTTATGCACACTTTGGTCCCAGAAAATGCTTTCATAAATTATGAGAAAATTGCTACTTCAGTAATATGGAAAAACGTATTCGATTTGTTCTTGCCAAATGCAAATTATGTCAAAAGGCTAAGCCGCCAACTATTTCCCACAGAGCACCATTGTTTCCTATTATTCCAGCGAAATTAAAGGAGATGGCTGCAGTCGATTTGTTCGGTCCAGTGGTTCGCTCTATTAATGGTTTTGCGTACATTTCGGTAGTAGTGGAACTGACATCAAAATATGTGGTTTTACACATTTACGCAAAGCAACAGCTCGTTCAGTATCTAATGCTTTCATCAAACATTTTCTTAAAGAAGTGGGTCATGTTCATAGATTTATATCTGATAATGGATCACAATTTCGCTCTAAAATTTGGCTTCGTACTCTACAGCGTCGTAAGATTAAACCAATTTTCATTTCACTTTTTCATGCTCAATCTAACGCTTCAGAGAGGTGGATGAAGGAAATCAATAAATTGTGTCGTCCTTATTGTCATCATAATCACAGAACGTGGGATCAGTATCTTCATATTTTTCAAACATTCTGAATGAACTCCCTAATGATTCAACATATTTACCGTCTATATTGATATTAAAAAATAAAGCACCGACAAATCGTATTTCTGAAATCGTTCCCTTTCCGCCTACACGGAAACTGCAGCATTCTTAAGTTGTCAACCTGGCTCTACAAAATATTGCATCTGCGGCTGCTAGAAGAGAGAAATCAGCTAAACGTCCTGGTCGTTTAAAAACTTTGTCAGTTATTCAAAAGGTGTTAAATAAGTCTCATCGTTTGTCTCACAAAGGAAAAGGCTTGTGTCACAAATTTTTTCTGCTTTATAACAGTCCATATACAGTTCGCAAAATTATTCATGATACCACTGTTGAAGTAGAAACCCTTAAATCATGACGTTCTAAGGGAATACATCATATAACGAACGCTAAAATTTTTGTGGAATGACATACTTTTGAGAAATTAACAGTTACACGTAAACACACAGTGAATACAGGGATACCGCGCCGTGTTCTACCGACAGCACATACACAAAGCGACAGTCAGTCCGCGCGCTGCACAAGGCAGCCGTTGACCGCAAACAATTACTTCCTATGTCACACTTACCTACAGCTGATCGTGCGCTCAGTGCGAATGCACTGACAGCCGTAGACAAATAAACAGTCTAATTTCTCCGATTAAATTCTGTATAAAGCTATAGTGACTTGATAACTTATGTTATTATCGTTCAGTTTTTCCATGATACAATTGTATAAAATATTTAAGAACTTCAGGTAAATTCTGTGCGTGTCCGACGTTAAGAGGACTTGCTATCGAGAAAATTTCAGGAACAATGTAATTTCGAAGAAGAAAGTAATAAACTAAAAAGGTAACTATTAATTGAGTTTATTTTTCAGGTAACATATTTCTACTTAGGTATGTACTTTATACGTAATTTGCTGCTCGCGATTACGTGATTTATACTTTGTGTTAAATTTTATGCTCTATGAATTTACTTGTGAAGCTACATGCTTGCGTACATTTGCCGATTTTGACAATGTTTTATTAATGAACAGCGTTGTTACTTGTGCATATTATGCATCGCTTGGCTGCTATGCTTTTTCACTGATGTCATATTTTTCATTATGTGCCTGCTGTGCCTATTTATTTAAATTATAATTGTCACCTGATTAGTTGTGCTGATATGGTTATGTATGTAAGTTATACTTTGTGATTTATCTGCTTGGGCCTTCATGTTTACTTATTGAGATTACATATGAACATTTATTTGCTTATGCTGATATGATGCTAATGACCTATTTTTCCGTAAGATACATACTTACTGCTTTGTGTATGGATTGTATAATTACACATTTCTGTTTTGTTGTCATAACTACTCTTTAATTTACACTCCTGGAAATTGAAATAAGAACACCGTGAATTCATTGTCCCAGGAAGGGGAAACTTTATTGACACATTCCTGGGGTCAGATACATCACATGATCACACTGACAGAACCACAGGCACATAGACACAGGCAACAGAGCATGCACAATGTCGGCACTAGTACAGTGTATATCCACCTTTCACAGCAATGCAGGCTGCTATTCTCCCATGGAGACGATCGTAGAGATGCTGGATGTAGTCCTGTGGAACGGCTTGCCATGCCATTTCCACCTGGCGCCTCAGTTGGACCAGCGTTCGTGCTGGACGTGCAGACCGCGTGAGACGACGCTTCATCAAGTCCCAAACATGCTCAATGGGGGACAGATCCGGAGATCTTGCTGGCCAGGGTAGTTGACTTACACCTTCTAGAGCACGTTGGGTGGCACGGGATACACGCGGACGTGCATTGTCCTGTTGGAACAGCAAGTTCCCTTGCCGGTCTAGGAATGGTACAACGATGGGTTCGATGACGGTTTGGATGTACCGTGCACTATTCAGTGTCCCCTCGACGATCACCAGTGGTGTACGGCCAGTGTAGGAGATCGCTCCCCACACCATGATGCCGGGTGTTGGCCCTGTGTGCCTCGGTCGTATGTAGTCCTGAATGTGGCGCTCACCTGCACGGCGCCAAACACGCATACGACCATCATTGGCACCAAGGCAGAAGCGACTCTCATCGCTGAAGACGACACGTCTCCATTCGTCCCTCCATTCACGCCTGTCGCGACACCACTGGAGGCGGGCTGCACGATGTTGGGGCGTGAGCGGAAGACAGCCTAACGGTGTGCGGGACCGTAGCCCAGCTTCATGGAGACGGTTGCGAATGGTCCTCGCCGATACGCCAGGAGCAACAGTGTCCCTAATTTGCTGGGAAGTGGCGGTGCGGTCCCCTACGGCACTGCGTAGGATCCTACGGTCTTGGCGTGCATCCGTGCGTCGCTGCGGTCCGGTCCCAGGTCGACGGGCACATGCACCTTCCGCCGACCACTGGCGACAACATCGATGTACTGTGGAGACCTCACGCCCCACGTGTTGAGCAATTCGGCGGTACGTCCACCCGGCCTCCCGCATGCCCACTATACGCCCTCGCTCAAAGTCCGTCAACTGCACATACGGTTCACGTCCACGCTGTCGCGGCATGCTACCAGTGTTAAAGACTGCGATGGAGCTCCGTATGCCACGGCAAACTGGCTGACACTGACGGCGGCGGTGCACAAATGCTGCGCAGCTAGCGCCATTCGACGGCCAACACCGCGGTTCCTGGTGTGTCCGCTGTGCCGTGCGTGTGATCATTGCTTGTACAGCCCTCTCGCAGTGTCCGGAGCAAGTATGGTGGGTCTGACACACCGGTGTCAATGTGTTCTTTTTTCCATTTCCAGGAGTGTAGTATAGAAAAATACTTATATACTGTGTATGAACATAGAGTTTAGGTTACACTATGGTATTAATTATAGATTGTTCGTTTGGCAGAGCCTCGTTGTAGGGATTGTGCTGCATCCACTTGTTGACTTCTGTTCTCTACTGCTATATTTACTCGCTATTGCATGTTTTGCTTACGCTCAGTGCTTTACAATTTAAGATAAGAAAATAAACTGCTATAATTCTACCAACTACATCGGTACAAGAAACTTCATTGAAGTCACATGAACTGGAGGTTCTATGGCAGCTGTATAATTCATTATAATAGAAAAGAAGCTGACGACTTGAAATACCAACGTTAGCTTTAGACAACTGACAGTTATTACACTGCATTCTTCGTGATCAATTGAAATAGCAAGTGACACTTGACACAAAGAAATACTCCACATGTTTGCTACTGTTTTGCCATGATCCTTGAAGTGGTGTACACACTGTGAAATATTATGATTTATTCATTCAAATTCTTATGTGATCATTAATACGGTGTACTCGCACCTACTTACTGAACGTTATTCAAACTGGAGGCTGTTAGAGGTCATGTATGCATTTCTTTTATTTTATGATGGACAAGGTAACCAAAATGTATTTTATAATTCATAATGAGTAGAAAATTTGGTTCAGATGGTTTACACAGAGGTTGTGTGTGGACATTCTGTCTTCGGATTGTATGGGATGATGAATTGAAGTTTGCACTAGGATTTTATCTGTACTTGTTTGAGGAGACTGACTAGAGGAAAGAGTTGTTATGGAAGTGAAATGATGTTGGTTATAAGGTTTATATGTATCGACATATTGAAGAGGTATTATTGAAGTATTGAAATTGTGTGATGCTGATGTTTATTGGAGTTTTGGTGGATTAGAGGTAAGGTAAGTGAGGGGCATTTTTTTTTTTTTTTTTTTTTTGCTTTATGTGGAACACGAAGGATGAAGATGGCAGACTAGAGACTAGAACACTCCAGTGGAAGGAAGATTGCCTACACACACACTTTGTTAAATCAATAAGCAGTATATACTTTTTTTTGGAGAGAGGAAGTATTTGCAGATCTTGGCACACTGACAGTTGTTCAGCAACCGTACATTTTGATTTGGCTTGGCAAACATTGGTCTTGACATGATGACTATAACGTTGACTAACTATTATTGACTATTATACACTACTGCCATTAATATTTGATACACATATTGGACATCAAATTTTGACAGAATTGCATTTACACAGTTAACACTATTCAATTACACAATAGTATTTAATATGTGGATGAAAGATGAGTGAGTGTGTTTTGTGTGTTTTCCTTTCCTAATCCCAAATAATTGGTACCGACCTACCTCCTAAATATTATTTTACGTGTTTGTTGTGGCTTGCACTGACACCCATAAATATTATAGGTTTACTGATATTTGTGTATTTGTAATAGTTAACATGACAATTATCTGATATCATTTGTGTGTTTATTATAATTTGTATGATTAGTGTAAGAGCATCGATAATAATTTTGTAAAAGCAATTGTGTGTGTATTCAAACTGTTGTTCGTGCTTGCACCTATTATCATTGATGGGTGCCACTTGGAAATGTTTAATTTGTACTGTTGAACTCTGATGAACTGTTTAATTATTGATGGTGAATATTATGGACTGTTACCTACACTTGTTCAACATTGCTGGGTGACACTGTTGGAACAGCTCAACCACTGATGAGACGTCACTTGTTGTTGTTTGCACCTGCTCGCCTTTGCTGGGTGCCACTGTTGGAACTGCTGCTACTGAAATGATGTCACTTGTTGCTGTCTGCACCTGTTCAGCATTGCTAGGTGCCACTGTTGGAACTCCTCAACCACTGATGAGATGTCACTTGTTGGTGTCTGCACCTCCTTCCATTACTGGGTGCCACTGTTGGAACTGCTAGTATTGATGTGGTGACACTCATTCCTGTCTGCACCAGTTCAACATTGCTGGGTGCCACTGTTGGTACTGCTCAACCACTGATGAGATGTCACTTGTTGGTATTTGCACCTGTTGACCACTGCTGGGTGCCACTGTTGGAACTGTCGACTACTCTGAGGAGTGCTACTTGTTTATTGAACTATTGAAAAGATTTTATGTGAATATTTGTGTAAACTGATTTATTGTGTATATACTGTTTATGAAATGTTATGAGACTCTTACATGCACCTATTCGTCATTGCTGGTGCCATTGATTGAACTGTTTGACTACTCAGAGGAATGATACTTGCGTAAACTATTATGTAAAATCACATGTATGCAAGCATTTGTATTCCTTACTGTATTTTTATATATTAGGTTATTGAAGGGTCAGTGCAAAGCCAAAATGTATTTAGTTATGTGATATTTACTTATTAATATCATCTTTTATTTTTGTCTGTGTTTTTTGTACGAATTTGGTGGTATTTTCATCACCAATGCTGGCAAAAATACCACCAAATTCTAGCTCGTGGAGGAGGGGCATGTGAAAGGTGGCTACACTGAGTCACAGCGCCAGAGATTGCGCCAAAGATTATTATTCCGCCGCCTCCACTGCTGCAGTAGTAGTTCAGAGGATGTTGAGTGCAGTTGTTGTTCTGTTAGGCGAGAGAGTAGATGCTGTTCAGTTGGTGTAATGTATAGATGGAAGATGTTGCAATTATCACAGTGTATTTGAGAATGGAGATGGGCTTTAGATTTATGTTGCTGGTGTAATGAATAATTTCGTCAATATACAGTCAACAAAGCATCTGGCTCGTGTTCATGTATTAGACTTGTAATTCTGGCTTCTATGTGCAGTTATAGTATTTCTGGTTTTTCAATTAGTTCATTGTAAATGGTGTTTAAAATATTTTATCGTATTGAGAAAGAATCGAGCCAGATACATGTACGTTAAGTCACACTACCACACGCAGAACAGTTACACTTGTGCTTTGTTTTTTCGTCGCTTTTATAGTTGCAGGGGACTTAATTAATCAATAGTGTTAATGTAAATTCCTTATCATTCTTTATTTTTATTTTTATTCAGTCAGATTGCGTGCTACTACTAGTCAGGGCCAACCGGTTACGAGATCTAATATTAAACGTGGCATTTTACATTTCCAATATAGCTCTCCATTATTATAAAACATTTCAACATTTTCAATCATTAATCTGATTTAAATGAAAGGTGATAACACGTGGCGACAAGTTCTGATCTCTCCCGACGGCCTTTGGGCGGCGTGCTAGAGCGGCCAGCGACGAAGATGTTACCGACTACTCGTCATGGCGCCTTTGCTCGACATGAAACAGAATACAAACAGAACACTGAGTATACAATATTTAACTGAGTATACAATAATTAACGCTAGTCTTATTCAACAGCGGACATCATATCGGTATAATATTGACCCACCCGCCTACTAAACGGTAGGACATGGTGTAGCTTTCTGGACGTTCTTGTCATGCCACACCATACTCTAAGCATCAGAAACTACCACAATCAGAGCATGAGGCATCACAAAAACAGAAGAAATAGGACGTAAAATCCTCAGAAAATTTTTTTGGAGCAGTACACAGAGATGTTACGTGGATGAAGAGACCAACGAAATAATTATACGACCCACTGACAGACTCACAGGCATGATCAGAGAACGTCGACTAACATTCTACAGACACATACACAGAATGAAGAACAACAGACTCACAAAGAGGTTTTTTAATGTCATAATTAGTTGAAGCAATAGAACCAACTAATTTCAAGAAATAGAAGCAGACCTAAAATAAGCAAGGATCGGTAGGGAAATGATAAACGTAAGAGACAAATTCAGAAGCTACATTATGAACGCGAAATTTGAACTAAAAGAAAGTAAGGAAACAGGGAAAATATGGACAGAGCAAAGGAAACAGAAACACAACCAAATAATGGTCTTGGATGTGGAAAAGAAGGAAAAAGGGAAAAAAATGAATTATCATGTAACATTGATGTTAATCACTTTACTAGGGGGGGGGGGGGGGCGGGCAAAAACGTGTAATAATAATAAAACACCACAAACATAAAATCGTAATTGGGCCTAGCTGACGCCAACTACAAGAAGAAACTCTGCACGTCGTGACATTAAACCTGAATGCCTTTGAATGAGTAAGAGACAGAGAGTGTGATGGAGGAAGATCGTCGTCTTCCTCAGGTTCCGACACAGCTAGCCATTAATTTCATCAGACAGGAAGCAGAAGAAGTAACAAAATTTTCTTGTTGTGTATGTGCAGTACAGCAGGTAGAACCACATGATTACGTTTTTGGTGATTTGGAAGTGTACGCTGTGTGAAATATAGTGCACTGAACTACTTCCTATGGCAGCAACAATAGATCTGATACAACTGGGAGTCAAGTCGAACTGACTAACTCATTCGTCACGTACTGTTCCAACGTTTCATTTAATGTAAATAAATAAAATAATTAAAATATTGATAGGGAAATACAAGGTAGATAAATATTCTCTGCCGTAATTAAAAACTTTTGTACTGATATTTTCTCAACTGAATTTTATACTTGTACTTGGATCGTGCAGGAAGCACTTTATTTAGACAAATCCGGCTTACTAGTGGGAGTATTCAAACAGTTACTTTTTTCATACCTCTATGATCTCATAAGTCTTGGATATAGACGAAACGGACCGTCAAAACTATTTCTATTTAGGTAAAACCTAAGACGCAGAAGATATTTCATTAACAATGAGGAACGTAAGTTTTGCTACAAACAAGTAACTAAGAACGATATTTTCGCCTACATTTTAGTCATCTGATATCCACTGTCCAGTCGCATTAATCTGACCACCTCTAAAAAGCCCGAATAACCAGCTTTTGAAGCGCCGACAGGTGCGAGACGTGCAGTAAGAGAGTTAATGAAGTTCTTTGTCTGTTGGGTTTAAATACGGGGAGTTTGGTGGTCAGAGGAGTACAGAAAACGCATCCTGGTGCTCTTCGGACGACTCACGTACGCTGCCAGCTGCGTGACACGCTGCATTGTCCAGCTGGCTTATGCCACAGTACTGAGGAAGAGGAAACTGCATGTAGGCGCGGACATGGTCCCCTAGGATAGATGATCCATTGTGTTGATCCATTGTGATTTCATGAATGACTAGATTACCCAGAGAATGCTTCGAAAACATCCTCCAGACTGTAACGTTCCCTCCTTGTTTGCTTTCAGGCGTTTCATGGCGTCCAAGCAAACGGACGTCTATCCAATGGAACACAAAACCTGATGCATCTGGAAAATCCACCTGTCACTACTCGATGGACGTCCAGCTGCTATACTGGGGTGAAAATTCCAGCCTTCGTCGGCGATGAGCAGCAGTCAGCATGGATGCTTGAACCAGTTGCCTGCTGTGAATGCCTGTAAACAGCAACGTTCGCTGAACGATCATTGTGGAGACACTGTTGGTATCCCCTTGATTCATCTGGGCGGTCAGTTGCTGAACAGTTGCACGTCTGTTCACCCGTACACATCTCCGCAATCGTCGTCCATCGCTATCATCTACTGCCCGTGGCACACCACAGTTGCCTCCACGCCGGTTTTGGATGGCTCCATTTTGTCACGCATAACTACGGCTGCACGCGAACTCTTTGTAATCTTAGCCGTTTCGGAAATGCTTCCACCGTTGTCCCTAAAGCCAATGATCTTGCCCTTTTGTTCGTCAGATAAGAAGCTCCATTTCCACATAGCTACAACGAGTGCGCTCTTTTCCGTATCCCCTAACACGCTTTATATACGCTTCACTGCTTGCTGTCTGTGAGTGGTTATTGTACATTGACTCTAAACATGCTGCGTGGTTTCTGTTTGTTCTATATCGTGTCTCCCTACCACTTTCGCGCAACGACGCTCTGAGCGTGTTTTTTAGGGAATTGACTAGTTTGAACCTGGGATCTGTTGCTGGTAAGGAGACGCCAGACCACACATGACATGTAGAATTCAGAAGAGTTCAGTGAGACTAGCGATGATATAACCAAATACTTAATGATTTCAGCGTCAGCTCCACTGCACTCCTTGTAAAAGAATCTTAATACTAACTAAATTTAGTGGAAGGGGTTCAAGGCTTTCCTATTTTTAGTTAGCTGGTAAAATAACGTCGAAAAAGCAGTTACGTTTACCATTGGAAATTGTATTCTACTCACAAAACATCGTTTATAAATCGCACTATTGATAAAAGGAAATGTTTTAATACAGGATGGTAAAAACCGACTGCGTTCAACAAAAATGTGAACGAATATTCCCTGAATGGGTTTCCAAGTTCTACAATGGATCGAAGGATGACCTATGCCATATCACATCTATAATCTAGGTTTAAATTAAGTTTCACAAAAGAGAAAACTATCAAAATGGTATACAGTGACCCTCAATTATCTTTAATTACTTATCTAACTTGTCGTAAATTACAATGGCTGATGTGGCTTCTCAATAACTATATAACAGAAAAATCATCGCGTTTCAGATTTTTACTTCAAGTGGCAAATGTGAACACCATGAGCTTTAATTGACGATCGACACTAGTATTACGCAAAAAGGGGATGTAGCAGATGAGACTTCTGCAGTTCTGACAGAAGCTTTATGCGCTGTTATGTGGCATCGCGTGCTTTGATTACCTTGTCGGTGTTCGTCAGGGGGCAGCCGGCAGCACAGCTCCGCTCACCTCGCCGTCTCGGAAGTAACTCTCCCCTAACTTCTCCTTACTATAATTTACCGAAGTTGGTTTAAAAAAAAACTATCTGGCTGTGTTTTCATCTGACCAATCAGGGTCTCAATGTTAACCTTAAGCTCCACCTACAAAAATTCTGTCCATCCAATGAGAAACGTTATACTTTCCGTGGTGGGGCAATGTTTTTTAAAGTTTGCAACGTAACAGAGACGCGAAAAAGTCTCACGCTAAAACTTGCGGGTGGTGTAGCACTTTTTGTGTTATCGTAAGATCTATACTGTTCTTCTGGAGGGCTCTAGCTTTTAACATGGGCTGGGGGGTGGTCTTGACGTAACAGACGCGAAAAAGTCTCACGCTAAAACTTGCGGGTGGTGTGGTCCTAGCAGTTAGCTGGCGACGTGGGTGTCCGTCCGTCCCTTATCGTAGGGCCTTCCAGCTTAACCCGGTTCTGCTCTCGGCTTCTGTTCTCGTTTCTCCCCTCGGAACTGCGTCTGTCTCACGGTGGGAAGGTATGACATGCATTTAGGCATTCTTGTGTTAGTCTGTGGTATTCCATTTGCTCACTCGTTACTCGTATTACTTTGGTTAATTAAATGTCACGATTTATTCGGAGCTATGTGACATATTACTGGATTTGCTTATCATGTCAGGGTTTTCATGGAAGGTGTTGGATTTGCCTGACACCTTACATGACGTCCAACGAAATACTAGACCCCGACATTGGTAGTCTTGCTCAGCTATTTTAAAACGTGTGCTGTTATGGGAGCAATCAACTGTTGCGTCATACTCGTTCGCACATGCTGGCCAGAAAGATAGCTACAGGGAAAGAGAACATTTTGCATAGCAGAAAACAAGCGCCAGGGGACACACTCAAATCAGCGATTTAATACGAGGGCTATTCGGAAAGTGAGGAACGATCTGGTCACGAAATGGAAACCACTGTGAAAATCCGACGAGGCTTTTCACAGACGTTTTGGGCAGTGTCACTAGTCTGCCCGTCGATCGCATCATGACGCTCTTTTCAGTTGTGAGCGTACTGTGAGCGAGTAAAGGTGCCTAGAACAAGAATGTCTCCCGCCAAGTAGGAGGGACCGCTGAGAGGCTTCGCCTTAATTAATGCAGCCCACCTAACACAAGTGTTACGCACTTCCTTCTTCATGGCAATTCTCAGCCGCACTCTGCAGGAGCGCTGAAGACGCGCCTGCAGCCTTTTCGATGGGAAGTGTTCAGTCACCCACAACACAGCCCTAATTGTCTCGTCCTGAGTATCATCTCTGTTCACATGAAACGCTGGATACGAACATTTGGGTGCAGGCTACACGGTATAGACCAGCGTAGAGAACTATCGGAAAGCACAGGCGACTGCCTTCTATGATGATTGTGTTGGAAATTTGGTATAACGCTCCGACAAGTGTCGGACGGCGAATATGTAGAGAAGTACCTGGAAGGTGTAGCTAAATGTGCAAAGAAAACAGTTTTGATTTTCATTGTGATTTCTATTTCGCGACCGATCATTCCTTACTTTCCAAACAACCCTCGTATTACAAAAACAGACATAATTTCCTTAGAAATCCGCAGTAACTGGTTTTAAATCGGGTTTGTTACCCGTACTGAGTGCATCAATTCCTTAGTTACCTGTTTCGATTCAAAATGAATCATCCTCAGATCTGATTGCATTGATTACAGGAGTAATGTGTCAAGTCGTGCCTAAAATGCTCGTCCTAAGCCCCTGGATCCATTTCTGTCAAATATGGTACACATATTAGTGTCTGGAAGGCAATACTGTGCGAGTGAGGACCAGCAACTTTCTGTTGAGCTGTGGGTGATAACGCGAGTCAGGGAGGTGAAGATGGAAATAGTCAGGGGTAGGGTGAAATGGACAGAGAAAGGGAAGAGGATGAGATGGACAAAGAGAAGGTACTGGTTAGGTGGACTGAGAAACTGTGGAGGAGGAGTCCTGCAGAAAGTTGAAGAGGAGGAAATAAACAGAGAAAGGGAAAGGATATGGACAGAGAGAGAAAGAAAAGAACGGACAGAGAGAAGGGTGGATGGGACAGACAGAGAATGGGGGAGGGGGTGATAAGAAGAGGTAGAGAGGCAGGAGGAGATCGACTGAGGAGAGGCTGTGGGAGATAGAAGAGAGGAAGGAGAAGATGGACAGAAGATGGATAGAGGGGGTAGGAACAGATGGTTACAGAGCGTGGGTAGGAGCAGATGGATAGATATAGGGGGCAGTAGCAGTTGGCCAGGGAGAAGAACAGCAGAAGACAGACAGTGGTGGGGGGGGGGGTGAGGATGTGGACATGGAGAGAGGCAGAAGGGGATCGACAGGAAGGAAGGCAGAGGTGATGGACAAAGAGAGCGGTAAGGATGAGATTGGCCAAACGAACTGGAATAGATTCATATCCAAGTACACAGCTAGTTTATCAGATAAACGAAGCGGAGGTGATCGTTTACTGTACCCAAAGACAACGAAAACCATCACGTCCGCTGCTAGCATAGTATGGTGATGAAGAATACAAATTATCAACACAATTTCTGCTCGGCGCCTCCATACACACAGATACGTCCATCATGATACTGCACCCAGAACCGGCACTCAGCTGACTAGAGGACATGGTGACTCTCTCGTAACCAGCGTTGTCGCTGGACGCTCTCTCTGCTCGTGCATCAATGTAACACGCAACTATGGCCACCGTGCTGACAGAAGGTGTTGCTGCGGATGTTGTCGCACAGTTCTTGAGGATTTCTGACTTCCTGCAAACGTGCTCATGTCCTGACCCGCGGTGTGCTACATGACGTGGATGCGCTATTTTGCTTGACCGAATGAACAATACGTCCTCTCAGGCGCTAGTCGCTTGGGGTCGCTGAGATCCTGCTTGTAGTGGTCCTACTGAACCCACCGACACAATATTCACATGACAGTCGTGGACTCTCGACCAACGGAGGCTGTAATATCATGGGGCGATAAAATGCGCTCTCAAAAGGAAATGATCGTATCGTTGTTGAATTCAGTTAAGTTCTGGCCTACGTTTCCCTTCTTCAACAAGGCGCGACCCGACCTTCTCACAAACGACCAACACTCAGATGCTGTTACAGGATGAAATACTTGCCGCGCAACCTTTCCTCTTACATAGAATATAGACGCCTTTACGTCTTCCCCACATTCAGTGGTTGTACTTAAAAGCTAATACTGTTGGTGTGTTTAAGTCCCTACCATTCTTCATGACAATTTGATGTTTGTTGAACGCGAACTTCACGGTTTTTCAATTTTAATGGCCATCAATATATTTTGACATGACAAGGTTTCATCTAAGGCATGGATATCCGTGTATTTTACATTACGAAGATTATCTTATTTACTCTCTGTTGTTTCTGGCGAAGTATAAGAAAAACTGGAATATTCTGATACCATTTCGTAGTTTAATTCTTTCAGACCTGAATTTATTCTGGAGGAAGGACAATTTTTCTTCGTTTGGTAATGCGCTTAGGTGATTTTTTAATGATTTTGGATATAAGATTTATACAACGAAAGTACTCGTTTTCAAAACATACTTTGAAAACTTGGCTTCATTTTATGGACTAAAATAAATAATTACGAAATATTCTCTACTGTAATAATATGAAAATCATCATTCCATAATTAGCATGCAAAATAACAATAACAGTGTTCAGTTACATAGTGGAATATAGCGAACCAACCACATCCGTGTTTTCTGTTGATCACGAGGTGTTGCGCACTGCTACACTGACTTGCTTAGATTTTCATAGTAATGCGCAACAGTTGGCAGCACTTATTCATGATGAAAAGCTTGAACATTCAGAATTATGTACCTCAGGTTTCCCTTTGGAAAAAAATAACTCTGCTGCACCTACGGTACAGTAAAAGTTAATGTACACAGTTGTACCCGATGGATCTGAAAGGGTTAAGCTCATCGGTAAATACTATTTCTATAAAATTTATAAAAAGTTGTTACATCTGTTGCAGACCGGAGGCGAACTTTGTACGTGTAAACTAACAAAAAGGTCCACTGATTGCTATAGCGTCTTCGATTAATAATGCAAAGCTCTTGCGTCCCTGGTGATCCCGGTCACTGCGTGGATTTTGAATAAAAGCTAACTTCATTGTCTTTTCAAATTGTTTTTTTAAATTGAAAAAAATATGAAATTCATCACCTTATTATTACAGCGTAGTTGCGTTCCGAAAACACCATCTGCCTTTGAGAACGATATGTGTTGGGATAACACCTTTGCGACAACATTCTGGTTGTCATGATCTGCAATGACGTCATTCGTTTGACCGGCTTTTCAGGTATGGCTCATACTCTTGACCCATGTCTCCTCCAGCGTAATGATAAGGCATAAAAAGCTCCTTTTCGTATCCCATTACAAGTGGATGCGAGCAGCGTCGTATCATAGCCGTTTCTGCATTTCCGTGAGACAGTGTGGAACCTATAGAGATGCAATTGTTCTTGTGCCCAAGCGTTTCTTCAGAATGTGAATCTCAGCTGTGTGCCTTTACCCTGACTCTAGGACCGCCTTACGAATAGTGCGCTGACGCGGTAGGAGTTGTCACTTCTTCTTCAATGACACTGGGCGACGAATGTTTGTCACATTTTAGCTTCCCAGGTTGAAAGCGTCTATCCACCTTGTCACTGGCCTGTAAGACAACGGAGATTGTCAGCAGGACTTGCGATAAACTCAGTTTTCATTCAAGTCTGTTTTTCTTGTTTAGAAAACATGGTGGTAGCACTACTGCAGAAAGTGCGCTCAACAATGCTCTGTTCTTGTCGTAATTGCGCATGCGCGTTACTTGAAGGAAAAGTTCATTTGCGCTGAGGTACAGAAGGTATCTATAACTTAAGTGTTGTAGAAGCGACGTTATTTGATTCCGTTGTGTTGTGCCGCTACGGCAGAGTTCTTACTAAATTATTTCCAAACCTTGTATTACAAAGAAATACCATCTGAAATGGCTTCCCTAGAACGAACCACCAATAGCCTACGTTGAGCAAGGGCTGATCTCGATATTAAGGTCAGACTGTAGTAGGTTTATGGTTCTGAACTTAATCTGCTTCAAAAGACAATATTTGTGAAACTGAACTCTTGTATTTCCTGTAAATCATGAGTGAAAGCAAAGGTGTCAATCCGTAAGTCCCACAAGTGAAATAACTGGAGTTGCAGCCATGCTTGCCAGACACGTTTACTGACAGTTTAACCTCAAATGGTAATAAAAATTTTGTCATGTTATTGCAAACATCGGGGTAGACTCTGAGGTTTTTATTTGATATATATTGAAGGTTTTAATATAATGAAACTGTTTTTAAGCAACAAATTACAATTAAGTAACAAAAAACACGTATTAGAAAGGTATTTAGGTTGTGTGAAATTCATTTTCATGTGAACCACTTGTTCACTAATATATAATTTATTTCACATTGTAGTAATATAACATTGTGTTCAGTAGTGTCTTTCTTTTTCATAAACGTGCATTCTCACCAGGAAAAAGGTTACAGTTTCGTTATACACATTTTGCACAACTTCTTAGAACACTCCAGCCAATTTGGTGTTCCACGCTTGACGCACCTGTAATTAGTTTTTCTGCATTTTTCTTGCGGGCAATAGTGGCATGACTTCCATTTTTCATGTCTGTCTTATCTCTGGTCGGTTCGTATTCCTTTCTGCATCCTGCTCAGGGAAAGTACCTGCTATTATTTTCCTCACTTTTGCTTTTAAATTTTGAATATCTAGCCTTCTTATCACATAATTTTTGTTAGATTATTTGCTAATATCTCCATGAAGTCGAATTTGTTCAATATCGGAGTTTGTTTGGAAACTGTGAATATTATTTGTGTGTTTACCCAGATAACTGATATCATGAAATAGAAAATAGCTAGAGGCCATCTCCTGATTCACCGATTTGTTGAATAGTTTGCACATTTCATATGCACCAGGTTTGGTGGAATTACAGAAGGAAATGATCCGTCATTTAGTTTTTGTTACATCTATGTATTTTGATATATTTAGATTAAAGTTCAGTCTTGATCACGTTATGTCTGTTTTAATGAGTAACCGGTTTCGGTTTTTTCAATAAAACCATCATCAGACCCATTGGATCCCTTGGGTTGGTAGGTGGAGCTCTCCTTGCTGCTCCACCTACCAACCCAAGGGAGCCAATGGGTCTGATGATGGTTTTATAGAAAAAACCGAAACCGGTTACTCATTAAAACAGACATAACGTGATCAAGACTGAACTTTAATCTAAATATAACAATTAATTGATCACTGTATTCCAAAAATGTTTACCAAAATTATGTATTTTGAGCTGTGCATCGACGACACAAGTATCACAGCTTTACAGCTTTAGATTTCTTAGGCACGTATGACAACAGTATTGCGTTAGTAGTGAAGCCATAAATTGAAGAGCCAGTTTCTCTAATTTTATTAGGAAGAAACTCTTTGGGAATCTCTTTGCTATTCTTCTTTAGACTTCGAGCGCAGCTGACTTTCCTCTTTCCAAATTCAGACACCAACTAAAGAGATGAGAACCAACGCTCTGAAGATATGTTGTCGTTAGTTCCCCCTATTGATGCACCACAGATTGTGTTGGTTTGCTCAACTTTTTCTCTTCGACTGATAATGTCTTTCCATCACAGTCCTACGTCAACAATATATATATGAATTTAGAGGATATGCGTCATGAGCATCAGTAAGACACTTGAGCTTTATTCCGCATTTGTCTGGTTTATTCAGGTTGAACATATGAAACCGAAACGTGCCTTTGAACAGAATTCACGCTTCATTTACTCAAGCATCTGCTTCAATACTCTAATATTTGATATCAACTTGTTGAAAACAGAAGAGACTACTGCCGCTGTATGTTCTTCTTCTCTTTCTTTTCGGGTAGATGAGTGATCAAATCGCAAAGCCAATGTGTGGACTTCACATCTTTTCAAGGATAAACCCTAGAAACACTGTGGTCCCGAAGAGAACGGCGACTGGTGATTCTCTCGTCCAAATTCGAAGGTGTCTCACAGTATCATCAAAGCTATTACAGATTCAGTTTCATTATAATCAGCGTCTTTGTACGATGGGTTTTTAGCAATGTTCAGTTTCCTTCTAAATAATCCTATTTTCGCAAAGCCGTACTTAACAATTTCAGTAATCATCTCATCATTGAAAAATAATCTCCACACTTCATCAGGCACAGAATTCTTATTGAGACTGAAGGAGTTGCCTTTTGGTGACGTCAGTTTTACTTTTATAACGTTACTTCCCGTCATTTCACCGTGATTGTATGATTCCTTTGAGTTCCATGAGAAACACTTATTTTTACTCAAGGAAAAACTGACTGTTTTCTTCTTCTGTTGCACCACAATCTGAACTCCCATTGCCACGGCATTCACTATTTTCACTTTCATTTTCATCAGTTACAGAGTCTGCATTATGACTGGAACATGACAGATCATTATTCCCGGGAACAAGGGAATCGTCTGAACCTTAGTCGCCATAACTAACACCTGCTTGTTGTAAAGCTGAGTGGGCCATCAGCTGAGTTCGGTGTGACACATTTACATTCAGGGCCACTTTCGACATTTTCAATCAAACTGAAATAAAAACATCGATATACTACTTAACGGTGATTGTTTAATAAGCGCGTGACCTGTTGTTTCTATATAGCAGAAAATAACAACGACCTTTTGTAAGGTAAGTGATCAGCAGAACCCAGTAACAGTAACACCCGTCTACAAAGCCGTTCTGATAAATTTGTAACAACAAGTAGCAACAATTACAAAACCACGTTTTCAGATCAAAGATGCATAGCTCGACGTTCAAGACTGTGACATGATCAGTATAGGCAGTATCACACAAACATAGAACACCATGGTCTGAGAGACCGAAGTTACCACTTAGCCTGCGGCCACAGTGGCTCCGATATCGGTAGATTCCGCCGACGACCGACATCGGCCGGAGACGGCCGATCTTTTCAAACCAGTAGCCTAGGCCGACACGTTCGCGGTTACACTGTAGCCGATCCCATCTCCCGAACGTACAGACTTCGAACAACAATCGATGAAATTCAAATCAGTTTGTTTTTTTCGGTCAAATCGACCGACGTTCACGCACACGAAATATGGAACGTGAGAAACTGATAAGTTGAGTCCAAGAAAGACAGTTTGTGACATCCTGAGGATTAAAATATCATAATCGGGTTATAGTTTGGAATGTCTGTACTGAAATCGAAGGTTCATTCGAAATCCCAAATTGGCAAAATCGTTATTGGAAATTTTAGGCATAGATTATAACTCAAAAAATAATTCGTTCAAGTGAAAAGGATGGCGTATCTTATAGGTACTTTACTGAATACTTTTTGTTATAGATTGTCATTAGTTGTCTACAAATTATTATTATTGCTTATGTAATATTTCTGGCTTAGTCAGCCATCATATTAGGCTCCAAGAAGCTGTTCCCAGAGCAGTGGAGATGCAAGAAGTATATAGATGACGAAATGTGGTGTGAGGTACCTGTGACAGATGTTAGATTCGGTACCATACCCGTGAGAAAGACCGTCTGCATAATGCTACTGCTCTGTGATTGGCCGCTGTGTTCGGAGCAAGGGCGCCAAAACGTTACAGTATAGTTATTCTTATTAGTTAAACTATTCATTGGAATGACTCCACTTTTTAATATAAATATCTCTCAACAGCTGACTATCAATCAGTCATTTTAGAATTATTAAAAACAATTTAAATAAAAAACAAAAGACTGACGAAATTGCAGACGAAGCACTTCGGAAGCGTTCGGGTCACGCCTTTTCTGGTATGGCGCGCGAAGTGGTTCGGGCTCTTCGTCACTCGGGATTAGGCAGTCGAGAAGAACAGACATGTTGTCTGTCGTAGGATGTGTTTCCAATTTTTATTTAAGTTCCTGTTCGTAACTGGGGATTACTGTAACGATACATTTTCGTAAACACTTTGCTGTATCAGAAGGTGTTGTGTTAAGATCATGTCGTCTTCTCGTGTGGCTATATTAAAATACGCGAGTGGTATCCCAAAGAAGTGATACATTATTTCAGAACAGAACCTCGCTAAGAGTCAGTTTCAGCCTCAAGATACAGAACCTACGACCTGCGTGCTGTTTTCTGTGCTGAGGACATCAACTTGAAGCCAGCAGGTTAGTAAACTATAACAGAACCTTCGTATTCCACACAGTGCACTGGAAACAACTCGGCGCCTGACGTGTACTGCATGCACAGAACAAATGTGCTCAGTGGCACGTCATCCGCAGTAATGCAGAGGAGGTAAAGGAGGATGGTCGTTATTAACACCAACAATCAATTCATTCTTCCTTTCTTGCCGTACTTACTGGAGTTTTATGCCAGCGGGGTAGTGATTCTGTTAACATGAAGTGGTTTGGAAATGTAATGTACCGTATGTATTTCCACTTTTAAGTGATTTAGGTTTTCAGGGTATCTTATGATACGCTTTGTGCTAGTCTTTCACTCGTGTGTTAAATGAAAGTCATTGAAGGTTAATAACTGACGTACGTCTTGTAATGGTTGTTTATTTATCTGACCATTACGGCACTCCAACCCCAGTTCTCGATACTAGTAATATCGTACTACTTTTCTGCGAAGTAACAGACATATTTTTGTGACAATATTCACATTTGGTTTTATTAATGTATAGGTACTCCGATGTATCGATATATTACAGTGATATGGTTCTTATGTTTATTCATTTCTGTGAGACTGTCATAATCTTTGACTTACTTGTAACCATTTTGGCGCGAATGCGCACAGGGCAGTCTTTGTTTCACTTTGCAGAAGTTAAGTTGTTATTTCGCTTTGTAAAAGAACAGTCAAGTCTTGTGTTTGGTTAAAGTGGAAATTAAATATATGAAGATTGATACAAAACTGTTTTCTTGATGATGTGACAATTAAGAAGAAGTATATGTGAATTTACAAGAAGTTTAATAAGAATGTGGATCGTGAACACCAAGTCAAAAATTATTTCTACCATACCATTATTCTGTTCTGGGATTGTTTGATCGTTAAGAATTTCCTGAAAAACGCATTTGTTAGGTCTTCAAATGTTGCTAAAATACTCTTTTACAGTGACTTCATTATTTCCATTCTGACGATACCATCCACAGTCAATAACTTTGTTATTGCCCGATAAAGCGAACATATGCTGCGTGAGTAACATTATTCAAATGGTTCAAATGGCTCTGAGCGCTATGGGCCTTAACATCTGAGGTCATCAGTCCCCTAGAACTTAGAACTACTTAAACCTAACTAAGGACATCACACACATCCATGCCCGAGGCAGGATTCGAACCTGCGACCATAGCGGTCGCGCAGTTCCAGACTGAAGCGCCCAGAACCGCTCGGCCACACCGGCCGGCAGCAACATTATTAATCTGATTTATAACCTACTTTGCAAGTGGTGGTGTTGTTAGAGTCTGCACAACTTTAAATAAATACAGCGAAACAGAGTATTTATAACTTACTTTTCAAGAGCCCTACGAGTTATGCCGAGTATGTAACACAACGTTTCTCCCGTCATCTCACACTTTCGTAAAACGTGTCTGGTTATTCCGGTAACTTAGAACAAAGTGTACAGTACTCGATACGTTCTTCACGATACAGGAAAGGTCATTGACTTGCATTCGGCCTCTCTTTAATAGCAGAAGTCGCTATGCGGCACTCGTATCCAAGCACAGAGGCGTCATGCTACCCATCCCACCCTAAGAGGTTAAAATCTAATCTACTTCATACATAGAATAGATTCTAACCTCACCTAATCTCCTTGACCCTGCCAAAAACTGGCGAAGGAGATCTGACGCACTATGACCACGCTGTCGGCCGATGTTGTCGGGCGACCTCTGGCGACGGTGTCAGACGACCTTTATCGGTGCCACTGTGAACGCAGCCTTATGGTTCAAAGTATGGTTCCTGTCATGCGACTGGCGGTTGCGGCAGTTGATGCAACCTACTGCCCTATCGGAAAGAAAGTATAGGGTGCGGTTAGCGGTTCCTTAGAAGCGCCTGTGGCCTAAGGTCTGCGGCAACAGATGAGCCTCGTCATCAGGTTAGGGTTAGGTTAGTGTTGTTTAACGTCCCGTCGACAACGAGGTCATTAGAGACGGAGCGCAAGCTCGGGTTAGGGAAGGATGGGGAAGGAAATCGGCAGTGCCCTTTCAAAGGAACCATCCCGGCATTCGCCTGAAACGATTTAGGGAAATCACGGAAAACCTAAATCAGGATGGCTGGAGACGGGATTGAACCGTCGTCCTCCCGAATGCGAGTCCAGTGTGCTACCACTGCGCCACCTCGCTCGGTGCCTCGTCATCAGCCGTGCCGCTAAACCGATCAGAGAACAAATTCAGCAGCAGCTCGCAACACACTGCTGTAATGGACCGAGTCGTTGAAAATGAAAGTGTCGTATACTCTTGCAGAAGATGGAAAACTAGTAAGTCCAATTCTATGCATAAAGATCAAAACGTGAAAGACAATGCTTAGAAGGAGATTGGGAAATCTGTTCAGAGATCAAGTAAGAATAATACTTTATTCACTCTGTGTGATTTGTGTACCACGATTACATCAAACTTCACGCAACCAGAAACAGCTATACTTGTAAATAATAGATTTCAGCAATCAGTCGTCCATTTTAAATTTTATTGGCAGATCTAGATTTCAGCTAGAAACTAGCCGTTCTCAAAGCACTATCAATTTTGATCAATGCTTGTAATGCCTGTTGCTCAGGCTTCATCCACAGTTCGTTCGATACCACTGTATTCAATGTACTCAATGAAATGTGGATGAAGCCTGAAGCTGAAATCTGTTATTTACAAGTTAATATAACAGTCGCTGAGTCCAACAGCCTTATGAATGGAACGCAACCTGTTGGAGAAACAGCTATTCTAATGGGTACTAGTGCCGGTCTGTGTGGCCGTGCGGTTCTAGGCTCTTCAGTCTGGAGCCGCACGACCGCTACGGTCGCAGGTTCGAATCCTGCCTCGGGCATGGATGTGTGTGATGGCCTTAGATTAGTTAGGTTTAAGTAGTTTTAAGTCCCATGGTGCTCAGAGACATTTGCCTCGTGGGTATCAGTAACCTGATTACTTTACCATGTTATTGTCCTGCAAGACAGTTGAATCTCGCACGGGGAAATCTTCCATATTGGAAAAACTTCCACGCCTAACAAGTGGTATAAGATTTTTAAATGATGGTGGTTCAGTTTGATCTATGTCACAATATGATTTGTTGCCGCTCTCCGTTAAAGTATCTCCAAGTAGATTGAGAATACGACTTACAATGATTAAATCCAGTCTTGTATCAGGCTTTACAGCAGTCGGCATATAAAAAATGCGAAATACATTACTTAATAGCGCAAAGGCGTTTTCAGACAATTTAGAATTACTTTCTTGTTGTTGACACTTCAACTGGCCGAGAGTAGAGTTTAATCGTGTTTGTGCTCAATCGAATTGCTTCATCCCCTACAAGAACATGTCGTTGTTGTTGTGGTCTTCAGTCCTGAGACTGGTTTGATGCAGCTCTCCATGCTACTCTATCCTGTGCAAGCTTCTTCATCTCCCAGTACCTACTGGAGCCTACATCCTTCTGAATCTGCTTAGTGTATTCATCTCTTGGTCTCCCTCTACGATTTTTACCGTCCACGCTGCCCTCCAGTGCTAAATTTGTGATCCCCTGATGTACTACCAACTGGTCCCTTCTTCTCGTCAAGTTGTGCCACAAACTCCTCTTCTCCCCAATTCTATTCAATATCTCCTCATTAGTTACGTGCTCTACCCATCTAATCTTCATCATTCTTCTGTAGCAGCACATTTCGATAGCTTCTATTCTCTTCTTGTCCAAACTATTTATCGTCCACGTTTCACTTCCATACATGGCTACACCTCATACAAATACTTTTAGAAACGACTTCCTGACACTTAGATCTATACTCGATGTTAACAAATTTCTCTTCTTCAGAAAAGCTTTCCTTGACATTGCCAGTTTACATTTTATATCCTCTCTACTTCGACCATCATCAGTTATTTTGCTCCACATATAGCAAAACTACTTTAAGTGGCTTATTTCCTAATCTAATTCCCTCAGCATCACCCTACTTAATTCGACTACATTCCATTATCCTCGTTTTGCTTTTGTTGATGTTCATCTTATATTCTCCTTTCAAGATACTGTCCATTCCGTTCAACTGCTCTTCCAAGTCCTTTGCTGTCTGACAGAATTACAATGTCATCGACGAACCTCAAAGTTTTTATTTCTTCTCCATTGATTTTAGTACCTACTTCGAATTTTTCTTTTGTTTCCTTTACTGCTTGCTCAATATACAGGTTGAATAACATCGGGGATAGGCTACAACCCTGTCTCACTCCCTTCCCAACCACTGCTTCCCTTTCGTGCTCCTCGACTCTTATAACTGCCATCTGGTTTCTGTACAAACTGTAAATAGCCTTTCGCTCCCTGTATTTTACCCCTGCCACCTTAAGAATTTGAAAGAGTATTCCAGTCAACATTGTCAAAAGCTTTCTCTAAGTCTACAAATGCTAGAAACATAAGTTTGCCTGTCCTTAACCTTTCTTCTAAGATAAGTCGTAAGGTCAGTATTGCCTCACGTGTGCCAACATTTCTACGGAATCCAAACTGATCTTCCCCGAGGTCGGCTTCTACTAGTTTTTCAATTTGTCTGTAAAGAATTCGCGTTAGTATTTTGCAGCCGAGACTTATTAAACTGATAGTTCGTTGATTCTCACATATGTCAACACCTGCTTTCTTTGGCGTTAGACTTATTATATTCTTCTTGAAGTCTAAGGGTATTTCACCTGTCTTATACATCTTGCTCACCAGATGGTAGAGTTTTGTCAGGACTGGCTCTCCCAAGGCCGTCAATAGTTCTAATGGAACGTTGTCTACTCCCAGGGCCTTGTTTCGACACAGGTCTTTCAGTGCTATGTCAAACTCTTCACGCAGTATCGTATCTCCCATTTCATCTTCATCTACATCCTCTTCCATTTCCATAACATTGTCCTCAAGTACATTGCACTTGTGTGGACCCTCTATATACTCCTTCCACCTTTCTACTTTCCCTTCTTTGCTTAGTAATGGGTTTCCAACTGAGCTCTTGATATTCATACAAGTGTCTCTCTTTTCTCTAAAGGTCTCTCTAATTTTCCTGTAGGCAGTATCTATCTTGCCCCTAGTGAGATAAGCCTCTACTTCGTTACATTTGTCCTCTAGCCATCCCTGCTTCGCCATTTTGCACTTCCTGTCGATCTCATTTTTGAGACGTTTGTATTCCTTTATGTCTGCTTCATTTACTGCATTTTTCTTTTTTTTCTTTTCATCAATGAAATTCAATATTTCTTCTGTTACCCGAGGATGTGACACAACTATATCAGAATTGCCGCGCAGGGTATCCGCGCGGTCTAGGGCGTCTCGTCACGGTCCGCGCGTCTGTCCCCGTCGGAGGTTCGAGTCCTCCGTCGGGCATGGGTGTGTGTGTTATCCTCAGCGTAGGTTAGTTTAAGTTGGATTAAGTAGTGCGTAATATTAGGCACTGATGATCTCAGCAGTTTGGTTCCATAAGACTTTACCATAAATTTCCAAAATTTATAACAGAATTGGGCAGTTTACAAGGAGGTGGAAACATAGTGCCACTTTCGAAATGCCCTGGCCTGTATTACTCTTGTCTAAAATTCCACTGCCACCTTTTTTCCGTAGAAGTAATCATCAGTGCACATGAACGTATAGTTAGCATGGACGAAAGAATGCAGCACAATTGAGAAAAAGTGTTTGCGATTATAGAACAGGGAGCTACTATTAACAGGGGAAGAAATTCGGACATGATTTCCATTGATAGCTCCAACAAAGTTTGGGAAATCGCATTTACGTTCAGGTTCGTGAGACTTCGTCTTCAAATCATCAGGTGAGAGTGGCCGCAAAAACAGGGGCACTAACTTTTTTCCAAGTACTGATAGTATGCTTCGTATTATTCTGGTGATGTGACTGTGCAACATTCTGAATGAAAAGGCTAACGATCTAAATAATTCTCCTGTGGCCATGCACCTAAAAAGAAAACAAAAGCGAATCATAAATCAAAAAATAAGATCGAGATGCACATGTGATTAAGTTATACGGTACATCTTATACATAACAGCATGTCTAATTTAGAACAGGAAGCAACGTCATGATTCGTTAATAATTAATACTGATGCATTGCAGGTGAAGATGTAAGAGAAGATAGAAGTATATTAAAGGTAAGTATCAAAAGAGGCAAGAAAAAGAACAAGTAACTGGATCTTCTATTTTGTCAATGTAGGAAATGGCCAATGGCTGACATGTTTGACCTTTCTTGGAGAAGAGGACCGTAAGAGGGAGTAACTTACTGTTCGCCGTTGTTTGTGCCCTTAACTTTCACTCTTAATCAGTAAATTTTGATTCACTTTATTAGGAATTAAATTGTTAGTTTCATTTTACTTCACAGGAACATTCAGTATTCTGATGCCAGTTCTCAGGAATATGAAGATTATAAAGTCACTGCAGTTTAGCATTCTTCGCTCAGAATGCAGTTATAGGTGTTGATTGTCTTTCATCAACTAGTAGAACGCGGAAACGAAACGTTAAAATTCTAGAACTTTTGGAAGTCAGGAGCATCTTAAGAGACAATATAATTAAGACATTTAAACGATGCCTGGTGACCATACTGATTCATTTTTTCTGAAGATTTGCAGTGTCCATCAAGAACTGAGTCCAGGCGTAATCAAAGAGACAAAAATGATGTCATTGCAATGGGTTTCGATCTAGAAATTCGTACCGAACAAACAGCATGTTTAGCAGGCCCAACTAGGGAGGAGTTGCCGAAGTTGTACCGTTGCCTGAGTTGGATCACATTCGTATTTCCTTGTGTGTTAGTAAGTTAACCTTTTAAGTTGGCTCTACTGGTAGAAAATGTTGTCGAGGTCACGTGGCACAGCGAGCAGTCGACAACAGCCACTGAAGCGAGAACAGTTGCCCTTATTGTATTTCCTTCGTTCTTGCTGCAGGTGATGTCCTATAAATCATAAGCTTTTCTATACAATACGAGTAAGTAAATAAATTATCTGCAGTGTAGCTCATAATTGCCATTCATTAGTTAATAAGTAAACATCATAAAACTATATTTTAATTGTATATGTTCCTGTAGCGTTATCTTTACCTATATGGCGTCCAGTTGCCAAAGTTGGACCAATGCTTGTTTCCTAATGTGGACAGGTCCAATCTAGCAGACATGCGTAACGGATAACATTGAAGTGCATTTTTACAATAACTAATAGGTACGGGTAATAGTTTTAGGTTTTCATGATGGCTAAACTTTAACATTTAGTAATAGGTACGGGTAATGCTTTAGGTTTCCAAGATAGAAAAAGGGGGAACGTACGGGAAGTGGACTGAAGATGAACTGAAGGTCGCCGTGGTAGCATACAGAAACGGTGACCATGGAAACGACTTTTCTCGTGTATATAGAGTACGCAGAACTACAGTAAAGAGACGTGCTGATAGTAAAAACGCGATTGAAGTAAAGTTATTCGGAAGGCAATCAACTTTTACGACTGAGATGGGAAAAGTTCTCGCAGGTCACGTCGTTTTATTTGAAGAGAGGTTTCTTGCGTTTACTATCAAAGATGTTCGTTAACTTGTATTCGACTTAGCAGAGAAATATGAACTACCTGATTCTTTCAACAGAGAAAAGAAAATGGTGGATAAAAAGTGGTTTTATTTATTTATGAGACGAAATCCACAGCTTTTCCTCCGTCAGCCAAATGGATCATCAATGACCAGAGCAAATCGGTTTAATAGAGAGAATGTAAATCAGTTCTTCAACCTCCTTGAGGAAACAATCCATTAGAGTAAAACTACAGCTGACAGTATATTTAACGTTGACTAATCTGGATTTACAACGGTTCAAAGAAGGCAACAAAAAGTCATCGCGCAAAAAGGAAGCACGTAGTGGGATTCGTCACAAACGGGGAGCAAGGAATTAGCACCACAGCCGTTTAAGCTGTCAGTACTGTTGTACGCTTTATACCGCATATGACTATATTCAAGCGTAAGAGGAGGCAGCAAGAACTTGAAATCGGTGCCCCACCAGGAAGTGTAGTTGACATCATAGACAGTACGTACATGAATTATCAGTTGTTTGTGTCGTGGCTCAAACGCTGCAAAAACCATATGAACTGTAACAAGGATTCGCCTGTGGTCCTGCTACTTGATGCTCACACAGCACAATTCTAGAGGCCGTCGATTACACAAGTGATAGTGGTATAACAATGTTGAAGTAACCTCGGCAACCACCCACAGGCTGCAACAACTTGATGTTTCGGTTTTGCACCTCTTCAAATCCATTACATTCAAGCCCAGGCGAAGTGTTTATTTGAAAACATGGGTAAAAGTATAACACAGTTTCAGGTGTCTGGACTGTTGAACGAATCCTATGGCCGAGCAGCAACTATTAGAATAGCGGAGAGTGCCTTCTTCTCAGCAAGAATTAAGGCCTGTGAACAGGAATGTGTTTTCAGATTATCAATTTTTCACCAACTAATTGCTTCAAAAGTTATAATAATTTTCTAGGGAAATCCAGTTCTACGAAAGTTAGAGAGGAATCTTCTTCAGAATATATTTCAAGTGATTACGAGTGTAGGCCTACAACACCCACAACGAAATTCAAGAAGATTGTGAACAAGGTGTCACCCCTTCCAAACTGCTATTTGCGTGAAAATTCTGTGAGACGACAAGGCCATTTGGATGTACTTTTAATAAGATTCTTAGGGCTACAAAATACAACACAAACTGCAATCAGAAGATATACCAGTTATGTGTTGTATTTTGTAGCCTTTGAAAATGGCAGAAAGTCGAAACGCGTAAGGTGCTGTTGGAAAAATAGAAGTGTGGTCACGATATAAGAAAATTTATTAAAAGTACCTTCCAATTGCAGACAACAAGGCTGGTATTCAATGCAGAGGAAAGCTACAGAATGCCACTTTAGAGCAGTCGAAGCTTCAAGTGAATAAACATAAAGCTGCTAATACAATTTTATTTTCCAAATAATAGAACAAACGGCACTGTTGGAAATTCAAGCTGGTTCTGTGTAAGAAGATTAGAGGTGATGACATGATACAGTATATGGACTATAAATTAAGGGTCCATACGTGATGTTCCAATGTGAAGCCAAGCAGAAAGAAATTTTCCTGTTCAGATTGCTATAAGACTTCAATGTAACTTGCCATTCTTAATCCCAGTTAGCAGAAATTATTAGCATATTTCAGTTTCAAGTTTCCTAGTTTATTCTCTGTTTTGATTTGAAGCGATTAAAGCTATGAGTACGAAAATTGTTTCAGTTATTTCCTAAACAATATTTTTGTTTAATAAATATGTTGACAAACAAGTCTCTGGACTGAAGACAACAAGAACAGCAACAAATACGTTGAACTGAAGCTTTATTTAAGATATTACAGTTCTTATCTACATTTTGCTCATTGTTTTACCATATGGTCCAATTTAAGCGACTGAAGGTACAAATTAAGCAACTAGTTTGCTAATTTAGAACATTTACTCATGATACCTGTTATGCTATGTGTCTTTTGAAAATATAATACAATCTGAAGAATTTGTGCAACGTGTAGTACACGTTTCGATTAGATACATAATAAAGGCTTGGGGTAGCAAAATAAAAAAGTGGCCTAATATAGGCAACCTCCCCCTCTTATTAATCTAACATCTCTATCATCATATCATGTTGATTTCAGTAACAAGCATGCCACTGAACGTAACTGATTATTCACAAGATGATATACACAAATTTAAGTTGATTGTTAAAATTTTTTTTGTTCAACAGCAAAATAAGTGTTAAATAAACGAATGTCTTAAGTGTTTTGACTTTTCATACTATAATGTTCGGCTAATTTTTTGTCAGGTAATAATGGATACAAATATCTGTTTAATGAAGCCTTTCTGAGATGATCTTTGACCATGTCTAGGACGTAGTTAAACTGGGAAAGGTTTTACCTGAAGAACTCATGAAAATTTTTCGAGATTTAATAAATGAGGTGATAGGTGTCGTGAAGAAACGTTCATCAAGCCTCGCCCTGAAGATGGGATGCGTTACAGCTTTTCCACTGCGCATCTGTAGGAACAGAATGTCTTTTTCTTCATCATTTTCGTCCAGCAGTAATTGCAACAATAAATTGTCATCATTCAGTTTGAGAAACGTGCTTCTATTGCCACGAACTGCTCACAGCTGAACGCCTGCAAACAAGATACTTCAATTCATATTTCTTCCATACTGTAGTGAGATATGGCTGTCGTTCCAGAGTTAAAAATAATTTCGATACGTAAGTTACATTTAGTATGCAGCAACACATCACCTGAAATCAAACAAGTAACCAGCGACCTCATTTTTCACTGCAAGCCCCTCATATTTTATGTGATATATAGTATTTGAAAGTCACGTATCAAGTGTCAGTTAGGCCGTCAGAGAGAGCGCGTCGCTAGTTCCTGCTACTACTAAGGCGAGTACACCGTTCGCTTGTTACATATTTTTACGAGCTAGAAACAGGAGGAGTGCAGTAATGGGTAGGAACTGTGATTGTTGTGTACAGATGCGAGCTGAACTGGCGACCCCTCGCTCACAGCTTAAGGCTGCGTTGGCTTCCGTCACGCAGCTTGAGGCTGCTGCCAAGGGGCGTCACTGTGGGGGATCGGACGCGGGGATGCGAGGGGTGTCGAGTACGTCCCACGTGTCCTCCGCTCGGTCCACTGCTGTGACCTCCCCGGGTACTGCTTGCACTGAGGCTGACCCCTCATCCGTGGTCGAGTGGGAGATCATTCCAAAGTCTGGCAGGCAGCGAAAAACTCTCTGTGGGGCCGATCGTAGGGCCTCCCCGGTTCCAATTACGAACAGGTTTCTGGCGTTGTCTGTGGCTGACGGTGTCTCTGAGCCGGATGCAGTCGTCCACTCCGTTTCAGAGGAAGCTTCTCGACCCGCAGGGTCTGGGCATTCACAGAGGGTGGGTTTGCTGGTAGTTGCGAGCTCCAACGTCAGGCGCGTAACGGGGCCCCTTAGGAACATGGCTGCCAAGGAGGGGAAGGAAGCCAGTGTGCACTCTGTGTGCATTTCGGGGGGAGTCATTCCGGATGCGGAAAGGGAGTTTTTCGGAGGCCATGAAGTGTACAGGGTGCAGCCAACTGTAGGTGGTGGCTCATGTCGGTACCAGCGACATGTGTCGCTTTGATCTGAGGAGATTCTGTGTGGTTTCGGGCGGCTAGTGGAATTGGTCTTGCTTCCGAGATTAAGGCGGAGCTCACCATCTGCAGCATCGTCGATAGAACCGACTGTGGTCCTTTGCTGCAGAGCCGAGTGGAGAGTCTGAATCAGAGGCTCAGGCGGTTCTGTGACAGTGTAGGCTGCAGATTCCTTGACTTGCGCCATCGGGTGGTGGGTTTCCGGGTTCCGCTTAATAGGTCAGGAGTCCACTACGCACAGGAGGCAGCTACACGGGTAGCGGAGGCTGTGTGGAAGGGGATGAGCGGTTTTTTAGGTTAGAGGGTCTCAGGGAACCAAAGAAGGGGCGTCCATCAGAAAGTCGGCAGGTAAAACACAGTATGTAGTTGTAGAAACGATTGGTTTTGTAGTTGTAAATTGCAGTAGCTGTGTTGGGAAAGAACCAGAGCTCCAAGCCCTAATAGAAAGCACTGAATCACAAATAGTTGTAGGTACAGAGAGCTGGCTAAAGCCGGAATTAGTCCAGCCGAAATTTTTTCAAACGATCTAACAGTGTTCAGAAAGGATAGATTAAATACAGTTGGTGGTGGAGTATTTATTGCTGTCGGAGGTAGTTTGCCTTGCAGCGAAATTGAAGTAGACAGTTCATGTGAAACAGTATGGGTAGAGGTTATACCTGCCAATCGGACTAAACTATTAATTGGATCGTTTTACCGAGCGCCCGACTCAGAAGACATAGTTGCTGAACAGTTCAAAGAAAACTTGAGTCTTATTTGAAATAAGTACCCCGCTCATACAATTATAGTCGGTGGTGACTTCAATCTATCCTCGATATGCTGGAAACGTTATGCGTTTAAAGCCGGCGGCAGGTATAAACATCATCCGAAATTGTACTGAATGCTTTCTCAGAAAATTATTTTGAACAATTAGTTCATGAGCCCACTCGAAGCATAAATGGTTACGATAGCATACTTGACCATTTAGCAACAAATAATCCTGGACAAATAGTGAGTGTTGTGACGAACACAGGGATTAGCTACCCCAAGGCAGTTGTTGCTAGGCTGAATACTGTGACACCTACAACCATAAAAAATAAACGCGAACTATATCTATTTAAAAAGGCTGATAAAAATGCTCTTAACGCCTTTTTAAGAGACAGTCTTCACTCCTTGCGATATGATCATGTAAGTGTAGAAAAGTTGTGGAATGTTTCCAGTGAGATAGTATCAACAGCAGTTGAGAGATATATACCACATAAATTAATAAGTGATGGTACTGATCCCCCTTGGTACACAAAGCAGGTCAGATCGTTGTTGCAGAAGCAACGAAAAAAGCATGCCAAATTTAAAAGAACGCAAAATCCCCAAGATTGGCAAAGTTTTACCGAAGTTCGATATATGGTGCTTACTTCAATACAAGATACTTTTAATAATTTCCACAACGAAGTTCTGTCTCGAAATCTGGCAGAAAACCCAAAGAGATTCTGGTCGTACATAAAGTACACCAGTGGCAAGACACAATCAATACCTTCACTGCGCGATAACAACGCTGAAGTCACTGATGACAGTGCAACTACAGCAGATTTGAAACTTCCTGGCAGATTAAAACTGTGTGCCCGACCGAGACTCGAACTCGGGACCTTTGCCTTTCGCGGGCAAGTGCTCTACCATCTGAGCTACCGAAGCACGACTCACGGCCGGTACTCACAGCTTTACTTCTGCCAGTATCTCGTCTCCTACCTTCCAAACTTTACAGAAGCTCTCCTGCGAACCTTTCAGGAGTGCTAGTTCTGCAAGGTTCGCAGGAGAGCTTCTGTAAAGTTTGGAAGGTAGGAGACGAGATACTGGCAGAAGTAAAGCTGTGAGTACCGGCCGTGAGTCGTGCTTCGGTAGCTCAGATGGTAGAGCACTTGCCCGCGAAAGGCAAAGGTCCCGAGTTCGAGTCTCGGTCGGGCACACAGTTTTAATCTGCCAGGAAGTTTCATATCAGCGCACACTCCGCTGCAGAGTGAAAATCTCATTCTAGAGCAGATTTATTAGACACGGTTTTCCGAAACTCCTTTACCAAAGAAGACGAAGTAAATATTCCTGAATTCCAATCAAGAACAACTGCCATGATGAGATACATAGAAGTAGATATCCTCGGTGTAAGAAAGCAGCTTAAATCACTTAATAAAGGCAAGGCCTCCGGCGCAGACTGTATACCAGTCAGGTTCTTGTCAGAGTATGGTGATAAAATAGCTCCATATTTAGCAATTATAAGCAATCACTCGCTCACAGAAAGATACGTACCTAAAGACTAGAAAATTGCTCAAGTCACACCAATATCCAAAAATGGATGTATGAGTAATCCGCTAAATTACAGGCCTATATCACTAACGTCGATTTGCAGTAGGGTTTTGGAAAATATACTGTATTCAAACATTATGTAGTACCTCGAAGAAAACGATTTACTGACATATAGTCAGCACGGATTCAGAAAATACCGTTTTCGTGAAACACAACTAGTTCTTTATACTCATGAAGTAATAAGTGCTATTGACAGGGGATGTCAAATTGATTCCATATTTTTAAATTTCCAGAAGGCTTTAGACACCGTTACTCACAAGCGTCTTCTAACCAAACTGCGTGCCTACGGAGTATCGCCTCAGTTGTGCGACTGGATTCGTGATTTCCTGTCAGAAAGGTCACAGTTCGTAATAACAGACGGAAAGTCATCGAGTAAAACAGAAGCAATATCCGGCGTTCCCCAAGGAAGTGTTATAGGCCCTCTATTGTTCCTGATCTATATTAACGACATAGGAGACAATCTGAGTAGCCGTCTTAGATTGTTTGCAGATGATGCTGTCATTTACCGTCTTGTAAAGTCATCAGATGATCTAAACGACTTGCAAAATTATTTAGATAAGATATCTGAATGGTGCAAAAAGTGGCAATTGACCCTGAATATAGAAAAGTGCGAAGTTATTCACATGAGTAATAAAAGAAATCAGCTAAATTTCGATAACGCGATAAGTCACACAAATCTGAAGGCTGTAAATTCAACTAAATACTTAGGGATTACAATTACAAATAACTTAAGTTGGAACGAGGGCATAGATAATATTGTGGGTAGAGCAAACCAAAAACTGCGATTCATTGGCAGAACACTCAGAAGGTGCAACAGGTCAACCAAAGAGACTGCTTACACTACGCTTGTCCGCCCTATTCTGGAATACAGCGCCGGCCGAAGTGGCCGCGCGGTTCTGGCGCTGCAGTCTGGAACCGCGAGACCGCTACGGTCGCAGGTTCGAATCCCGCCTCGGGCATGGATGTGTGTGATGTCCTTGGGTTAGTTAGGTTCAACTAGTTCTACGTTCTAGGGGACTAATGACCTCAGCAGTTGAGTCCCATAGTGCTCAGAGCCATTTGAACCATTTTTTGAATACTGCTGTGCGGTGTGGGAACCGCATGAGGTGGGACTGACGAATGACATCGAAAAAGTGCAAAGAAGGGCAGCTAGTTTTGTATTATCGCGAAATAGGGGAGATAGTGTCACAGACATGATACGTGAACTGGAGTGGCAATCATTAAAACAAACACGTTTTTCGTTGCGACGGGATCTTCTCATGAAATTTCAATCACCAGTTTTCTTCTCCGATTGCGGAAACATTCTGTTGGCACCCACCTACATAGGGAGAAATGATCATCACGGTAAAATAAGAGAAATCAGGGCTCGCACAGAAAAATTAAGTGCTCGTTTTTCCCGCGTGCGGTTCGAGAGTGGAGCGATAGAGAGACAGCATGAAGGTGGTTCATTGAACCCTCTGCCAGGCACTTTATTGTGAATAGCAATCACGTAGATGTAGATGTACTACTTAATAAGGAATACCAACCACCAGGACTGTTTATAACCTATAGGCACAATAACAAAAATGTAAATAAAATAGCTAACATAGTACATATTCCAAACCACTGATGATGCCTTGCAGAAAATAAAGGCGGAACGCGTATGGCACTAAAATTGTGTTTTATTCAGTTGCTGTCAGACGGTATATACCGTAATACTGCAAGAAGTGGTTTTTACTCGTAGTTTGTTGAAGTGAAAGTAGAAACCAAACCGAAAAACTATCTTTAGGAGCTGATGTAGCATTGTTGCATTTAATACGGCATTTTTTACAGCAAGATATTCTCATATACTGCATTAGCCGCAAGCCACAGCCGCTTAGTGAGAACAGCTCATGCACTGCGATGGTCGCAGCTGCCTGCCGCGTCATAGGAACCTTACCTGTAGAGTACGAAACGTCCTTCTCGAGAAACCAGACGGAAAACTGCAACTTCAGTTGCGAAGTCCATGAAACAATTTAAAAATAAAACTAAACTCCGTTCGAAGAGGCCATGAAAGCCCAACGGCACCGACCGGCCGCCGTGTAATCCTCAGCCCACAGGCGTCGCTCGATGCAGGCATGTGGTCAGCACACTGCTCTCCCGGCCGTTTAGTCAGTTTGAGTTTACGAGACCGGAGCCGCTACTTTTGAATCAAATGGTCCCTCAATTTGCCTCACAAGGGCTGAGTGCACCACGCCTGCCAACAGCGCTCGGCAGAGGAGATGGTCACCCTCCAAGTGCTAGCCCAGCCCGACATCACTTAACTTCGGTGATCTGACGGGAACCGATGTGACCACTGCGGCAGGCCGTTGGCGGTAAATGGCTAAACATAATATATTAAATGATACAGTAGGTGAAAGGCAAACACTCAAAGTGTTTACATCTTCAACTTCTGTAGTCCTGTCTTCCTCAATTGCGTGTAATATTACGGTATATTGATAATTTTTGCTCATGGACCGTCTGACAGCAACTGAATAAAAAACAATTTTAGTGCCATAACGTTTCGCCTTTATTTTCTCCAAGACATCATCAGTGGCCTGGAATATGTACATATGTTTGCTATTTAATTTACATTTTGGTCACTGTACCTATAGGTTTAAACAGTTCTGGTGGTTGGTATTTCCTATTAAGTAGTAATGTTTTGTACTGTACTGTACTGCAAGTACAGTTCAAAACATTACTACTTAATAGTACTGTTCAGTGACCAAAATGTAAATTAAATAGCGAACATATGTACATATTCCGGGCCACTGATGATGCCTTGCAGAAAATAAAGGCGAAACGCGTATGGCGCTAAAATTGTGTTTCATTCAGTTGCTGTCAGACGGTCCATAAGTAAAAATTATCAGTATACCGTAACTGGTTCAAAAATGGTTCAAATGGCTCCAAGCACTATGGGACTTAACAATTGAGGTCATAAGTCCCCCAGAAATTAGAACTACTTAAACCTAACTAACCTAAGGACATCACACACATCCACGCCCGAGGCAGGATTCGAACCTGCGACCGTAGCGGTTGCGCGGTTCCGGACTGAAGCGTCTAAAACCGCTCGACCACCGCGGCCGGCAATATATCGTAACTCAAAGTGTTTATTTTTTTGAACGTGGTGATGACAAGTTTGTTTGGAAAACCGCCGGCAGGTATGCTACCGACCATATTTGCCGAAAAAGGCAGCTATCCAGGCAGAGGAAGCATTTCGTGTG